>NW_003852495.1:3573632-3581513 GCF_000181295.1 Otolemur garnettii | reverse complement strand
CTGCACTTTCTTCTAGTATTTTTATGGTTTCATGTCTTAAGTTTAAATCTTTAATCCAGTGAGAGTCTAACTTAGTTAATGGTGAAAGGTATGGGTCCAACATTGGGATTTTTGAAGAGGCATGGTCAGTTATTTTGTAAGATACAACTTGAGTTTGTCATGATTTGTTATGATTAGGTTGAGGTTTGCATTTGGGGAAGAATACTGCAGAATTGATGTTTTATCCTAGTGCATAATGTATCATGTACCATGTCTTAACACTGTTTAAGTTAACATGGATCATGTAAGGTGGTGTCAACTAAGTTTCTCCAATATAATGTTACTATTTTTCTTTCTATAACTAATAAAATATTTGGGGAGAGATACTTTGAAGCTATGCAAATATCATGCTTCTTCTTAAACTTTTACCCTTTCATTTTAGCTAAAGCGTCTTGCCAGCAGTGGTTATTATCATGGTATTCTAATGGTGATTTTCTATTTTCTTCATTTTGTCAGGTAAGTGTAGAGGAAGCACTTAGTGTTTCATGCCTCAGATTTAAATCTTATATCCATTTTAAATTAATTTTTTTTTTGAGACAGAGTCTCACTCACTATGTTGCCCTCAGTAGAGTGCTGTGGTGTAGCTCAAAGCAACCTCAAACTTTTGGGCTCAAGTGATTCTCTTGCCTCAGCCTTCCAAGTAGCTTGGGATATAGGCACCTGCCACAATGCCTGGCTATCTTTTTGTTGTTGTTGTTGTTATTGTTTGGCAGGCCTGGGCCAGGATTGAACCTGCCAGCCTTGGTGTATGTGGCTGGAACCGAGCCATGAATTAATTTTTGTAAGTTGTGAGAGATGTGAGTCCATTTTCAGTCTTTTACATGTGGTTATCCAGTTGTCCCAAAAGCATTTATTGAATAGAGATTCTTTTCGCCAGTGTATGTTCTTGTTTGGTTTATGAAAGATCAGGTGACTGTAAAAGATTAGTTTCATCTCATGGTTTTCTATTTAGTTCCAAATGTCTATGTGTCTATTTTTGTGCCAATGCCATGCTGATTTGACCACTATGGCCTTATAGTATAGATGAAGATCTGATAGGGTGATACCCTGCCTTTGTTTTCATTACTAAGAATTGCCTTGGCTATATGGGATTCTTCTGATTCCATACAAAATGAAGAATTATTTTTTTTCAAATCATGAAATTATGATGATGGCATTTTAATGGGGATTGCATTTAATCTGTAGATTGCTTTGGGTATTATAGACATTTTAACCATGTTGGTTCTTCCCAGCCATAAGCATGGTATGGTCTTCCATGTGTTAATATGTTCTGCTATTTACTTTCTTAGGGTTTTGTAGTTTTCTATGTAGAGGTCCTTCACCTCTTTTGTTAGGTATATTCCTAGATATTTCTTTTTTATTGAAACTACTGTGAAAGGAATTGTGTCCATGATTAGCTTCTCATCTTGGCTATTACTGGCATACACAAAGGCTACTGATTTGTGCAGATTTATTTTATATCCTGAGTCATTGCTGTATTTTTTGATTACTTCTAGGAGTCTTGTGGTTGAGTCTTTGGGGTTCTCTAAAAGTATAAGATCATATCATTGGCAAAGAGTGAGAGTTTGACTTCCTCTGCTCCCATTTGGATGCCCTGTGTTACCTTCTCTTGCCTGATGGCTTTGGCTAGAACTTCCAGCATTATGTTGAATAGTAGTGGCAATAGAGGACAACCTTGTCTTGATCCAGTTCTAAGTGGAAAAGCTTTCATTTTGACTCTATTTAGTAAGATATTAGCTATGGATTTGTTGTAGATGGCTTTGATAAGATTAAGAAATGTGCCAGCAATGCCTATATTCTTAAGTGTTCTAATTAGAAAAGGACACTGAATTTTATAGAATGCTTTTTCTGCATCTATTGAGAGGATCATATGGTCTTTGTTTTTGCTTCTGTTGATATGGTGAGTTATGCTTATGGACTTGTATAGTAATTAAACCAGCCTTGCATCCCTGGGATGGAACTTAGTTGATCATGATGAATGATTTTTTTTAATGTGTAGCTGCAACCTACTGGCTAGGATTTCATTGAGAATTTTTGCATCTATATTCATTAGTGAAATTGGTCTGAAATTATCCTTTTTAGTTGGGTCTTTTCCTGGTTTTGGTATCAGGGTGATGTTTGCTTCATAGAACATGTTGGGGGAAGAGTCCTTCCTTCTTGATTTTTTGGAATAATTTCTGCAGTATGAGTATAAGCTCTTGAAGGTTTGATAGAATTCTGGTGTGAAGTCTCTGGACCTAGGGTATTTTTTGTTGGGAGATTTCTTTTGTTTCTTCATTCTCAGTTCTTGAAATTGGTCTGTTTAAGAGATCTATTTCTTCTTGACTAATAAGAGAGGGTGTGATAGCAGGTATTGATCCATTTCCTCCACATTGTCAAATTTCTGGACATAGTGTTTCTTGTAGTATTCAGAGATGATCTCTTGTATCTCTGTGATATCTGTTGTTATTTCCCTTTTATCATTTTCTGATTGAGGGTATTAGAGATTTTACTTTTCTATTTCTAGTTAATCTGGCCAAAGACATCAATTTTATTTATTTTTTCAAAAAATACATTTTTGTTCTGTTAAATTTCTGCATGATGTTTTTGTTTTCAATTTCATTAATTTCTGATTTAATTTGGTTACTTCTTTTCTTCTGCTGGGTTTGAGATTAGATTGTTCTTTTTCTAATTCCATAAGATGGTTCATAAGTTTGTTTATGCATACTCTTTCTGTTTTTTGAATGTAGGCATCTAATATGATACATTTCCCTCTTAGGATTGCTTTTGCTGGATACCACAGGTTTTAGTAACTTGTGACTTCATTGTTCTTATGTTTGAGGAATTTAATGACTTCCTCTTTTATCTATTCCTGAATCCAATTATCATTCAGCGTAAGGTTGTTTCCAAATCTTTGTGCAGTGATGAAGGTTTCTTTTGCAATGAAGATTTTTATTGGTGTTGAGTTCTACCTTTATTGTCTTGTGGTCTGAGAAGATACAAGGTATAATTTCTATTCTTAATTTTGCTGAGGTTTGATTTGTATCCTAGGATGTGGTCTATTTTGGAGTACATACCATGGGCTGATGAGAAAAATATATATTCTTTAGCTTTGGGATGGCGTGTTCTGTAAATGTCTATTAATCCCATTTGTTCTAGGGTCACATTTAAGTCCTTTGTATCTCTGTTTAGTTTTTGTTTAGAGGATCTGTCTAGTTCTGTCAAAAGGGTGTTAAAGTCCCTAGATATTATGGTATTATGGTATATCATTTTTCTCAGACCCATCAAGGTCTGTTTTATAAATCTGAGAGCATTTAAGTTGTGTGTATAAATATTTAAAATTGAAATGTCTTCTTATTGTATTGTTCCTTTGCCAGTGTAAAGTGTCCATCTTTGTCTTTAGTAACTTTAGTTGCTTTAAATCCACTTGCATCTGAAAATAAGATTGCAGCCCTTCCTTTCTTCTGATTTCCACTTCCCTGAAATACTGTTTTCCTTCCTGTAACCCTGAGTCTTGATTTGGCCTCCAAGGCTAGGTGTGTTTCCTAGAGATAGCATATGGATAGCTTGTGCTTTTTTTTTGAGACAGAGCCTCAAGTGGTTGCCCTGGATAGAGTACTGTGGCGTCACAGCTCACAGCAACCTCCAACTCCTGGGCTCAAGCGAATCTCCTGCCTCCACCTTCCAAATAGCTGGGACTACAGGCACCCACCACAACGCCCAGCTATTTTTTGGTTGCAGCTGTCATTGTTGTTTGGTAGGCCTGGGCTGGATTCAAACCTGCCAGCTCAGGTGTATGTGGCTGGCACTGTAGCCTCTTGAGCCAGAGGCACCGAGTCTAGCTTGTGCTTTTTTTCAACCAGCCTGTGCCTCTTCAGTGGTGATACAGTTCATTGACATTTATTGAGAGAATTGATTCGTGTGGCAATGTTCTATTCATCTTATTGTGTGAAAGTACATTGTGTAGTTTTATCCTTTGCCCCATTGTGGAAGCTAACTTTTGACTTTTAGCTTTTGGGTATTTACTTTGCTGGTGGTCCATTGTGATGATAAGTGTTGAGAATAGATCTAAGTATTTCCTATAGAGCTTGTCTCGTTGTGGCAAATTTCCTCAGTGCTTACATATCTGCAAAAGATTTCTCCATCAATTTTGAAGCTTAGTTTTGCAGAAACAGAATTCTGAGCTCAATATTATTTTGTTTAAGAATGTTGAAGATGGATGACCATGCTTTTCTGGCTTGGAAGGTTCCCATTAAAAAGTCTGCTGTCATCCTAATGGCTCTACCTCTGTAGGTCAGTTGCACTTACTCCTGGCTGCTTGTAGAATTTTTTCTTTCATCTTGACTTTGGACAAATCCATTACAATGTGTCTTGGAGAGGCTCTGTTTGAGTTGAGCTGACCTGGGGTTCGATGTCCATCTGAAAGGAGTATTTCAGGGTCTTTAGTGAAACTTGGGAAGTTTTCCTTTATGATGGTCTCCAGTATGATAGTCTTCCATTCTTTTTGGACTTAGACTTCTCCTTGAGGAATCTCTATTATTCATATATTTGAATGCTTCATTGAGTCTCATAGTTCTCTAAGTGCCTGTTCTGCTTTGTCTCTCTTCTTTTCTGCCTCTTTAACTACATGGGTTAACTTTATACACTAGCTCTTAGGTTCTTTCTTCTCCATAGTCTAAAATATTTTTGATACTTTCTACTGCATCTTTACATTCCCTGATTGTCTCCTTCATTTCCTTAAGCTCCACCATATCCTTTCTATATTTTACATATCTCTCATCTGGCTTTTGGTTCTGTCTTTCCATTTTCTCATTCATTCCTTTCATTGTCTTTATCATCAATATTTTATATTCTCTTTCTGTCAAGTCCATTTTTCTTTATAAGTGGAATCTTCTGCAGTAGTTGCTTCCCTTGGGGTAGTTCCTTTGTTTTGGTTTTTTGTGTTGCCTGAATTTTTTTGTTGGTTCCTCCTCATGTGTTTTTTCTTCTTGTTTACCTCCTTGTTCTCCTTTTTCCTCCTCACTGCCTCATTTGTTTCAAATTACCTTGTCTCAGAGCTTGAGTCTTGAAGTGTCCTCAGTCTGAGCAAAGCTAAACTCTTCCTCATGGTCAAATAAATAGAAGTCTTTGCTCTTAATCACAGTATGTTGCAATATGTTTCTAAGATACCATGTGGTGCTATGGATTTTTTAGGAGACAGAGAGCACAGCCAGCAACCTCTATGGTCCATATTCTAAACTTAGTTGCCTTCAGTGATCACCTGATTGTTTCCTCAGCATTCAGACTCTGCTGGGTTGGGATTTTAAAGGTCACAAAAGTCCTTCAGGGGCAGGTCTCACAGCACCTCGTATGTCCAGTTCCCATCAGGTATAGGAGTCCCTCAGCATGTTGCAAGAGTGGAGTTCTGATCCCAGCAGGCAGAATTAAGACAGCTGTGCTTTAGGCCCATACTAAGACCTTCCCATGATGGCAGCTCCCTGGCCTTGTGCTTCTCAGTATGGCTGCCTCACAAGCCACCAAACCTATGGCAAATCCACTCCAATCGGTATTCAAAGCTGGTTGCAGTATATTGTTCAAGTCAGTCCATTCTTCCAAGCTTTCCACTCAGCGCACAGCTTCCCCCAACAACTAAAAGCTCTGGAAAGGCTCCTCCCATCCTAGACCTCCATGGGGGTCATATCCATTTGGGTCTGGCCTCACTTCTTTCATTTAGCAAAATGCATTCAAGATTCATCTGTGTTGTTGTGTGAATCAATAGTTTGTTTTGTTGCTGAGCAGAATTCCACTAAATGAATATATCATAGTTTACTTAACCATTCACTGATTGAAGGACATCTGGATTGTTTCCAGTTTTGAGTGATTATTAATAAAGCTGTTATGAAAGTTGGCTCAGAGTTTTCTGTGTGAAAATAAGTATTTCTTTTTTTTTTTTTTTGGATAAATATCTTAGAGTATGATTGGTCAATTATATACAGATATATGTTTAACTTCATAAGAAATTTTCAAGCTACTTTCTAATGGTTTGTACCATCTTGCATATCCATCAACATTAACAATATATGACATTCTCAGTTGCTCCTTATTCTTATCACCATTGATATTGTCAGTTTTTATGCTATCATTGGTATAAAAGTGCAAATGGTAAGTGGATAGTGGTATCTTGTGGTTTAATGTACATCTCATCAATGCCTAATGATGTTGAACAAATTTTCATATTCTTATTTCTTATGTCTATATCTTCTTTACTAATACTTTAACTTTCACTATGATATTAAATATCAGTGGTTGAAGGAGGTATTCTTATTTTGTTCCCATTAAGTATGATGTTAGTTGAGGATTTTTGAAGTTGTCCTTAATCAGATTCAGGTAATTTCTTTCCATTCCTAGTCTGCTAAGAGTTTTTATTATAAAGAGTTTTAATTTTTTAAATGCTATTGAGATAATCATGTTTTTTTTTTCTTCTTTAGTCCCCTAATCTACTGAATTATACTGATTTTTTCAAAAGTTGAACCAACTTCACATTCTTGGGATAAACTTCACTTAGTCATTCTGTATTTTCCTTTTCATATATTGTCTATATTTGATTTATTAATAGTTTGTTGGGGATTTTGTGTCTATATTTGTGGGGATATTAGTCTTTCGTTTTCTTTCATTATAATGTTGCTATCTGGCTTTGATATTAGGATAATTTTAGTCTCATAAAGTTTACCGGGAAATATTTCTTCCTGTTGTATTTTCTGAAAGATATTGTATAGAATTGATATAGTATAGTATTTATTCCTTAAGTGTTTTCTAGAATTTGCCAGTGAAACATATGGACATGAATTTTTCTTTGTTGAAAAGTTTTTAAATACAAATACAATTTCTTTAATAGTTATAGGACTATATGAGGGGTTCTTTGATTATGTGGTTTAGATAGTTTATATCCTTTAAGGATTGGTCTGTTTAAGTTGTTGAATTTATGGGTGTAGAGTTGTTTGTAATACAGTAGGTCCTCACTTATTGTCAATCAGTTCTTGGAAACTGCACCTTTAATTGCGAATATAACAAACCAGGGCTGGGTGTGATCTTTCACATCTGTAGTCCCAACATTTTTGGAGCCCAAGGTGGGATGATTACCTGAGGCCAGGAATTCAAGACCAACCTGGGTGACATAACAAGACCCCATCTCTTAAAAAAATTTTTTTTTTAATTAGTCAGAGGTGATTAGTTTGAGGTTCAGTGAGCTATGATTGTGCCACTGCACTCCAGCCTGGACAACGGAAGGCTAATTGATATAAATAAGAGTTAAGTTTCTATGTCATATTTCTGGTCACAAAATATCACCAAACTTGTAAATAAAGATCAAAACACTTCTAATATTAAACATTGAAATAAATGTGAGCTATACATACATTTAAGAAAGATTAATGAAAACAAGATAATTATTTACCCAATTCCAGTTTAGGGTCATAGGTTGCAAGAGCCTATTCTGGCAGCTCAAGACACAAGGCAGAACCAACCCTATTCCATCAAAAGGCTCTCACACACACATCCTCACTCACTCAGATTAGACACACTAATGAACCTAATATGCATATCTTTGGGAGGTGGAAAGAACCTAGAGCACTGAGAGAAAACCAATGCAGACCTGGGGAGAAGGTGTAAACTGCACACAGACAGTGGCCCCAGCTGGAAATCAATTTTTTTTTAATCCATGTTGTTGGCATTGAATGAAATTATGTTATTTGAGTACCTGCTATATCCTTATATTATCATTTTACTTGCTGAGTAAATTATCATGTTGATAATTTTTCATTCCATGTAATCCAGATCTTTCATTCCAAATAGTGATAATCTTTGTCCTTTCGCTTTTTTTTTTTT
>NW_003852495.1:3571776-3572991 GCF_000181295.1 Otolemur garnettii | reverse complement strand
GTGATCCCTGTAATCCCCCTCCCTTCACCCATCCTCCCCCGTCCTCTCTCCTCCCTTTCCCCATATTCTTGGACAAAAAATGGGTTATAGCTTTCCTATGATGGCTAACAGTTCGTTTCATAATAGGGTTGAGTACATTGGATACTTTTTCTTCCATTCTTGAGATACTTTGCTAAGAAGAATATTTTCCAGCATAATATGTTATTATTAACTGTTGAATCATGCTGTACATTAGGTCTCTTGTACTATTCACCTTATAGCCAAAAGTTTGTACCCTCATAAAAATATCTCCCTTTTTCTTTTTCTCCCCAGCCTCTGGAAGCAATTATTATTCTCTCTATTACAAGCTCTACATTTTTATTTTGTTTTATTTTACTTTATTTCATTTTATTTTTAGATTCTATAAATAGTGAGCTCATGCAGTATTCATCTTTCTATGTCTGGTTTATTTTATTTAACACAATATCTTCAAGTTTAGTCCATGTTGCAAAAGGCAAGATTTTCTTATTTTTTAAGGGCTGAATAATATTCCAGTGTGTGTCTTATCTTTTCTTTATCCATTCTTCTGTTGACAGATACTTAAGTTGTTTCCATATCTTGGCTATTGTGAATAATGTTACAATGAACATGGGAGTGCATATATCTCTTTGACATACTGACATTCAGTTTCTTTGGATATATACCCAAAAGTAGAAGATCTGGATCACATGATAATTTAATTTTTAATTTTTTTTTGTGGCACTTTTGTACTATTTTCCATAATGAAAATATGGAAATTGACATTCTCACCAATACCATATTAACCAGTGTAATAACCATTCTAACAGATGGGAAGAGGTATCTCATTGTGGTTTTAATTTCCCTTTTTCTGATGATTAGTGAGATTGTGCATCTTTTCTTATACTTGTTGGATGTTGTATGTCTTCTTTAGAAAAACATCTACCTATGCCCTTTGCCCATTTGAATTGGATTGTTTGGTTTTTTCATTATTCAGTTATATGGGTTCCTTATATATTTTGAATACCAGCCCTTGACATCCATGGAGGATTGTTTCTATGACTCCTGGGGATACCAAAATCTGTGGATGCACAAGTCCCTTTATAAAATGGTATAATATCTGCATATAACCTATGCCCCTCCTCCTATATACTTTACATCTTCTCTATATTGCTTATAATACTTGATAAAATGCCTACACATCATTTCATTTGCATG
>NW_003852495.1:3568174-3571491 GCF_000181295.1 Otolemur garnettii | reverse complement strand
TTTTTTTTTTCCTGAATAGTTTTCATCCATGGTTGGTTGAATACGTGGGACACCATGGATATGAAGGGCCACCTGTATTCCTGAAAAGAATAAAAATGCTCCTGATTATAGTAATCAAAGGTTAATTCAGCCCCTCAGAAGACACAAAGCCTGAATAAGCTATAGGTGAATATTACAAGAATGTGTCTCATCAGAAATGTAGGAAATTTTAGGTGGGTGAAAAAAGTGGAAATTAAAATAACATTTCCCCCAGATGCTGATTTCTAAAAAGTTTATAAATCTTTTTTAGAATCTTTTTTTAATTTCAAATGTTTTCTGATTTCCTTATAGATATTAATTATTTTTAGGTATAGATAATACTTCATTGTTACAGAAGTGGTAACCACCTACCAAATACAAATTGTATATACATGCCACTAACATCATTCACATTGGACTCAAGGTATCATTTGGATATCTTGGTGAAATAATTATCAGATAATAAAGAACTTAATATTTATAAAACCACCTTTTATATAATTATATTACAAAGTAGAATTATTTCTCCTTTGGCCCTCAACAAATAGCAAAACCCACATTCACACTGGTTTCTTTGTTGTCAAAAGACTCACCAAGGTAGTAAATCACTCAAAGATATTGATGATAAAATCAAGTTTCTGCATTAGCTCTGAAGCGCATATTGTCTCTTGAAACTTTTGGCAACTTGGCTGGTTTCATTTTTCTACCCCCATATACTCTCTTCCTGGAAAGCATACTGACTTCTCAAAATAACTATTCATGGAAAACATTCTTTCTTGCTACAGTGCTATCAAGATACAATTTTTTTTCTTACATAAACTGAACAGCTTAATGAATTCAAATGGACTACTGTTTTATATGATAATGAAAAAATCAGGTTCATATCTTCCTTATTCTACAATTGCAGTATTAAAGTCCATTTATTAAATAGAAATCTTTATTTGTCCTGAAATAATTAGCCAATATGCTTGCTCTACTGTTCATTAGCTGTATGATTTTGGACAAGTTACTTAAACTCTCTGTTTCCAAATTTATAAAGTAGAGAGGACAAAGTAAGTTCATCAGTACCATTAGGAGACAGTTTTCCATAAAAGGCATTTAATGCCCTTTATTCTAGACTATCTTTTTAAGAGTATTTGTACAGGGAACAGCTTTGGAAAATGAAAATAGTGTCTCCTTTGGAACAAAGGGCAAGCTTGCTTACCACCAATTATAAACGATCTGGAATCCCTAAATTCAGGGTTGTTCCCCTCCTGAAACACAACCCACTATTTGTACCATTACCCATTTGGACCTGATATCCCTCTGGTATTTTGGGGCAAGGGGAATTAATGTAAATATGCTGATACTCATGCTTGTTGTTTCATGAATAATCAAATCCTTTGTCTCTGACCTAGGAATTTTATATCTCTGTCAGTATGTATGAATCTTTAGAAAATTAACTTATTAGCTTGCAATTAGGATAAAATCTCTCATACCCTTTACAGTATTTGACATAAAAAACAGAGTTGACATAGAAAATGCTCAACAAATATTAATGTTATTAATATTTACCACCATCAACATTATCTTTATAGCTTAAAAAATACTAAGATTTGATCTAGCAATTATACTTCTAGGAATTCATCATACTGAAAATTGTAAGGTATGTGTAAAAGGGTGGATATTAATTTTAAATTGTTCATAATAGTAAAAAATCTATTCTCAACCTAAATGACTATTCTGAAAATCTCTTGCCACAATTAAGAAAAACCACTACCTAAGAAAACCACTGTAAAACTCAGTGTCATACACAAATAAGCATTTATTCTCATACCATGTTTACAAGTTGGTTAGGACAGCTCTGTTTCATGTATCCCCTTCTGGGCCCAAGTGAAAGGGGCCAGTGATTTCCTTGGCTCTTCTTGGAAATGATGGAAGAACAAGAGGACAAGTCCAACCACGCAAGCTCATTTCAAGCCTCTGCTTGTGTTGTCTAATAATGTCTTAGTGGCTGACGCAAGTTATATGGCTGAGCCCAAAATCAAGACATGAGAAATTGCATCAAGATCACCATGAAGCATGGTAAGGGCATTGGATATACTACTATAGGACAGTGAAGAACTGGAATCAGTAATTCAATCTACTATAATCATCAATAGGAAAGTGTTAAGTAATAATAGTATGTTCATACCAAGCAGCCATTAAAAAATATTCAGATATAATCATTTAATGTAATGATATAATATACAATATAATATGTTTGTAATACCTTACAGAATGAAAAGAACAAGTTATAAGATATGTATAATATGATCCTATTTATTTAAAATAAAAAATATTTAGTACATGTATTTATTTTATATATATAGTAAAGAGATAGTTATACAAACTATTAAGAATATTTATCTCTGAGGATTGAATCTGGGAGATGAAGGAATAACTTCCTTCCACTTAATACTTTACATACTTTTTTCTTGCTGGAAAAAGTGTTTCTAGATATGCATTACTTTTGTATATTGTCTAGAGTTTTTATCTGTATAAAGTGTTAGCTACTGCAAAGAAGTAAAAAGTTGATATTTCTAGGGAATAAGCACTTCCTCAATAATGTCTTAATACTTTTTATGCCACTATTTGATAAGAATGTTGCTCTAAAATTTTGGATTTCTTGGGATTAAGAATATACCAAAGCAATATAATTGTGGATTTACCCATGACCATTAATCATTATAAATTCTGATAATCTTTACTAAAATAGAATAGGTGGATGAATTGCTCGATAAAACCAGTTTGATCTAAGTAAAGAGGTTTACATGCTATGGGACTTCTTTTTTGTTTTTTATTTAAATTAATTAAATCATAAACATGTAGATCATTAATACATTTATGGGGTACAATGTGCTGATTTCAAATACAATTTGGAATGCTTACATCACACTAATTAATATATCCCTCACCTCATTTACTTAATTATGTGTTAAGACATTTATACTCTATACTTAATAGATCCTACATGTACCCTTGCAATATGCACCATAGGTGTGGTCCCACCGTTCATCCTCTCTCCATCTCCTTCCATTCCCCTTCCTCCCTTCTTCATCCTGGGCCATAGTTGTGATTTATATTCATATGAAAGTGTGAATGATTCTAAATTGGTTTCATACTAGTATTGAGTATATTGGATACTTTTTCTTCCACTCTTGAGATACTTTACTAAGTAGGATATGTTCCAGCTCCATCCATGTAAACATAAAAGAGGTAAAGTCTCCATTTTTTAAGGTTGCATATATTCCATGGTGTACATGTACCACAATTTGTTA
>NW_003852495.1:3563101-3564478 GCF_000181295.1 Otolemur garnettii | reverse complement strand
TCTTCAGCTATTTCTTTTCTCAGAGTTTCATAATTCTTTTTATAGAGATCTTTCAAGTCCTTTGTTAGGTAAATTCCCAGATATTTCATCTTCTTTGGCACTATTGTAAAAGGAATAGAGTCTTTGACTATATTTTCAGCTTAACTATTGTCAGCATATGTAAAAGCTACTGACTTGTAAGTATTGATTTTTAATCCTGAGATGCTGCTGTATTCCTTGATCACTTCTAAGAGTTTTGTAGTTGAGTCTCTGGGATTTTCCAGGTATAGGATCATATCATCAGTAAAGAGTAAGAGTTTGATCTACTCTGGCTCTATTTGGATACTCTTGATCACCTTCTCTTACACGATTGCGATGGCTAAGACTTCCATTACTATGTTGAATAGTAGAGGAGACAGCAGGAATCCTTGCCTCATTCCTGATGTGAGTGGAAATGGTTTCAATTTTACACCATTCAATATGATATTGGCTGTGGATTTGCTGTAGATGGCCTCTATCAGTTTAAGATATGTCCCTTCTATGCTTATTTTCTTAAGTGTTCTGATCATGAAAGCATGCTGGATATTATCAAAGGCTTTTTCTTTATCAATTGAGAGAATCATATGGTCTTTGTTTTTTATTTTATTGATATGATATAATATATTTAAAGTTTTGAATATGTTGAACCAACCCTGTAACCCTGCAATACAACCAACTAGATCATGATGTATAATTTTTGTATGTGTTGTTGAATTTTGTTTGCTAAGATCTTATTGACTATTTTTGGATCAATGTTCATTAATAATATTGGTCTATAATTTTTTTTCTTTGCTGGATCCTTTCCTGGTTTGGGTATCAGGGTACTATTTGCTTCATAGAATGTGTTGGGAAGTATTCCTCCTTTTTCTATGCTTTGGAAAACGTATAATATAGGTACTAGTTCCTCTTGAAAGGTTTGATAGGATTCAGATGTTAAGGCTTCTAGTCCTGGAATTTTCTTTTTTGGGAGATTTTGTATTGTTTATGCTATTTCAGTGATTGATATAGGTCTATTCAAGATTTCTAATTCTTTATAGTTGAGTCTAGGAAGGTGGCATGCTTCCAGGTATTGGTCCATTTCCTTCAGATTTTCATGTTTCTGGGAATAGAGATCTTTATAGTAATCATTGAGGATTTTTTTTAATTTCTGAAGTGTCTGTAGTTATTTCTCCTTTATCAGTTCTGACAGACGATATTAGAGATTTTACTTTTCTATTTCTGGTTAGGTTGGCCAAAGGTTTATCAATTTTATTAATCTTTTCAAAAAACCAACTTTTTGTTTTGTTGATCTTCTGAATGATTCTTTTGTTTTCAATTTCATTTAATTCTGCCCTAATTTTGGTTATTTCTTTTCTTCTG
>NW_003852495.1:3529062-3561739 GCF_000181295.1 Otolemur garnettii | reverse complement strand
TTAGTTATGGCAAATTTTTTCAACATGTCTATGTCATTAAAGTATTTGATTTCTCCATCACAACTGAAACTCAGTTTAGGTGGATACAGGATTCTGGGCTGGAAGTTGTTTTGTTTTAGGAGATTGAAGGTTGATGGCCATCTTCTTCTAGCTTGAAACGTTTCAGCTGAGAGATCTGCAGTCATTCTGCTATTTCTCCTTTTGTAGGTGATGCTTTTCTGACTTCTGGCTGCTTGCAGAATTTTCTCCTTCATCTTAACTTTGGCAAAGTTAATCACAATGTGTGTAGGAGATGCTTTATTTGGAATGAGTCTTGCTGGGGTTCTGAAACTGTTTGCTATCTGGAGTTCTGTATCTCTTGCAATGCTTGGGAAATTCTCCTCCAAAATATCTTGGAGTAGAGCATCTGTACCTTTAGGACCATCCTCTTCTTTGGGAATTCCTATAAGACAAATGTGTGATTTTTTGGAGTAATCCCACAACTCTCTTAGGGAATGATCAGTTTTGCTCTCCATTTGTCTGCTTCTTTCAGTGTTTGGGAATGTTTAAGAGCTTTGTCTTCAGTTTCAGAGATCCTTTCTTCTACCTGGTCAACTCTATTACTGAGAGATTTTACTGTATTTTGGAGCTCCTCAATTAACTTTTTTGTTTCCTTGAGCTCTGTTATCTCTTTTCTATTATGTCCATAACTTTGGTGACTTGGGCTTTGAATTCGTTAATTTATGAGACAACTTTAGAACTACTCTTTGGAATTCAGTTTTTATCTTTTCTTCCATTCTGTTTATCTTATTTGCAATCCATATTCTGAATTTGATTTCTGATATTGCTGCCATTTGTCTATGCATGGCATCTTCAGTTGTATCTCCTTTCTCTTTTCTTGGGGGGGTTGATCTACTCTGGTTATTCATGTTGCCAGAGTTCTTCTGTTGGGTCTGCACCATGTTTATTTCCACTGTTTGGTTATTAGAACTGGTAGGGTGAGATTGAATTGGGGTTCCCAGGTAGTAAAGATAGCCCCTCACCAAAGTGCTAAGCTTTGTAATTGTGGTTTATCTCCTACAACCTTACAAAAACCCCTTTCAGAGTTTTGGCCAGAGACTCTGAGGATCTACTTGATGAGATAGTACAAGCTAGCTCTGTTTTGATGTCAGCCAACCTCTACCCTATCCTAAGAAACCACAGTATTAGGTTTAAATCTTGACTGTGAAGAGATACAAACAGCTGTGGCACCCAGCCCCCACCCTTTAGTTCTTTTCACTACAGAACTTCAAACGTCAACCTCAGAATGTCCCTGAGTGGAGAGCCCCAGACACAGGTCCCAACCAAATTGTCTTAAGCAGTACAAACCCTGCCCAACAGAGAGGGATTCAAGGATCTCTGAGCTAGGCATCCATACTCCTGCCTGCCAGACTCAGTCCACACTATTTTTCGTTTCTCTGCTCACAGGCCCAGCAGGAGCCAGGGGCCACACCCCCATCCACTGGTCTCAGTCCACATCCAGCTAGCCTCTGCTTGCCAGACCACTTGGAGTCAGGCGACCATGGCCCCATCTGTCAGTCTCAGTCTACTGCCTGGCAAGCCTCTGTTCACAGGCTCTGCCCTTGCTCTCAGGTCACAGTCCATGCCTATCAAACCTCTGGTTGCAGGACCAGCAGGGGCTAGGGATCATCCCTGTCTGCTGAACACAGTCCACATGGGGCAACCACTCTCCCACTGTGGGTGGCATCAGAGCTAGGGGTTTGTACCCCATCCTGCCAGAAATAGCCCAAACCAGGGGTCAACACTACAACTGGCTGGGCATAGTCATAACCAGGGGACTGCTCCTCCTCCCACCAAGTGTCTCTTTCTTCCCATACCTTCTTTCTTCCCCATTAATCACAGATTCCATCTTGATGGTGGTCCACACTGTGCCGAGACCTCTCAGGACAATACCAAACACTCTGTGCTCTGCAGGAGGCATAACTTCAGACTGCCATGTGAGGGGGAAAGGGTGGAATGGGAGTTTGGACTTGTGAGGGAAAATATCTGTTCAATATTATGCCTGGTGGGGTGGTGTCTAGGTTCATAAGTGGGCCCTCCCTGGAGAAAGAGACCTGAATTTGGTGGCTCTCTCCAGTGAAGTAAAATGAGAGGTCTTTTGTTCCCTGCTCATTTGCAGATAGCCTGGAGCAGGCCTCGTCCTTGGGGGAGGAGGCGCCCATCCAGGCTCCCATCCCAGCCTAGTCAATAGGCTTTGTACCTGTAATTTGTTTTCTTGAAAGCTCTTCCTTGTAGTTACAGCCCCCTGAACTTCTTTCTTGGCTCGGCTCCCCACCTTTGGCTTCACAGAGTCTGATTCCATCTAGTTTTTCTTCCTCTGCTTGGGAGTCTCTGCAGAGGGTTGCTACCACTTGGCCATCTACCTATTTTCTTAAGTGTTCTGATCATAAAGTGATACTGGATAATGTCAAAAGCTTTCTCTGCATCTATTGAAAGAATCATATGGTCTTTGTTTTTTATTTTGTTTATCTGATGTATTATATTTATAGATTTATGTGTATTGAACCAACCTTGAGACCCTGGCAGAAAACCCACTTGGTCACGCTGTACAATTTGTTTGATGTGTTGATGAATTCTGTTTCCTAGGATTTTATTGAATATTTTTACATCTATATTCATTAAAGATATTGCTCTATAATTTTCTTTTCTTGTTGGGTCTTTTCATGGTTTGGGGAATCAGGGTGATATTTGCTTTGTAGAATGTGTTGGGAAGTATTCCTTCTTTTTCAATGCTTTGGAAAAGGTTAAATAATATAGGTACTAGTTCATCCTTAAAGGTTTGGTAGAATGATGATGTGGTAAGAGTCCATCTGGTTTTGGACTCTTCTTTTTTGGGAGATTTCATACAATTTTGGAGATTTCATTAAGTATTTCAGTACTTAATATAGGTCTGTTCAATGTTTCCAATTCTTTCTTGCTAAGTCTAGGAAGGTGGCGTGCTTCCAAGTATTGGTCAATTTCTTTCAGTTTTTCATATTTCTGAGAATAGTTTTTTGTAGTATTCATTAAGGATTCTTTGAATTTCTGAGGTATCTGTTGTTATATTGCCTTTGTCATTTCTAGTTGATGATATTAGGGATTTTAATTTTCTATTTTTGGGTTAGGTTGGCCAAAGGTTTATCAATTTTGTTGAATTTTTCAAAAAACCAACTTTGTGATTCATTGATCTTTTGAAGAGTTCTTTTGTTTTCAATTTCATTTAATTCTGCTCTAATTTTAGTTATTTTCTTCTGCTGAGTTTGGGATTGGAATGTTCTTCTTTTTACAGTTGCTTGAGATGTCCCATTAAGTAATTGACTTCCTCTCCTTCCATTCTCTTGAGGAAGGCTTGCAATGCTATAAATTTCCCTCTTAGGTCTGCCTTTGCAGTATTCCACAGATTCTGATAATTTGTGTCTTCATTATTGTTTTGTTCTAAAAATGTTTTAATTTCCTTCTTAGTCTCATTTATGACCCAGCTATCATTCAGCATAAGGCTATTTAGTTTCCATGTCTTCTATGAGTATGCAGATTCCTATTATTGGTGAGTTCACCTTTTATTCTGTGATGACTTGAGAAAATACAAGGAATAATTTCTATTCCTTTAAATTTGCTGAGGTTAGACTTGTGACCTAAGATATGATCAATTTTAGAGGATGTTCCATGGGCTGATGAGAAGAATGTATATTCAGTTTTGTTAGGATGAAATGTTCTATAGATATCTGTTAAATTCAATTGTTGTATGGTGAAGTTTAAGTCCAAAATTTCTTTGCTTTGTTTCTTATTGGAGGATCTATTCAACACTGCCAAAAGGGTGTTAAAATCTCCAACTATTATGGTACTGGAAGATATTAAATTGCTCATGTCTGCGAGGGTCTCCTTTATAAATTGAGGAGCATTCTGGTTGGGGACATAAATGTTAAGAATTGAAATCTCATCATGTTGAGTGTTTCTCTTAACAAATATGAAGTGACCATCCTTGTCTTTCCTTACTTTTGTTACTTTAAATCCTATGAATCTCCCAATAAAATCGGAACTCCTGCTTTTTTCTGATTTCCGTTTGCCTGGATTACTGATGTCCATCCCTTCACCCTGAGTCTATATTTATCCTTTAAGGTCAGATGAGATTCTTCTATTCAACAGATATCTGGCCTGAGTTTTTGTATCCAGTCAGCAAACCTGTGCCTCTTAAGAAGACAAATTTAAGCCATTCAAGTTAATTGAGAGTATTGATAAGCCTGAGAGTATGTGGGGTGTCAAGTTTTTCAAAAGTCCTGTGGACATTTTGCATACATTCACTACTGTGTAAGTTGGGTTTTGATCAAGAATTTCTGGGTGAGTTTATTTTGTGGTAAAGCATTGTGCTTGTCTTTATGGAGGATGGGTCTAAGAATATCCTGAAGAGCTGGTTTAGTTATAGCAAATTTCTTCAATGTGTGTATGTCATTAAAGTATTTGACTTCTCCGTCATAAATGAAACTCAATTTAGCTGGATACAGGATCCTGGAAGTTGTTTTGTTTTTAGGAGATTGAAAGTTGATGACCATCCTCTTGGGGCTTGAAATGTTTCAGCACAGAGATCTGCAGTTATTCTAATATTCTTCCCCTTGTAGGTTATGATTTTCTTAAGTCTGGCTGCTTGCAGAATTTTCTCCTTCATATTAACTTTGGTAAAGTTAATTACAATTTGTCTAGGGGATGCTTTGTTTGGATTAGTTGTGCTGGAGTCTGAAATTGTCTGCTATCTGAATTTCAGTATCTCTTGCCATGCTTGGGAAGTTCTCCTCAATTATCTCTTGGAGTAGAGTATCTGTGCCTTTCTGACCATCCTCTTCTTCAGGGATTCCTATAAGGTGAATATTTGTTGATTTGGAGTGGTCCCACAATTCTCTCAGGAAATGATCCATTTTTGTTCTCCACTTCTCTTCCTCTTTGAGTGTTTGGGAGTGTTCAAAAGCTTTGTCTTCAATGTCAGAGATGCTTTCTTCTACTTGCTCCATTCTGTTACTGGAGGAGTCTACTGTATTTCTCAGATATTTGAGGGCTGTAAGTTTTTGCCTCAGTGTGTCAAAATCTTTGGTGATTTTGTCTTTGAATTCATTGAATTCTTGACATAACTTTTAAACTACTCCTTGAATTTCTACTTCCAACTTTACCTCCATCCTATTAATCTTATTTGCAATCCAAATTCTGAATTCGATTTCTGATATCTCAGCCATGTGTTTGTGAATGGGATCTTCTGTTGTGTCTCCTTTTTCATTCCTTAGGGGAGTTGATCTACTCTGATTATTCATGTTGCCAGAGTTTTTCCGCTGATTCTGCCCCATGATTATTTTTCACTGTTTGTCTAGAGAACTGATAAGGTGAAATTGAATTGAGGGCTACTGGAGTTGTAATTAACCAGGTCTTTACCAAAGAACTGGGACTGATGATTGCAGCTTTTCCCCTTGAGCTTTACAAAGGTCCCATTCAGTACTACAGCCTGAAACTCTGGGGACCTGCTTGGTGTGATGGGGCTATGTGGCTCTGTCCTCATGGCCTCTCTGTCCAATCATAGTGAATCATTGGCTTTGTGTTGAAATCTCAGCTGTGAAGATATATAAGCAACTAAAACACCCCACCTGCTCCCCCACAAACAACAACTGGAAGAGGAGAACCCTGCATTCACAAAACAACACAACCAGTGTACAACCTTAGTGGGTCCCTGGGTGATTGGCCCAGGTCAAGAGTTCCAAATAAATTGTCCTAGTCAAGACAAATGCAAATCAAGTGGGAGAGTTCAAAAGGTCTCCAGCAACCAGACAGTGGGGGTCTACTGGCAGCTCAAGTGTAACTCACTCTGGTGCTCCATGGAGTCAGAAAGGCCCACCCAACAAAATAGTCCAGGGTGGGGGGTGGTGCTTCCTTCCCCACCTTGCACCTCCATCACACTCAGGCCCTTGTAGCCCCATGGGGCTGTGGCCCAGTTTCCTGCAATGAGGAAATGCAGGGATTTGGGCCTGCCAGAGTCAGAGGGAAGTCAATGCCTCATTGGCTGGGCCACTACACTCTGCCATCAGCCAGTTGGGGGAGCTAAAGCCTGATTATATTGAAACTGGGGAGTGTTTCACCTGAGCTTGTTCAAAACCAGAGGTTAACAAAGCAGCAAATGTTTCTCCCTCAGAGACTGTGCCTCTGACCCAGCCGCTCTGCTCCTCTGGTATCCTTGCAATGCAAGTTCTAGCTCCCTCTGGCAGTCCCCAGAATCGGGGAGGTATGTCTCTGAAATTTGATCCCAGCGGGACTGCTCTATTAATGCTGTTTCTGCATGGGAGGTGTCTCTACTTGGATTCCTACGCTTCAGCAGTTCCTGAGCCTCCACCCATTGTTTGGAGACCCAAGCCTCTACCTGTTGCTGAATTGCACTTTCTCAGAGCCAAGCCAGACACCTTCCCCCCATGCCTTTCTGCACTGCTAACAGATTCACTGTTACAGTGTAGCAGCATTTCCACAGTCCTTGCAATGCCCAGTCCTAACAAAGAACCACAGACATTCTGGTCTCTACAGGGGGTGGGTTTCTAGATTGCCAGGCATGGGGGGAAGGGTGGATTGGGAGTTCAAAGTGGCAGGGAAAATATTTCAGCAACCTTCATGCTGGACAAGAGAATGCCCAGGCTTACTGCAGGGACTCTCTGGAGAGGGAGTCCCAGCTTCCAGCAACTCACTCCCATGGGGTGAGAGAGGAGGACCTCAGTTCACTGCTTACTAATAGAGATCCCACAGCAAGCAAGCAACTCTCTTGGGGAGATGGACAAGTATCCTTTTTGGGATGGGTTTCGTACTTGAAATTTGTTTCCTTGGAGTCACAGCTTGTCTCTGTGGAGAAGACATGCAATTATCAATCTCTTCTCTCAGCTCAGCTCCCACTCTTTAGCCTTGTTGGGTTCTTTCTGGTCATTATCTCTCCCTCTCGATGGGAGCCATTGAAAGCTGGCTCTAATCTGCCATCTCCCCTCTACCTCCCACTCTTGTTAAATGTAGAAATTGGCATTAGGGAAAATAGCCAATCTGAGGATTTAGCAAAACACAAGATACATTGAAACAAAATGAACAAACAAATGGACAAACACACAAATAAACAAAGAAAAACAAACAAGAAAACTTAAATATCCTGATTTAAGCACTCTCAGCAAGTATAAGGGGAAGGGAAGAAGAGAAGAAAAAGAGAATAATAATAATAATTTTAAAAAATTAACAATAACTCCTACAAGAAAGAAAAAAGGAAAAAACACAAAAGCAAAAAAAGAGCATAGAAAAAAGGCAACAACAAAAAATTATATATATATATATATATAAGGCAACAACAAAATACATATATATATATATAGAGTCATATATACATATATACATATGACTATATATGCCATTGGGATCAGCTTTAGTAGGAATACATTTATGTTGCAATATACTTTCTGGACACCAGGTGGTGCCATGACTGGTTCCCAGGCTTGTACCTGTTTCCCAGTTTAGATTGTTCTTGGTGATTGCCTGGTTACCCGCTTGGCACTTAGACCCTGCTGAACTGTTGATTCCACAGATCTCAAAAAATCTTCACAGGCAGATTTCACAAATTCTCCCTGCAACAGTTCCTGTGAAGTGTGGGGTATCCTGGGCCTATTCTGAATGTAGGACAACTGCTTGCAGATGAAACTCAAATTGCTGCTCCTGGCTGGAGCAGCCTGTGGTGATTCCGGTGTCTTTCCCATATCATTGTCTCTCCCATTGCCTAACCTGGTGGTGCTGCTCCAGACAGAACCCCACTCTGGCCACTAAATTCTGCTAGGGAGTCCACACTTCACCAATCTTTCTACACAACACCTAGTTTCCCCATGAACTGGGAATTTTAATTCTCTGTGGGTGGCTGGTTGCCACTGCCCTTGCCCACCGCTGTAGCAGCTGCAGCCCTGGATTACACTATAAATCCAGCAATCCTCCACCTCACTGCACACCCCAAACTGCCACTTCACACCAATATTCCACTCCAAGAATGATCTAGCCACTCACTCTCACTTGTTGTTCCAGGAGAGCTGAGCTAAACATCGTTCCTGTCTGCCATCATGCTCTGCCTCCTGGCTGTGGGAATTCTAAGTGAACTCAAATTATTTATTCTGTTAATTTTAATATAAGAAGTTACATGGACAATGAGGCAAGGATGCATGTTTGCAGATGACAGAAAAAGAGAAAAAGAAAATAATTTTTGTAAGTCCAGAGGTGGGGTTAATGTGGTAGGAAGATTAATGGCCCCTAAAGATATCCAAATCCTAATCCAGAACCTGTGAATATGTTTCCTTATATAATAAAAGGAGACATAGAGAGATTATCCTCTGTTACCTAATCTTAATGTGATTGCAAGGGTCACTATAGCAAAAAAAGAGGGAGGCAGGAGTGTCAGAATGATAGAATGATATGTGATGATGGAAGCAGAGATCAGAGAGATTAGAGAGAGGGAAGGGGAAGATATAGAGAGACTGAAGATGCTATGCTTCTGGCTTTGAGGTTAGGGAAAGTGCCATGAGCCCAAATAAGGCAGGCAATAGGTAGACTATGCTTGTAGTCCTAGTACTCTGAGAGGCTGAGGCAGGAGTTTGACACCAGTCTGAGCCAGAGTGAGCCCCATCTCTACTAAAAATAGAAAAACTAGCCAGGCATTGTGGTGGGAGCCTCTAGTACCTACTCAGGAGGATCCCAGCTACTTGGGAGGCTGAGGCAAGAAGATGGCTTAAGCCCAGCAGTTTGAGATTACTATAAGCTGTGACACTCTAGCCTGGGACAACAGAGTAAGACTGTCTCAGAAAAAAAAAAAAGAAAGAAAGAAAGAAAGAAAGAAAAGAATGCAGTAGTCTCTAGAATCTAGAAAAATCAAGGAACCAAATACTCTTCTAGTATCTTCAAAAGTACCAACTCCTACCAGCAACTTGATTTTAACCAGTGAGACCAATTTTAGATTTCTGACCTGTAAAACTTTAAAGCAATAAATTGTATAGCCGCTAAATTTGTGGCAATGTGTTATGACAGCAATAGGAGACTAATAGGCCAGGCACAATGGCTTACGCCTGTAATCCTAGCACTCTGGGTGGCCAAGGTGGGAAAATAGCTTGAGGTCCAGAGTGTTTGAAAGCACCCTGAAGAAGAGCAAGACCCAGTCTATATTAAAAACAGAAAAATTGGTAAGGCAAGCTACTCAGGAGGCTGAGGCAGGAGGATCGCTTGAGCCCAGGAATTTGAGGTTGCTGTGAGCTGTGATGATGCCACTATACTATAGCCAGGGTAACCAAGAAAGACTATGTCTCAAAAAAAAAAAAAAAAAAAGGAAATTAATACCGTAAGTTCAGGCATAAGCATGGATCATGACATGGACTTAAATTATGTCATCAAATTGAAGCTCGATCTCAATATCTCTTTCTCCTTCACTTCCCTCCTCCCTCTCTTCATACTTCCTTACTTTTATTCTTCCTAACCATTTCTACCAACTCACTCTCACTTCTCCTTATCTCTGCTTAATGTCATTTCTCTTGCAGACTCAGGCTCTTCTCACGTGGTGGGAATATGAATGCAAACAGCACCAGTTTCTCCTGTCTCCACCCCTATATTTCCAAAACCACATGGTGTTTTACTCTATTGAACCATTTAGAACAACCTCAGAGGAGGACTTTGGTTTGCTTTGGGTCATCTGCCAAAATGTTGAGTCAAATATCCCAATAAGTGGAAGAAGACACAGTTATAATCTAGAACTGCCTAAGTTACTTGCAGGGGAAGGGTGATGTAATAGCTGTTTTAGTAGTAAAAAAACCCCAAATTTCGAAGGACAAAGGGGTGCTGATCAGACAAGGGAATACATCCCTCCATAGTTGGTCACTTTACTGACTAAACCCAGAAGGCTATAGCAAGAACAGTGTCAACACATAAGCCAAAATTTCCTCTGGGATTGCCAATTTATCTTAGCATGTCTAAGATTATGAGCTATCTCCATTTCTGTTAGCATGTCTGTACTCACTCACTTTACCAGGTACATTAGTTACTGTTGCATTTGCTTTCAGTGACAGTAAACTAAAAGTAATGATGGGTTAAGGTTGGGGAGGGGTGTTTCAACCTCATGGTCCAAGATGACTTCTCAGGCTCTAGCCATCATGTCTGTTGGAAGGCAGAAAAGAAGAGCACATCTTCCTAAAGATACTTCCTGGAAGTTGACTATAACCCATTGATCAAAAGACAGCCACATGGCCATGTCTAGCTGTAAGAAAGGATGGAAAAATGTAGTATGTTAGTGGTGTGTGCCCACACTCAGATTCTGAAAAAGACCAGGAAAATACCTACTGGGTTCAACTAATAGTGTTGACCACTTCAATTCTGTGTTCCTTAGGACCTTAAATCATGATTGCCTCTACAATTTGCCTAGTTCATCAATCCCTTTCTGATCACACAAAAAACTTCTTCTTGACTCCATAAGAAGTCACTTCTGATGTTATCATCATGAATGCTTTGACATTCTGCTGGGCCTTTCGGGCCTAAGCTTGGTTTGCTGACTCTCCTCCTTCCCATCTATGCTCAATTTCTAGCATAGTGTGTTTTGTGGTTATTCATGAACAATAGAGAGCTACAAAAATGGGAGGAATTAAACAAAACAAATGTTTATTTCCAGGGATTCAGTTGTCTTTGTGACTGTGCTAATCCTCTTTTGCCTTCCACAGTGTTGTCTTCAATCTGTGGTTTTACATCATCCTCACTTCATCACCCTCTTCTTCCCCCAACTCCTTCAGCAGGTCCAGGGAGGGAGAGTTGATAGCTCCTGTGGAAAGTCCATGTGATTTTCTTTCCCAGTAGGCACAACAAACACCTCCTCACATCTTATTGCCTCTGGATAATAGTTTCAATAAACTACTCTAGGAGAATTTTGCCTCCTTAATTATTATCCTCTCTGTGAAATAGTCCTCTGGCTTTTGCCTTCTGTGTATAAATCTGTCTAGTCATTAGTGAGGGGAGACCAAGGAGTGGGGAGAGTGGGTAGGAGGGAGTACATAAAAATAAAGCAGAAACCATTATTTGACCTACTCCTCAAGCCACCAGATTGAAAGCTAATGGAGAAAATAATTGAACTTGAGAAAGAAAAAGTATGGCTCTGTCAACTTTATACCTGGGCGACCTTGGGAAGTCATAGTCTGAGACTCAGTTTCTTTATGTGCGATATGAAAGTGTGATAGTTGAAATAATTTTGAACTTAAAAACTTTCTATTTTTCCTTCAGTTCTTAAGAGAAAGAGTATTTCCATTTCTTATATTTGTCTATTATTAGGGACTGTAATGGGTTCTTAGGATTATGGGGTCTGATCTCTGATGAGTGCTCAAATGAGTACACAGTTGTCTCAACAAAGATGAACAACATTCTGTAGGTATAGGACAGTTTAAAACTACTCATAAAAATCCTTTCTCCAAAGAGGCCATGGACCACAGTGATTCACCTATGTCTGTAACATAGAGACTACTTCACCATCACGAATGCAGTTTATGTTCTTAGAACCTATGGCAGACATCTGAGTGCCTCAAGCCACACTACCTTATCCCATGTGATCTGTACAGCTGTCCTGGACAATTTCAAGCATAGTGCCAAAATTCAACCTCAAATGTGGACAGTGGTATCTCTCTGCTTTTCTACCTCAGGGCTTTCTCTAAAGCTTGCAGAAGGCCACCCAGCCCAAGCAGGTTTAGCTGGAAAGTTCAGGGAGGAAGGTGGAAGGAGGTGGCAGTGAACACGCCTGGGCAACCAGCAACCAAATCCAGTTGCCCACAACTCAACGAGGCACTTTTGGTTGGCTCTTCTCCCTTCTCTGTTTCATTCTCTCCACCCCTTTCTTTCCATTTCCTGGGATTACCTCCTAAATAAACAGTCTGCACCCAAGTCCTTGCCTCAGATTCAAGTATTGGGAAAACCCAAACTGAGTACCACAGAAATCCAATATTTATAGTCTTATATGGGCTCTGGGTTTCTTTTGCATAATTAAATGTTCTATTTGAATGATCTTTTTTTTCAAATTAAGACAATAACTCATATTGAAGCTGCATTCAATTCTCAGCACTTTATAATACACAAAGCTCTGGTGTCATTAGAGATGACATTGAGCCCTACCCCAACTTTCTGCTATTTCCATCAATGCTTCAGAGATCTTGGAACTGTATTGAGCCAAGACTCAAGTTCAAAGAACCATGTTCAATCCCCTACCAGCTCTTTCTGCAAAGAAGCACCTCTGCTAAACATGCCCTAGAAACAGGAACTCAGCTCTGAGCTGAGGGCAGAAGAAAGGAAGCTATTCTATTTCACATCTTTCTCCAAGAGTCTATGCCTTCTCTCTGTACCAGTGATAACTGATTTTTCTGCCTGCTTCTGTATATATCTCAGAAGTATGCTCTGGTTAGTTCATTAACCAAACAACCATTTATTGCTTGGGTCAGACACTATGCTAACTATAGGGGTAACAAATGAAGAAGGCAGATTTCCAGAAGTCAAGGAGCTCAGTGTCTTGTAAGAGAGACTGATACCTAAGCAAATAACCTACCTCCAGTGATTGAGGAAAGTCCTGGAGGCTCAGAGAGCACACAGGAGAGCCATCTAACTTGGATGGGGGTTGAGATAGTGTACGATCTAAGAAAGTTTTCTGGAGGATATGATATCAGCGTTAGGTAAAAAGTGATGAATAGGAGTTATTCATTTGACCAAGGGCAGAAAAGGAGACCTAGTTAGGAGGAGCAGCCTGTGTAAGTATGTTTGTTGGTGAGAAAGCAAGATACATGTGGGGAACTGAAAGTGTAGTGTGCCAGAGCAGAAATAGTGAGGAATGAAAGTAGACAAGCAGGTACTAGTTGGAACAGAGTTATGATAAGGACTCTGAATGTTGTCTTCAAGCTGTCTGAATTTTGTCGGAAACCACTGAAGTCATTTACTTAGGGAGGTAAATGGTTACATTTATGCCTTAGAAAGATAAATTTGATAATCCTATGAGAATGGATTTGAAACAGTAAAGGACAGAGGTAAGTCAATTAAAAGGCTATGTGGTAACTAGGCAAATAATTCTAAAGATCTGAATTTACATGTAGCATACTTAATTGACATTAAAACTTTTTTTGTGTGTGGAAACCTACTTGCAGTTCATGGAGTATAGTTTGAGGATTGCTGAATTAGGAAGCTATTCAGGGGGCAAAAATGATAATGATGGCCCACAGAGACTGGATAAAGTAGGTTAAAGAAGAGGGAAGATTCAGGATAGTTTGGCCAACAGGGTAGAATAGAGAGCCAATTAAGGAGACAGTGAAAAGAGGAAGAGGATGAGATTTTGGGGTATATTAGTTGTCCATTGCTGTGCAACAAATTTCCACAAACTAAGCATCTTAAAATAACACATTCCCACAGTTTTTTTTGTGGCTCAGGTGTTTGGCCATGGCTTAGCTGTGTCCTTTGCTTACAGGGGTCCTCAAACTTTTTATACAGGGGGTCAGTTCACTGTCCCTCAGACCATTGAGGGCTGGACTATGGGCCCCAGGATAAGTTGGCTGCTAAGCAAGACAGGCAATGGTGGCAAAAACACCCAGCAGGCTGGATAAATGTCCTTGGTGGGCCACATGTGGCCCATGGGCCGTAGTTTGAGGACCCCTGGTGGGTTTCTCAGGGTGGCAATCAAGGTATTGATCAAGTTGCATTCTCATTGGTTGTTGGTAGAGTTTATGTCCTGTAGTTGTAGGACTAAGAGCCTAGTTTGTTGATGATGGTCATCTGAAGGCTTTCTTGAGCTCCTTGAGGCCATGTGCAATTTCTTAAACCTGGCCACAGTTCCTTGCTACATGAGGTCTTTCATTATAACTGCTTATATTATTATACCAGACAGTAAAGTTTCTAAAGGAAGTCTGCTGACAAATGGAATGTTATTGTGCAGGAGTGACATCTATTACTTTTTGCTATATTATACTGGTTTGAAGCAAGTCACAGATCCTACCCACATGCAAGGGGAGGGGATGATGCAAAGTTATGACCACTATGAGGCAGAGATCAAGGGGCTACCTTAGAGTCTGTTCATCACAAAGGGAAAAGATGAATTAAATTTGGACATGTCAAGTTTCATGTAACATTCAGATAAAGATATCCATTGGGATATGAGGGTCTAGAACCAGAAGAGAGGTTTAACAGTACAGCTATAAATTCAAAATTCACTTTACCTCTACAAATGGTCGAAGTAGATGAGATTGCACAGAAAGAGTGTATATAGTGAGAGTAATGCAGACAGCTGTGGAGCTGTAGATGAATTAATATCCTTTCTCTAAACTTGAGGACACCCAAGTTGTTCCTCAGCCTTCTCATTTTCAGAGTAAAACAGGACCCACTTCAGTTTTTCCACATCTACTCTCTTTTATAATTCTTTATTTGTGTGCCCCCTCTAGACTGTCACTGGTTTTTTACGTTACACTTAAAAGAAGAAATAATAATTGGAGGCAAAGCTATAGTAACCAAATTAGCATGGTACCATATAAAAAGAGACATGTGACAATGTCTCAGAATATAGACAGATATAGAGAATGCAACAGAATAAAGAATACAGATATTAGTCCACACATTTACAGCCAATTCATTTCAACAAAGGCTCCAAGAATATGCAATGGAGGCAGGACAGTCTCTTCAGTAAATGGTACTGGAAAGACTAGATAACCCTGTGGAGAAGAATGAAACTAATCCCTTACTCTCATCATATACAAAAATTAAATCAAAATGGATCAAAGACTTAATCTTGAAACTATGAAACTACGAAAGAAAACATTGGTGGAAATGCTCCAGGACATTGATCTGGGCAAATATTTTTGGGATAAGACCTCAAAAGCACAGGCAACCAAAGCAAAAATAGACAAACAGGATTATATAACAAGCTAAAATGCTTCTGCATAGCAAAGAAAACAATCAACAAAGTGAAGGGACAAACTACATTATAGAATGGGAGAAAATATTTGCAAACTATCCATCTGATAAGGAATTAATAACCGGAATGTATAAGAACTGCAAACAACTCAATATTAAAAAGAAAAATAATCTTATTAAAACATAGGAAAAGATATGAATAGACATTTCTCAAAAAAAACCCACACACACATAATTGGCTAACAAGTATACAAACAAATGTTCAGTATCACTAATTATCAAAGAAATACAAATCAAAACCACAATTAAATATCATCTGGCCACAGTTAATATTACTTTTATCAAAAAGACAGGGAATAATGAATACTCATGAGGATAGGGAGAAAGGTGATAATAGTATATTAGTACAACCATTATGGAAAACAGTATGGAGGCTTCTCAAAAAGCTAAAAATAACACTACCATATGATCCAGCAATTCTTTTACTAGGTATATATCCACAGGAAAGGAAGTTAATATATAGAGGGGATAACTGCATCCCATATTTTTATTTATTTATTTTTGAGACAGAGTCTCACTATGTTGCTCTTGGTTGAGTGCTGTAGCAACATAGCTCACAGCAACCTCTAACTCTTGGGCTTAAGTGATTCTTTTGCCTTAGTCTTTCAGATAGCTGGGACTACAGGCACCTGCCACAACGCCTGGCTATTTTCTGTTGCAGTTGTCATTGTTGTTTAGCTGGCCCAGGCTGGGTTCGAACCCTCCAGCCTCAGTGTATGTGGCCAGCACCATAACCACTGTGCTATAGGCGCTGAGCCGATCCTCATGTTTATTATAGCACTATGCACAATAACCAAAATAGGCTGAGTGTTCATTAATGGATGAATGGACTAAGAAAATGTAATACACACACACACACACAGAGGAGTATTATTCAACTATAAACAATTATCGAAATCCTGTCATTGCCGCAACATGGATGAAACTGAAGGTCATATGTTAAGTGAAATAAGTCGAGCATAGAAAGATGAATATTCCATGTTCTCATATGGAGTGGATTTTATGAAGATAGAAGGTAGATTGGTAATTACCAGAGTCTGGGAAGGGTGAGGAATGGGGTTAAAGAGAGGTTAATTAATTGGTAGGAATATACACTTTAATAGGAGAAGTAAAATGTAGTGTTTGATATATCAGTAGGGTGACAACAGTTTATAGATTCGTGTTTCTCAAGATAGCTAGAAGAGGATAATTTGAATGTTTCTAGCATAAAGATAGACAAATATTTAAGGTGATAAATACCCTTATTTCATTGATTTGATCTTTACAGATTATCACATGTCCCTACCAAATAAGTGCACCTATCATGTATCAATAAAAAGAGAAAAAATAGAGGCAGTGCATTAGTAAAGGTTCTGATCAATCCCCAATAAAGCAGAACTATTTCCAGAGCATTCATTTTTTGTTTATTCCCATTACTATTATTTAAAACTTTAAAGAAATTTACTGCATTCAAAATGGTATTTCACTTACCTTCTTAGACAATATTGAAAGAAGCAAAGCATAACTGAAATTTTACCAAAGTAATTTAAAACCTCAGAACATATCTAATAGTAATTTTAAAAAGCAAGAAGTGAACATGTCATTATTGACAAAATTAACAAATTAATTTGAGCATCCTTGTTGAAAGGTAGTAAGTAAGGGGGAAATCATGTTACTCACACATTCAGTAGTTTACAACAATATACCTGGTTTACACTTTTGGATTTAGGGGTCAGAATTTACAAGAAAATAATAAATAAAAAAGTTATAGTATTATATAAATTAGGTAGTAATGTTACAAATGGTCAAAAAAGTTGAAAAAAAGGTATACTGAGGCGATGATTAAGAAGTATGGGATTTCTTTTTGAGGTAATGAAAATGTTCTAAAATTTATTGTGATGATGATTTATAACTCTGAACATAGTAAAAACCATCAAGTTGCACACTTTTAATGGTATTTGAATTATATCTCAAAAAAAATTTTTTTAAGCTGAGGCAGTGGTATATATTTACTAACAGTATTTGTTTCAGCTGCCATATCTCCTTTCCCCTCTAGGGCAAGATGAAGAGTAGAACACCTAGCAATTCTGAAGTTGCTCATCTGATAAGAACCTAGCCCTTCTATTCTCTTGCTGCTTCCCTAAGGCATCATAGGGAAAAAACATATCCACCCCTTCTCTTTAGGGAATTCTGGAATACCTACCTTTCTCTCTCTCTTTCTCCACCCCCACCTGTTTTTTGCTTTCTCTTTTCTTTTTATTTCTTCTTCTTTTTTGATTACCAAATGTATATTGGTAAACAACTGTAGTGTCAAGATATAAAACTTCTAGTTTAATAACTTGAATTTTTAACTATAGTTAGATGGAAAGAGATCTTTATACATTATTTTAAAATGAACTTTATGTACTTTCTGCTAATATTTGTGTTAATTTAAAAAACACAAACAAGGTGGGCACAGTGGCCATGTCTATAGTCCTAGCTACTTGGGAGGCTGTGGCAGGAGAATTGCTTGAGCCCAGGAGTTTGAATTGAGCTGGGGCAACATGGCAAGACTCTGTCCCTAAAAACAGAAAAAGTTACATAACAACCACATTGGTTAATATCTGCTTGCCTTTTCAGATCCATTTTCTACTCTTTTCTGTTCTGTGTCACGAGAAACCGGCCTTTGTGGAAAGCATCTTATAGACTCTCTTGGCTTCTGGTTGGTTTTGGTCAATAGAAGGCAAAGACAGGAGATCAGGGGAGGAGAAAAGGGAGCCTGCTTTCTATTTCCCAGTAGGCCTTAATTTAGCCAGCAAGTGAGATCCTCTGAGTCCTCCATTGAAGGTGGAAGTGCCTGTTTGACCTGGTTCCTCAGCTGCAGCCCGCACCAGGCTCTGGGTTCATTACTTCCTCCCCTGCCCCTTCACATCCTGAGGTGGTGAGGGCTTCCTACCATCACTCCTCTCTGCATGTTTTCCCAGGTATTTCTTTGGAACTGTTCTGAACATCCCTTCATTACCCCTCTAATTAGTCTGCTCTCTAATTAATCCCTCGAGTGTGCGGTCAGCGTCTTGGTGGGACCCTGATTCCACCATAGTATATTTTGTATCTGAACACCCATTTTTAAGAAGTGACCAAACCAAAACCAAAACCCAAACCCACAAAAAAGGATGGGAAGGATACACACCATCTCCAGGGTAATGGTTATTTCTAAGGAAGAAAGGGCAGGAGTAAACTGGGAATTAGGACTTTTTAGCTGTATCTAAACTGTTTAGTCCTAAAAATAAGAGTTAACTTCTAATACAAAGATGAGAAATAAATATGGCAAATAGATAATGCTTGTTTAATCTCACTCATGGACATATGGGTGTTTCTTTTCTGTATTTTTGGAAAATTAAGAAATAATATAAAATTTACCTTATTTTGGATTAAATGTGTTTGTAAAAGAACCTGCCCTGGTTTAGGTCGGGTGTAGAGTTAGTGATCACCTACTTCATGGATTTTCCTTTGTAATAAAGTGTTTACTAATTTTATTCCTTCAATATTATTTTTTGTTTATCTCTACTAGAGAGATACTTCTCCAGCCTACTAAAATAGATTTTTTTCACAAAACTTAAAAAAGGCCATGTTAGAGATATATCTGAGTATATACATGAGTATTTGGTGTACATGGACTAATAGAAGGGACAACAAAGATGACACACTTAAGGTCCTACGCTGGTTACATAAAAAATAGCTGAGTCTACACATATAACAATAAAGATAGGCTCCTGTTGTTCCCAATGAGATGGCTCAAATTCTATTTTGGAATTCCTGGAGAAGTCTCTTATGATACTGGTATGCTGACACCTTAAATTTTCCTTCTTTTTTTTTTTTATTGAATGGTAACTATGTACATTAATGCACTTCTGGGGTACAGTGTGGGGTTTTCACTCACAATCTGAAACACTTCCATCAAACTGGTTAACATAGCCTTCATGTAAGAAAATGACACCTTAAATTTTCTAGACCTCCTCTGAATTCACATACTTGGACACTTTCTTATGCCTTTCCTGGTCCTCAGCCATGTTTTTTGTGTAGGAGGGACCCCACTCCTATCTGTAGGATAGATCGTGATTGGCATATACCAAAACAACCTATCTAGCCCAAGCTTCTATCTCCACCGTGATTAGTTTAGAAGTACACATTCAATGAAAATCATTGTGACCTAAGAACACTTGCAGGAAGAAAGAGGTTTTCACTCTTTTGTTGGATTTAGAGAAATGAGGCTTTGGTGGGAAGGTGAGATTGCCATAGCTCTCTTGCTACTATAAGAGGAGCCAGCCTGATGATGAAGCCCCAAAGAGGCAGAGTTAACTTGGGTCCTAGTATCTTAGTTTGACCTAGAGTTAGGTGGTGCCTGGTATCAGCTCTAACTGTAAGAATGTAGTAATAGGGGTCTATATACTGCCTCCCCCCGGCTTTTTGCTAAATTTAGCTTGACAGCCCAGCTAATAAAGAGGTACATAGTGCAGTGTGACCAACTGACATGGTAGATTTGCTAAATTAGTTTGTTAGGCAAGAAATGTGTTTGGTTTATAAAAACATAGACAGAGATGGTGGCTTTGGTACCCAAACTTTATTCTATCATATACGTTAAGTCTGGAATTTGGTAGTTCGGCCTAGTCTAGTGGCTCTGTAGAGGCCCAGGCTTCTTCCACCTTTTTGCTTTACTGTCCTAGACATAGATTACATTCCCAGTGTTAACCTCAGTGCGCAATGTAGCTAATGAACTCCAGTTGTTATGTCTGTATTTCAGACAAAAGGGAGGAGGAAAAGACGAAGGACTAAAGGATGCACTTTCAGGCTAAATCAATATCCTTTAACTGTTCTTCTCAGAAGGCCTGCCTATTTTTATATTGCTGGCCAAAATTTAATATTATAATTGTATCTGGAAGAGAAACTTGTAAATGTATTTTAGCTGGAGATATAGCTATGTGCAGTAGACTGTATAATGGCCACATTAATCCCTGAAACCTGCGAATATATTCAGTAATGTGGCAAAAGGGACTTTGCTGATGTGAATATGTTAAGGATCTTGAGATTATTCTGAATTACCTAGGTGGGCCCAGAGTAATCACAAAGATCTCTATACAAGAGAATCAAGAAGGTCAAAAGCAGAAAAAGGAGATGGGAAAATGGACATAAAGGTTAGACTGATGAGTTTTAAAGATGAAGGAATATAGGTGAAACTCTAGAAACTAGAAAACACAAGGTGATAGATTATCCCCTACAGCCTATAGAAAGCAGGCCTACTGACACCTTGATTTTAGCTCAGTGAAACTGATTTCAGGCTTCTGATCTGACATCTAGAACTGCAAGATAATAAATTAGTGGTTTTTGAGGCCACAAAATTTGGGGTAGTTTGTTACAATAGCAATATGAAACTAATACAATACCTCAAATCAAATTGGTGTTCTGGTACCAAGGAAGTAGGCTCTATCAGTTTCTGCAGAAGTGGTGGGTAAAAGTGCATTGCTCAAAGCCATTGCTGCTTGGGTATATCCAGTTTACAAAACAATTACCATGATATTCTTCTGATCATAAAAATATGGCTGATCTAAAAAGAGAATTTTTTTTCAATCAGTGCACTGTAGCTGGTTAAAAAGCCCATGCATTGTCATTTTATCTGTTCTTTAGCTCATAAAAGGTATTTCTGTGTGTGTGTGTGTGTGGTGGTAACAGAGTGGTAACAGCACTTTATATTTGCCACAACTTTAGTTAACAAAAGAAAAAATGTATTTGCAACTGGGTGTCAAGGAGAAGACTAGAGAGTTTACAGTCATATTACAACATTTGCAACTGAAAGTCTTATTGTCATGAATACAATGGCTACAAAAGGAGTATTTGGACAATTTTAATCACAGTGTAATTTTATAATGTTGCTATTTACTGAGCATTTTGGAAAATAGTGAATGTTGAATATCCCTCACTAAAGTAATAATAAATCAGAATTCTTTCCTAACAGAAAGAAGGCCAGGAAAATTTTCCTGTGTTTTTTGACAGCAGAGGGGTGAAATAAATCTTTTTGTAAATAAACTAAAGCAACCAAATGCCAAAATAATAAACTATCATTACTAGAAATAATTATATGATCATGCTAAAAAAAATGATATTTTCATTAGAAGAGTAAAGGCAAAGTGAAATGAAATTCTTTCTTGAAGGGCTTCTTCAGTGCTCCTTGGTGACATTTCAAACCTTGGTTTAAACAAAGTCCCTCTGGCATGGCCACTGTTGCTAGGTAGGGCTTAGCTTCCTATGTTGTTCACTGAGATAAGAAGTTGCTTTTAATCAACAAGCTGGAGGAGCCATATGTAGCCTGTAGGCTGAGCACATAATACTCAGTCTCACAAGTCAACAGCCAGGTAAAATAAACAGGAATTAAGGTGAGGTGGCCATGGTGCAGATCTCTGTTGCCACGCGAGGGTGACGGGAAATGCCAGCTTTCAATAGGGAGCTGCTGGCACCATGTGAGTTTCTTAAATGGCCCTTGGGTTTCTGCCCAATAATGTGACTCCGCCCCCCAGCTTATTTTGGTATAAAATAAACTAAATAAGACACTAAAAGATTGTGTTGTGTGTGTGTGTCATAACATTTACCACTTAGCCTTTTATAAGTGTAGATTTGGTAGCATTAAGTACATTCACATTGTTTTGCAACTGTCAACCACTATTCGTCTCCAGAAATTTTCATGTTTTCATAATGAAACTCTGTACCCATTAAACAACAACTCCCCTTTCTCCCTTTTGCTAGCCCTTGGCAACCACCATTCTGCTTTCTGTTTCTGTAAATTTGACTTAAGTACCTCATATAAATAGAATAAACAGAATCATACATTATTTGTCTTGTATCTGACTTAGTCCACTTGGACTAATGTAGAGTTTGTCAGAATTTCCTTCCTTCTTAAGGCTGAATAATACTCTACTGTATGTATATGCCACTTTTTGTTTATTACACCATCGATGGACATTTATGTTATTTCTAGGTTTTGGCTATTGTGAATAATGCTACTATGAACAGTGGCATACAACTACCTGTTTGGAAACAAGAATGATTTTTAAATAAGGGAGTGTTGATTCACCTGGGATACATCCTTAAAATGTTTATTATGAGAAAGTGAGAGACTATCTTAATCTGTTTTGCCTGGTGTAACAAAATACCTTAAAGTGGATAGATTGTAAACAACAGATATATATTTCTCACCGTTTTGGAGTCTGACAAGCTCAAGATCAGGGCATCAGCAGGTTTGGTGTCTGGTGAGAACCCATTTCCTATAAATGGTGCCTTTCAGGTTCATTTTCACCTGGTGAGATGGGCAAACAAGCTCCCTTGGGCCTTTGTTATAAGTGTACTAATTCCATTCATGAGGGCAAAGATCTTCCTTCCTGTCACACTGTGGATTAGATTTCAACATATGAATCTGGGGAGAACAACAAACATTCAGAGCATAGCAGAGAATCTAAGTGCAGAGGCTTTGACTCAGTAGGTGTGGGCTGAGATCCCAAGGCGCATGTCTGGTTACAAATCACTGCTGTCATGTATCAAGAAGGCACATAAATAATGAAATCAACTTTTTTTTAAAAACACATCAATGGAACTTTCTAAAAATAGCCCAGTTTAAGAAATAGTCCAGTCTACGCATTTTTGTGAATGAGACCAGAGTGTTACCATTTTGAAGTGTGTTATGTTTCATCTGGAAGATATCCAGAAAGTATGAGATGCTAATGTAAATTAGTTGTGATGTTGGACATTAGTACTTGAAATAATGTCATGATGGACAGCGAGTACCCCACTAAATAAGCAGAGTTGGATGGTAGTTGGTGAGTGGGCTATAGCATGGCAAAAGAAGACAAATTTTGGTTCTAAAAATAGCACTGGTTATTTAAAAAAAGTTATTGAAGTATAATAAAAATACAAAAACATACACCTCTCCTGAAAGTGTACTGCTCAAGAAATTTTCACAGACTGATCCACCTATATAACTAGCACCCAGATTAAGTAAGAGAATATCACCAGCTTCCCAGAATCCCTCTCATGGCTCTCTTTAGTCGCAACCTCCCCACCCAAAGTAGCCACTTTCCTGACTTCTAGGCAGCATTGATTTACTCTTTTGCATCTGTCATCTTTCACTAAACGTTATGCTTGAGAGATTCACCCATTTTGTTATAGACAGTCCCTTAGTTACGATGATTCTTCTTGTGATTTTTCCACCCTACCATGGCATAAAAGTGATTATGTAGTCAGTATGCACCTCAAGTTATGATAGGGGCCTGATAAACCCATCATAAGTAAAAAACACAATTTCAATTTACTATATTTTCAATTTACAGTGGGTTTGTTGGGATATAACCTCACTGTAAGTTGAAAAGTGTCTATATTTTGTTGTAACTTCTTCATTCCTATTGCTGTGTATAGTCCATATAGGTGTGGCTTTGTTTTTATTTTTTGTTAAATGTAGGCATATACCTGAAGTGTATAAGAGCAATTTATATGTCAGCCTAAATTAATGGAAAAATCCCTTAAAAATATTCAGTCCTTCTAGCTTTAACCCTGTGTTCACCCTGATGCAAACATCTGATCTGTAGTTTGAAATTTGAACTGATAATAATCCACCAGAAAGGAGAACCCTGAGCTGACAGCGGAACAGTTTTGATACCAGAAATTCTCTTCTACAAGTTAATATATTGAAACTTGGAAGTATAACTCAGTGTCCTATGAACATGCTTGACATAAATAGATTCCCTATAGTTCTGTCATTTCCTGGTGAATGGGTAAATAAATTAAAAAATTTGAGTCTTCAAAACTAAGGCAAAAACTCTGAATGAAGCTAGATCTGAAATCACTTGATGGTGATTGATTTGGGCTCTATTGATCTGAACCGTAAACACTGTTTATTCCAAATGTACTTCTGTGTTTCAATCTATCTTTCCTCAAAGTGTAAATATTCTGAAAAAGGTTAGTCAGGAGCCCAGCCCACAATAGAAGACATGCTGAGCTGGAATATTGTAGAGAATGTCACAAGAAGTGTATTCACAGAGTCTTGGGCAGGGTTAAGAAAACGGACAAGGAGTGTTGGGACACCCAGGGACCAGCAACAGTGGGGAGGGGCTACTATCCTTAGGCACAAAGGGACAAGGAAAGGCAATGATGTTCCTGGAGTCCAGAGAGGGCTGGAGCAGTGGAGGGGGGGCTGTCTGACCAGAGAGATGCTGGACCTACATCCCAAAGTCAAGGACGGAGTTGCAGAGAGAAGAAACACTCTAACCTTTCTCTCTCTGTCCCCTTAATCTCTTCTAGTTTCAGAGGCCAAGGGAGCCTGTTGGATAGTCCATAGGCTCAGCCTCTCAGAAGTCAAGACAGGACAGAGAAGGGTGGCACATGGGTCTTCAGAGGGTTGAGTTGGCATGCAGAGAAAAGCATTGGCACCAGGACGTGGTTGAAGAATAACACTTTAAAGTGCACCATAATTAAGCTTCCTGTATTTTATATTATTTTTTAAAGACCTAACCTTTGCTTTTAACTTAGCAATGTATTTCCTATGCTTCTGTTTCACTTTACTTCTTAGATTAATTGCTGCATCAGCTGTCACCTCTGTGTGACCTTGAACTAAATCACAACATAAACTTCTTGGCATAAGTTTTGGTAATGATATAGCTTCTGGGAAAGGTGTCTTTGGCTAAAAGCTATAGCAGCATCCACAGTTATTTGGGGATCTTCCTCTATAAATATTACTGAAAATGCAGTAAGTGGTGGTAGTATTAAGAAAGATGCTGAAAAGATGAAAACAATAAGAAAATAAGAAACTAAGAAAGAAATTATTTAATTAATCTCTAAGCAGGAGATGGATTTGAATGAGAGTGGGATTGATTTTAAGCATCTTAAAAAATAAAACTTTAAACTTTAATTAATTTTAAAACTATTATATCTTAATACACTATAGTGACAAACAAACAAACAAACAAACAAACACACTGGGATAAGAATTCAGACCTTCCTGGCAAAAGATTTAGCCTTTCTGTGCTTCAATTTTTCACCACTAAGTTGGAATAATAGTGGAACTAATCCCTCAAATGAGAAATTATATGTTGAAGTTATTGAGGAGTTCAATCTCCTTTGCCAGTAATACAGTGTAATATTTTATAACGATGACTGGTTTAGTTTTCCTATTGGTAAGCGGACCTCTTTCCCTCGTCTTTCTGTCCATTAAGGCTTGGCGGTGAAGCTGGCTTTGGGAAGGAACACATGTCATAAGGCACTGGGCTGCCCAAAGGCTTTGCTTCTGACAGGAAGGGGCAGTAAAAGAAAGACATCACTTTCATTTCTGGGATGTCACAGGAGAAGGTGGCAATAGAGATGGAAGAGGCCCAGGACGTGACTGATACGTTTCTCACATCGTATGCCCTCTCTAGGCTTTGTCTAAAGGGTGGCTAAATCAAGGAAGGGGCTCTTGCTTCGATTCCTATTTAAAGGCTAAGATATACTGGCACCAACCTGAGGGCAGCTGCCTCCTAATAAATTTCAAGACACCACATCATAGATAGGCAGAGGGGAACCCTGAATTTAACTTGACTGAGCTGAGGCCATGTTCTAGATGGCACATATGACTAGAATGCAAGGGAATCTGTAGCAGCAGCAGTAACTATTCAGAGGACTAATTAGCCAGGGAGTCACGCTGGGCCCAGGATAAGCTAAGAGACCAAACTGCTCAGTAGTCCCAGGCTTCACCTGCCACCAGCTGAATACCTGGGGGAGACAGTCAACCTTCTGCAGTCCAGGGATCCCAGATGGTCATTCCCCAGGAGAGGCTAGGACACCCAAGGATGCCACGTGGACATCTGGATCCAGCAACCTCACTGCTGCCATGTGATCTCATTAGCCACCACTGTCATCTTTCCTCCCAGACACTAGCTTGGGAATGGGAACAAAATCTGGGGTACTAAGCCCTATAAATTAAAAAAAGTTGAGAAATAATCTAAAGTGACTTTTTAAACTATTATATCAGACTAAGTTTATAAGGTTGACCTTTTTTCTTAGTTTAAAACTGTTTTTATTACCAACCAGGTACGATCAAATCAAAGAAAAAAATACCTACAAAAGTATTAATAGAAAAAAAAAAACTTTTACAACAGAAACACAAATTTATTCACACCACCTTCATATCTTTGTACTAATACCTGAAACATTTAACTTTTTTTGAATAATTAAATAAATGATACTCATAAAAAGAATACATTAAAATGACTTTGGAATTGGGAAGTACTACTATAAAGAAAGTTAAAAATAAGGTAGTCATAAGTGTCAGGGGCAGTAGTTCATAGCCACAATCTCAGCATTTCTAGGGGCTGAGGTGGAAGGAGAGCTTAAGGCTAGGACTTCAAGACTAGCCTGGGAAATATAGTGAGATTTCATTTCTACCAAAAACATTTTAAAAAGTAGCCAGATATGGTGGCATACCTGTAGTTGTAGCTACTCAGGAGGCCAAGGTGGGAGGATTGCTTGAACTCAGGTTATAGTGAGTCATGACCATGCCACTGCACTCCATGCCACACAGTCTAGGCAACACAGTCATACTCTTAAAAAAATAAAGGAAAGGAAAAAAAAAGGCAATTGTGGACAGAATCTCTAGTATAGTTAGATGCTGTTTATCTATCTTCTATCTCAGTGCCTTTTTCTTTTTCTTAGAGTAATCTTTCCCCACACGCCTGCTGGGTTAGTTATTCACTTCTCTGTATTTAAAAATCTTCTCAGGGAAGCTATTTCCCTCCACTGTCTAATATTCCAAATCTATGTGACCTTTTTATCTTCATATTTTTCTTTTTTCTTTGTACTTATCATTATCTGACATAATTTACATTTTACTTATTTATTTATTTATTTATATTTGAGACAGAGTCTCACTTTCTCGCCCTTGGTAGAGTGCCATAGCAGCATCACACTGCTCACAGCAACCTCCAGCTCTTGGGTTTAGGTAATTCTCTTGCCTTAGTCTCCTGAGTAGCTGTTTATTTTGTGTTTTAGTCAGAATAAGAAACACTAGCAGTTCTAACAAATAACTCTCAAATATGAGTGGCTTGATATGAGAGGTGTTTATTTTTTATTCATGTCACAAATCTAGGGGACAAATGGAGCTTCTCCAAATGTTGCTCAGTAAACCAGCTTTCTTCTGTGTCGCAATGTTACCAACTTTTACCATGTGGCTTTCATGGATGGTCTCCAGGGAAGGTGCATCATATAAGTAACTGTCTCAGCTTAGAAGTGACTCACATTAGTTCTGTTCATATTTTATTGGATAGAACTAGTCACGTGGCCATTTAATCACAAGGCAGACTGGGAAATATTATATATAGGAACACATAGTTATTGGTGAAATTACCTTCTGGTCACCAAATATCCATTGTGACCAGACCAATGAGCCAAGTGTCAGACAGTGGGCCAAGTCCCTCAGTGTGGGTAAGACCCATGACTTGCTTCCACCTAACAGAATATGGCAAGTGTTATATGATAAATTGACATACAGATCAAATATGGTGATGAGAATATGATATGATGTCACTTCCTTGATTAGCTTATAGTAGATAAGGCTTTGTCTGACAAATAATGGTGAGATAGGTTCTCCTGCTAGCCTAGAGGAAATAAGCTGCCATTAGTTTTAGATTCACAAGGAAAGTGATTCACTTAACAACTTAAGTGAGTTAATTCTTAAGTTAAATCCCCCTAGTCAAACCTTCAGATGAGAATGCAGCCCCACAGATACCTTAATTGTAGCCTTGTAAGACTCAGAGCAGAGGTCCCCAATAAGCTGTGCCTGGATTTTTGACCCACGGAAGCTGTGAGATAATACTGTGTGTTGTTTTAGGCCACTAAGTTTGTAATAATTTGCTGTGTGATAATAAAAAAAAGGAACAGACTCCTGTATTAAAAAAAAAAAAAACCACTAATTTTCTTCCCAAGTAAGACAACCCAGTCAATCTTTTAGTTATCAATTAAAGATATTTGGTTCATATTAAAGACTAATATCTGTAAGCCTAGATATGACACCTTATGGTATAGCAGCCTATAGTACCAAAGGACAAAATGTTTATTTCCCTGAAGTCCAGTATAGTATATAATCATGGGTATATGTGGTAGATATTCACATTTGGAGAGAAAAAAAAGAATAAAAGTTACAGGACACACACAGTAGTCTTTTGTCTAGAGTAATTCTGAAATCCTAAAAGCAGGCACTATGCTGCATCCTTCAGAAGTTTCATGATTAAACTGTAGTTCTTCCCTCAGGGAGGAGCTTCCTTGTCGCCTGTTCCCTTAGTCCCCATCATCCCCTTCACCTGTTATGGATTTTTTGTTCCCATTATCCTCCCTGGCCACATGGGAAATGAGTAACAATATTGGTATCTCCTTGTGGGGGTGTCTTGGTTCATTTTGTGCTGCTATACAGAATACCAGAAGCTGGGTAATTATAAAGAAAAAAAATTATTTCTCATAGTTCTGGAAGGTGGAAAGTTCAAGGTCAAAGTCAAGTTCAAGGGGCCAGCATCTTTTGAGGGTCTTCTTGTTGCACCATCCCTTGGCAGAAGTCAGGCAAGAGAGAACAAGGGGGTTGGTGAGGAGAAAGAGAGAGAGAGACCATCCTTTTCATCAAGAACTCACTTTTGCAATAACAAACCCACTTTTGCTATAGCAGCATTAATCCATTCATAAGGGCAAAGTCCTCATGACCTACTCACCTCTTAAAATTTCCACCTCTCGATACTGTTGCAGTGCAAATTAACTTTCAACACACAAACTTTGAGAGACATATTTAAACCATAGGAGGGTGTGTACAGCTTTCACAACCTGTTTCTTGCACATGCTAAGTTGTTCTAAGTCTTGAATTAACAAAGAATTTTTTATTGGTTTCTTTGGTAACAATAAATCCTCCTAAAATAAACAGGTTTCTGGTCTGTTTGCTTCCAGTCGTGGAAGCATGTGCCAATAACTACGCCCAAAATTCTTTTTCCTATTATAAGTTTTGAACTTTTCAACTTAAAGGTAAGCCCTAAAGCTACCTCACCACATCCTCAAATTGGACCTTTCTCCTGACTCAGTTTTTGTCTGTGAAAGCCTTTATGAATCCTATCTTCTACTGTTTGAGATCTAAAAGCAGTTAACCCTTCTATCTCTGAAAAGACCAAAATTCCCGGACTTCCTATATTCTCTTTTACCATATTTCTTTTCTCTATATACCTTGTTTGAAACTTTCTCTTTTGTCTTATATTTGAAAACTGGCCACCTCTTTCCTGAACTCATCTCTTCCTTATGAAACTTTGCAATTGAGTTTCCATCACTGAGTAATTGGTTCTTCCAACCACTTACCTTAGAGCTGCTGACTCATTAGGCACAAGGTAAGCCTTAAGTTATCTCAGCAACATTTTACTAATAGTTTTGCCACTGCATATTATTATCACCATCTTTCTAGCTTCCAATATTAGTTTCCTTGCTGCTTGCTACTGAAATTCCTAAACAATTGCCACATATTTTGAACTTTATAGCAATATCCTACTTCAAGGAACCAATTTCCACCGTAGTCAGGATCATTAATACTGGCTGCTATAACAAACAACCCCAACATCTAAGTAGATTAACACTTAATTTCTTGCTCACATCATGGTCTTGTGTCAGTTAGGCAGCTCTCCTTCATATTATGGCCCAGAGATCTAGGCTCCTTCCATCTTGTGGTTATACCTTTTTAAGACATAGTCTCTGTGGTTTCTAGTGAAAGTGAAGAGAATGAGAGAAATCACACTAGATTCTAAACCTCCACAGGCAGAAGTGACACACATCACTGCTGCTAAAATTCTATTTCTGGAAGTAGTCATGTGGTTATCCTCAACACAGAGGAGGATGGAAAATGTAGAAGGGCATATGAGCATATGGATGTTGTAAACACTGACACTGCCACAGCTTGCTTATTATTTCACTTCTTCTTCCCTAGCCCACTGGTACATAAGCTTCTTAAGGGTAGGGGTTTTTGTCTGGTTTTTTTTTTTTTTTTCATAATTTCACCCTCAGTACAGGCAGTCCCCAAGTTATGAACAACCCAACTCAAAAAGCATTCCGTACTTGTGAACAGGCTCCCAAGGTTCCCCATAAGGTTAAATTAATACTTTGGGAACTAGTGTCTTTTGTGCATGTAGCCAAATTCACCTGGTCTGAGCGGTTTGTTGGTGCAGCATCTTTACACCAGCAGCTGGTCTCATTGTTTATGGGGTCACTTACGCAGAGTGTAGCTTCAGTCTTAATTTCTTAATTCTGTTTTTTGAGTCTATGTTTACCCTTATAACCATGCCTCCAAAGCAAAAGCCAACTGCAAGTCCTGGAGAGCCTGGAACAAAGAGAAAAGTAGAAATAAGTGTTTGGAGAAAGGCTGTTTGCCATCGTACACTGAGAAAGCATTAGATTTCAGTGGTTTAACTATCAGAACAACTATAAAGGATAAAGTAAGAATAATGGAACATGTGAAAAGCAGTGCTCTAATGAAACTAGCATAGTGGATTGACATTCCTGTTAGCCTAGGGTTGATGCAATATTAGGTGAGTATTAACCTTCAATATTATTTTCAGAAATTTCTTCTATTTCCTATTTTAACTTTTTGTATGAGTTTATTTTTATGTTCTGTTTGAATGAAAAGAAAGAGCATAATCATTTCTGTAATGTATCATAGTATGAGATATTATTATTTATTATTACTATTATAGTACCATATAAGTCATTACGGTGGTATTAATGTTATTACTACCATATATGTGCTATTCATCAGGGATCTGAGTTACAAATAAATCCAACCTAAAGACATTCTCAGGAATATAGCTCATCCATGGGGACCACCTGTACTTAGAGTAGTGCCTGGCTCATAGTATGTGGTTATTAAACATTTACTTAAATGATATCTGAAATAATCCAGAAATTATTACCATGAATAAGTGAGAAATGATAAGACAATAAGAAAGTATTTTGAGTAACCAAAATAGATACCACAGAATTTATGCACCAAAGCTCATGTACATTATCCACTGAATCTCCCTCCACCCACAAGCCATTTTAGTCAGAGTTCTAATAAGAATATTTTTCTAGCCTATCAATTCCATAGCAGACCATAAGCAAGAGTTTAGAATGAAAGAAGGGTGTTTAACCTATTAAAGAAAAAATGATAGGTGATAGCTAGGAAAAAATGTGAGGATCTGAAGAACAAGTTTCTCAAAAAAAAAAAACAAAACTATAGTAATCTGAGACAATTTAGTGTACGAGCAAAATCACTTCTACCTATAAGCTCCTAAGGGTATCACTGAATCATACATAGTATGGCAAATAAATCATAGACACTAAGAATAAGTTGTTCTTTAGAAAGGTGGAAAAGTTGTAACATGCTTAAGAATATATTTGGGAGGCTATATTCTCTTTTACCATATTTCTTTTCTCTATATACCTTGGTGGTGGCTCATTCCTGTAATCCTAGCACTCTGGGAGGCCAAGGTGGTTGGATCACTTGAGCTCAGCCTGAGCAGGGAGAGACCCTGTCCCTAAAAATAGTCCCAGGTTGTGGTGGCACCTGTAGTCCAGCTACTCAGGAGGCTGAGGCAAAAGAATCATTTGAACCAAAGAGTCTGAGGTTGCTGTGAGTTATGATGCCATAGCATTCTACCGAAGTTGACAGAGTGAGATTTTGTCTCAAAACAAACAAATAAACAAAAAAACCAAAGGTGGCACCTATAGCTTGGTGAATAGGGCGCGGATCACATACATTGAAGCTGGCGGGTTCCAATCTGGCCAGCCTGCTAAACAACAATGACAACAACAATGACAACAACAACAAAATAGCAGGGTGTTGTGGTGGGTACCTGCAGTCTCAGCTACTTGGGACTCTTGGGATTCTCTTGGCAAGAGAATCGCTTAAGTCCAAGAGTTTGAGGTTGCTGTGAGCTGTGATGCCTCGGCACTCTACCAAGGGTGACAAAATGAGACTGTCTCAAATAAATAAAATAAAATAAAAAGAAAATCTTAAAAAAAAAAAAGAAAAGAAAGAGTATATTTGGGGATTTGAAGGCATATCTTTCATCATGACCCAAATTCCCTAATTGGAACTATTTTCATTCCCTCAGGATGGGTAATAGATGAAAAGCATGTCTCAAGGCCGTATTTTGTTTAAATTTGTCATCTCTTCGATTGGGAGCTCCCACTCTCTGAATGCTACACTGATTAGGCCACATTCCGAGTATCAGGTTCAATCAGGGACAGAGTCAGGTTTTATGGGGACTGAAGATTATACAATTCTGGGAATTATGTAATGAAAATATCAATTATTTAAGAAAAATACACATCATAAATATAAAAGGCAGTATAAAGAAGAATATTTAGAATAAAAAGCATAGCAAATTATACATTAAAAAAAAAATCATGGCTCGGCCCTGTGGCTCACGCGGCTAAGGTGCCAGCCACATACACCTGAGCTGGCTACCGGGCCGCCAAACAGCAATGACAGCTGCAACCAAAAAATAGCTAGGCGTGTGGCAGGTGCCTGTAGTCTCAGCTACTTGGGCTGCGGTGGCAGGAGAATCGCTTGAGCCCAGGAGTTGGAGGTTGCTGTGAGCTGTGATGTCACAGCACTCTGCCCAGGGTGAAAGCTTGAGGCTCTGTC
>NW_003852495.1:3492422-3528764 GCF_000181295.1 Otolemur garnettii | reverse complement strand
TAGACTGCACCAAATACAGAAAAATATCATAATTTTAAAAATTAATCAACTGCCTGATATACCTTTGTGATACTTTTTTCTTATATCGTTTGGCTTTATACTCTTTGATGTCTTCTTCACGTGACAATGATTTGTCAACTTATGTTTCTATAGAGTTAAAAATCTATTTCAGCCTTTCTACTAGGAATAGCAAACAAAATTTATTTTTATTAGTGATAGTTTAGCAGAGTTTCTTTTCAGGTCACAATGCATTACTGGGAAAGTCATATATATTTTTAGGATTGTTGTCAAAGGTGGGAAAATTTCTATCAAATTTCTTTCATGTATATAAAGATCCATATGTTTTATACATCACCTGTCCCATTACATACATACTCTGTGATTAGTCCTGAAGTATGCATTTATATGCTGACATAATTTCTATCTCTTTGCCCTTACATCATCATACTAAGTGGCTTCTGGTGGCTTCAAGCCTTCTAGCCATCAAAATAGATGTCTTTGTTACAATGGGCAGTAATATCTCCATTTACATTATTCCACTTAACTAACTCAACTTTTCCTTAGCCAGATCCCCCAAATGCCCTCAACTATTCTATTTCTTCCAGATATGTTTTGAGACAGACTGTGTTATGATTCATTGTTTCACTTCCAAACAACACAATTGACAGTGTCCTTTCTGAATCACTCATGGAAGTCTTAACCAGCTTGACTTCTTGGTGTTACTAGAAGGTCTTCATTTGTTTCCATCTGTGCAGATTTTATGTTTCTTGATTTTTGTGTATTTCAAAACTTTCATGATGACCCACAAAAAAGGAGAATCATGGCAAAGAGCAAGTGGAGCAGTCTTGTCTGAGTTCAGGTTGCAGTAACAAAGCATCATAGACTGGCTGGCTTATAAATGATAGAAATTTGTTTTTCACAGATCTGGAGGCTGGAAGTCCAAGATCAGAGTTCCAGTATGGTTGTGTCTGGTGAGGGCCCTCTTCCACTTGCAGACTGCCATCTTTTCTTTGTATTCTCAACAAGGCCAAAAGAAGGTGAGAACACTTGCTAGAACTTCTTTTATACAAGCACTCATCCCATTCATGAGGCTCTACTCTCATGAGAGAATTTAACGCCAAAGGCCCCATCTCCTGATACCATCACATTGGGGGTTAGGGTTTAAACATATGAATTTGGGGGAATACAAACATTCAGTCATTACAAAACTCTTAAGATTAAGTTACCTTATTTTGGAAACTTTTACAAAAATGTCAGACCACATGAATACATTTCTAGAGCCCCTTCTGTGGTGTTGAAAGAAGCCTGAAGTTCAAATTTCTTGGGACCTAATTTAGGGTTTTTGGCTTTGGATACTGCTTTGGAAGCAGCATTCACAAACCTGGGCACATCAGTGGAAAGGAGGTCACTTAGGAAGGTGAAAGGTCAGGAAGCTTTGTCATGTGATAAACACTTACGGGCCATGCAAAGGTCTTGGAAAAGAGAACATTCAAGTGGTTCACAAGTTGTCTTTAGTGTATGGAGTCCTGTTGGATGGAAGAAATATTTTTAGGTTAATAATCTGAGAATGAAATCAAAGGCACAATACCTCTTACCATGGCTCCAAAGAAGATGAAATTCCTGGGCATATACCTAACAAAGGCTGTGAGGGAGCTCTATGAAGAGAACTATGAAACCCTGAGAAAAGAAATAGAATAGGATGTTAACAAATGGAAGAACATACCATGCTCATGTCTCAGAAGAATCAACATCACTAAAATTTCCTTACTACCCAAAGTGATCAACAGATTTAATGCAAACCCCATCAAAGCACCAACGGCATTCTTTAAGAACTTGAAAAAATAGTACTTTGTATCATATGGAACCATGAAAACCCCGGAATAGCCAACACAGTTTTTAAAAATAACAAATCTAGAGGTGTCACATTACCACACTACAAGTCTATAGTGATCAAAACAGCATGGTACTGGCACAAACATAGATCTATGGAATAGATCAGATCAGAACCCATAGATGAACCCAGCTACATGTCGCCAGCTGATCTTCAATAAACCAAACAAAAGCATGCACTGGGGAAAGGCGCCTTACTCCTTTGAGCCACAGGCACCACCGAGAATTTACTTTTTTTGTGTTTACCTGGATGGAGTTGAAACACATTTTTCTTCGTAAAGTATCTCAAGAATGGGAAAAAATAAGTATCCAATGTACTTAATACTATTACAAAACCAATATATAAACAATTACCTACCAAGGGGAGAGGTGGGATCTCACCTAATCTGCATATTGTGAGAGTGTTAAACATGACCCCTGGGTGAGGGACTCAACTACAACTTCAACTTTAGCTGAGTATTGAAACCAATGTGACCTAAACATTTGTACCCCATATTAACTTCAAAAAAAAATAGAGAAGTATTTTGACTTAACATAAGGAGTCACTTTCTAATGTTAGGCCAGTTTCAATATAAATTGACCAGTTTGTGAAGTCCTGAGTTCTATTTATGAGAATGGTTCGAGAACAACCTAGGGGAAATCCAGTCATGGATCTTGTGAAGGGGAGACCCACGGTGGGCAGGAGGACGGGCCTGTGGTGTGAAATAACTTAACCTTCACACACCTTTGCAAGTCTAAGATTTGGGGGTGACTTTGTTATTGATTTTATTTTGTGTCTTAGCTTCAGTTTTAATGGTTGATAGTCTTATAGTTGAGGCTGCTTTTAAAGTGAGAAAAAAAGTTTTTAAACATTTAAAAAATGTTTTTTAATAAATGTTTTTAACATAAAGTGACAGCGATCCACTTTACCTCTCCTCAGTTTTAGGATTTTTAGTTTAAAGATAGATTATACCATAGTGGCTAACACAGGAAGTTAAAGGTTGCAGGTGTGAATTTGCTGGGTCTGAGTAAGTTGTCAAAATAGTGTCATGTGAAATCCCCTAGGATCCCTATTCATCCAGTGGGAACTGGAATTGGACCTTTGGAGGCAAGAGGGCCATCTCTTCTGTGGAATAACCTAACAATGATGGCTGGGATGATCCAGAGCAGATGACAGATCCAAGGAGTCAGGGCTCTTTTGTAACACGTGACATAACAAACTGAAACAGACTTGAGGAAATAATAAAGGAGAAGATTTATTGGCTTCAGGGGCAGAACTCACTGCAGACACCATTACCTCCTGAAGCTCCTGAGAGGGTGAGACATCACCTCAGTTTTCCTTCCTTAAAGCTGGCTTTGTTGGTCCTTGTTACCACCAGCTTATCTCCTTTCAATGTATCATAGTTTAAAGAGCTCTTTTTTCTGAACAGATCCAACCAAAGCCTCACATTGAGTTTCTGGACCAATATGCCCATCTCAGAACCAATCACTGTGGTCTGGAATATGGTTACTGGCTAGTTCTAGGGAGTGAGGGTGGGAGGTGTCAGTGTCCTGGAACCACAAAGACTCATTGTGGTTGAGGGGGAAGGGTGGTTCCCATAGGAATAATGAACCGCTGTTACCAGAAAAGGCCGAGAGATGGATAATAATAATACTCGAAAGGGACTTCCTCCATATGGATATAGTTGAACTGCAAAATTGAGTAAATCTTTCTCATAGCTGGATAGATACCATGCGTGGGGGGGGGAGGGCAATATCTTTACATTTCGGCATATTTTACTGTTTCTCCTAAGTGGCACCGAGTCAATGAAGATGATACAGAAGAAGTAAATAGTAAGCCGAAAGTATTAGCACAGGAATTTTTAATTTTAGTGCCCTCTTTAGGCAAAGTATCAGGGAACGCTCTCAGTAATCCATTTTTCATCGTGACCACACCCCGTGTAGGTGAGTATTCTCGTCTTGCCCTTGCAGTTGGGGAGACGAGTCATGACACTCCTCCATTCAGCTTTACGGTGGGACTTAGGAACAGTCCAGCCTGCGTGACCTCAGAGGGTCTCCTCCATCCTCCGTGACGCCTCTAGGAATCCTCACGTCCTTCGGCTTCTTAGCAGGAGGGCAGCTCAGGTTCCGCCGCAGCCTGGGGAACTCGTCAGCCTCCCGGCTGCACCCTCCCGGCTCTCCCGCACCTTCCCCAGGGAGGTCCCACTGGCCAAGGTCTGGCAGTCCCTCCTGTTCTCTCCCCCCACCTCCCTTTCACTGGTCCCGACGTGCGAGCAGCTGCCAGCCGAGCGCCCCGCAGGGCAGTGCGGGCAGATGCCACCGACGCGGCTAGAGGAAGGGGCACCGGCGCGGCTGGAGGTGAGCGGGCGGGACACTTCTCTGCTCTGGCACAGGCGCCGCTTTCGGGGCGGGCACCCGGGCGCCCGGGGCAGGAGAAAGGTGGCGGCGGGAGGGAGGCCGGCGGGGAAGCGGTGAGAGGGAGGCGACGCAGGCGGGCCAGCGCACTGCTCACGGGCGACGCCTGGAGAGCAAGCGGCGGGGAGCCGGGCGCTGCGGGACCGCTCGGGGACGCGCGGCGCTCGGCCGTCAACCTCCTGGCGGCGCCCGGACCCCCGCGCCCTCCCAAGCGCGGGCGGGAGACATGGCTTCGCGCGTCCCCGCCGCCGCTGCTGACTCGACACAATCGGCGGGTCGCGCTGGGGACGAGGCGTAACCCGGAGGTGGGCGGCGGCGCAGAACCGCCTTGGGAGCTCGGAGTGTCGTTGCGAGCCGGGATCATGCCAGCACAAAGGCGAGCCAAGATCCAGTCCGCTGCGGAGGGCGGCGGGAAGAGCCGCTGAGGGGCGCGCCGGGCGCGCTCTCCTCCGGCGCCGCAGATCTCTGGTTGCTGCTCCCGGTCGTGGGTTGGCGACGGCAGCGCAGGGTTTTGGGGCTCTGTGGCAGCGGCCGCCGCAGTCAGGAGCTGCATGCGACGCGCGGCGGCGCCCGGGGCCGCCTGCTTTCCCCGCGGCGCGCACGGACCGGCCAGAGGGCGCCGGGGCCGCGGGTCCGGGCGACTGCGGGGGCGCCCTCCCGCCCCGCGGCCCGGTCCCCACCCGCAGCGTGTGGCGGCGGGCGCTGAGCCCAGGTGAGTGCGCGGCCCTCGCGCCGCAGGTATCGGACGGCGGGAGGTGGCTTTGTTTTCATCTCTCGCGCCCCGGCGCGGTCATTCATTTGACATTTCGGTTTGCGCTGCCCTGAAACGCGGGTGAGAGGCACCAGGACATCTTGGATGGTTTGGTTATTCCGGGAAACTGGGACTTTGGGGTCCATTTGAGCATCACTTGAGGCAGCGGAGGATTGATTTCCTTGTTGGTTTGGAATGTGCTGTGAACATCCTCTCCTGGAGCTTGGGGCCTGGAGGAAACTGGGGCTGCAGATTTAGACGTAGACGTTTCCGAGGACGTGCAGCTGCAGAGGGCTGGCTCTGGCAGGTTTTGGCTTCTCTACCGGCAGTGCTCAGGTGCTTTTGGTTGTTATTATTATTAATTTCAAGAACATCTTTACAGGCACATTTCTTTCTTTCAGAGTTGGAAGTCTTTGGAGTCAATACAGAGAGCTAACAATTAGACTTACTAGGGCTCAAACGATACTAAACTTCCAGAAGGAAAGCATCAGTGATCGCTGTACAGAGATGGACGGCAGGCAAACTTCTCGCTCGCCTCTAGCCTTCCTGAATACAATTCTGCTTTCACTGTCCTATAGTCACACACACTCTTGAGTTTTCCTTCATATTATACCTTTGCCAACATGTGACACGCTTTTCTTGAATAGTTTCCCATAGTTTGTCATTTAGAAAAAAATATTTTGGTGTAATTAGTAGAGTTCTCTATTAGAATTGGTGAATTTTCACGTAATTGTCTTAGAAATAAATATGATTTTCTTTTCACTATTTCTCCTATTCCCTGAAGGGCTCATTTCTTCTGTTGCCTAGAGAGAGCTTTTTATCTCTCTCTCTCTCTCTCTCCTGCCAACAGATGGCTTGATATTAGGAGAGAGGTTATCTTTAAAATGACACACATGTTACCTACAAAGAAAGGTCAGTTATTAAGTTTATCTTTGGTGTTATTAAAGCAAGAGGCCTAATCTGGATGGGGATATTATTAAAGTTGTGAAAATCTGGAGTTTGCTAATCTGTTTGGTGATCAGAAGATTCCTGCAGGGATTGTTTATGTAGTGTGGGGGACAGATGGTATCCTAAGCAGACAAGAGAAATCAGGCATGAAGGGTCATTGTATTATTCAGAAATTATCCACTTCTATTGGGAAGTGGTGTGGGGTGGAGTGGAGGGTGAGGAAGACACAGTTTTGATCTTCCAAAGGAGACGTTATAACATTACTATCCAGCAGCCTGACCAGTTAACTTTTTTCTGTTTTGGAACGTTTAAAGAAGTCATCACTGAGGTGTTGTTTTTGATTATCATGATGGTACACTTTGGCTTTGTGGTTACAAAAAGTAGATTAAGCAGTTATAGTAAACAAATGTCTTAGTACTTAAAATTATCATACCACTTCTAGTGGAAAACCAGTTGCACCTTTCTTAATTCTTGTATACAAATGGTGCCTTGGACTCATAGTGTCTGTCTTCTGGGTGGAAGAACTTTAGTCCACATTAGTTGGAAGTCACTTTCCTTCGCTTTCTCCATGACAGATGTCTCCCTAAGCTCCAGCTCCCCACCCCAGACTCTTAGCTATGCTCTTAGGCAGTACTCTATTTCTACCATGATTTACTAGCTTAATATATTTACTAGCTTAATATATTTGCTTCCATTACCTCCATGGGAGCATTGGGTAACCTTTGGCAAGGAATATGAATGACTGTGGTGTTGCTGAAGAAATAGAGTCGTTCTGAACATTTGAAATAAGCTACCTACTACCATTGTAGATTATTTATGTCCTGTTGATTGCAATTATATCACAGAATTGGACTTCCCTCTTTTTGGATGTAAGGGAAAATATTCTAGTAAAGTTATATTCACCAGCCACAGGACTAAACTAACTATAGGGAAGAACATGAGCAGTGTTTGACCTTCTGAACAGGAGGCGAGAAATAAAAGTAGCATTGGCCATTTAACTTTTTAAGCCTTTTGCTCTACCAAAGACAAAGAAACTAAGGTTGTTACCTGAAGTTGAGGATAGATGCTGTGGTCTTTTCTTCTGGATGGATGTGTTTGGCAGGAGAGGTAGCTTTTGGCCTCTTCCCAATTTCAATATTTGCCTTGGTGTCAATGAAACAATCTAACATTCAAAATACTTGTTAAATCTGGTATCCCTGTACCCTCTTCCCAGGTGGCCTTCCCTGTTGTGAAGTGCTTCTTTAAGAGAAAACAGAGGCTTCTGGCCTGGGGCTGCCTGTAGGCTTGGCCTTGATCCACACTCTTATGCATTGCTGCCTGTTTTCTTGGGGAAAAAAATGGAACCAATTTTGCGGATGTATTGGATAGGAAGTTGAAACATCGAGTAAAAACCTTTCCAGCTCTGTTGTCAAAAGCCGGGCCTGGCCTGAAAGGACTATGTTTGAGGTATGGTTGATCTAATAGAGGCAGAGGTTGCTTTATCACACATAGGATGCCTTTTGTATCAGGATGTGAATGAGAAATTAGAAGGGTGATTGGACCTCCTGGTTTGCCTGTGACAGACAGTGCTAGTTTATTCCCTTGACCTATATTAATTATCAAAAGCACCCCCTTCATATTTAAAAGTACTCTGGCATGGGTGATAAATTTTAAGGTCACCCTGGGTGACCTTAAGGAATCTTGACTATTTTTTTCATCACCCCTCTCTTGACAGCAGATTTTTGAATCTTGTTTTATTTCAATCTTTTATTTATTAAATGTGAAGATAGGAAATCAGAAAAATTTAAACCTGAAAAATGCAAAAATGCATAAGGCAAAATGAAATAGGCAGATAGGAGAATGAGATAATTGTTTATCATCTACTTATACATATCAGAAATAAAATGGTTTTATTCTTTTCTTCTTTTTAGAGAGTGAGTCTCAATTTATCACCCATGGTAGAGTATTGTGGCATCACAGCTCACAGCAACCTCTTGCCTTAGCCTCTCTTGTAGTTGGGACTACAGGTGCCTGCCATAACACCCGGCTATATTTTTTGTTGCAGTTTGGCTAGGGGTGGGTTTGAACCCACCACCCTTGGTAAATGGGGTTGGTACTTTACTCACTGAGCCACAGGCACCACCCAAAATCGTTTTATTCTTAAGTAATTAAGTGCCTATCATGGCTATAAGCCCATAGGATTATTCCAAGCATAGTTAAGAATTTGGCCAGGTGCAGTGGTCCATGTCTGCAATCTCAGTACTTTGGGAGGCTGAGGCAGGGGGATTGCTTGAGCCCAGGAGTTCAAGGTCATCCTAGGTAAAAAAAATTAAAAACAAAAAGAAAAAGTGAGACACTTAGCTCTACGAAAAATTAAAAAGAAAATTAACTGGACATGATGAGCTCGAAAACTGTGACCCCTATACCCCAGCCTGGGTAACAGAGTAAGACCCTGTTTCTAAAAAAAGAATTAGCACTCATACATCTATCTAGGGACACACACAAAAAATTGGGACATCTCCTGTGATTTGGGAGAGCAGTTTTTACAAACTGTTTTGCAGACGTATGATTACGTGGCTCCTACAGGTAGCAATGCACATTTTAAGATCTCGTGTTGATCCAGTTCCTGTATATTTACTGAGAATCCAGAACACAAGTGTTGTTGTTGTGAAGACGTGAATCCACATTCTCTGAGTTTCCAAGCTCTCTGGGCCATGTCGTTAATAGGAGGGCTTTTGTTTTCTGTAGTCTCTTCTGTTTCTAGTGTTGGATTTGGGTCTCAGCTTTTGATATAGAGAAGCTTGCAAAGAAGGAGAACTGGTGAAAATTCTCGCTAGTAAGAGCTTGGGTTCTATACCACAGATAGATACCTGAAGCTTTTGGTACCTGCTTCTGCAACAATTGCTGTGTCCCTTTGCTAAAGGATTGTCTGTTTGTCATATTGCTCACTTGCTGTGCTGGCCAGTAGGAGTTAAATTAATTACAGCTGTCACCTTTCTCATATTCTCTCCACTAAAGTCCTCAAAAGCTTGGTCAGCATGCCTGAATAAGAAGAAATTTCTTTATCTTCTTTATAAGCAGGATGACTGTGTAATTTTATACAGACAAGGACACTTTCAAGAGTAAAATGTGGTACTAACTGGGAGGGGCACCAGATCAGCAAGTAAAAACTGGGACTATTCCAGGAAAATGAGGCTGTATCATTGTCCTAACTATAACCAAACTCATTAGCTTTTATATGAAGAATATCCGTATGCTGGAAGAATGTCCTTAGCTGCTTCTGTACTTATTCAACATATAAGTTTATATGTGTTATGTGCATATATGTATGCACAAACACTGATTGTCTATTTATCTACCTATCTTTATGTAATAGGGTTGAAATAAACCACTGAAGAAGACCAAGTCATTGGAAAGTCACGGCCTTCATCATCTTTTTCTCTCTCTCTCTTTTTTTTAAACAGAGTCTCTCATTCTGTTGCCCAGGCAAGAGTACTCTGTGGTGTCATAGCTCATAGCAACCTGGGCTCAAGTGATCCTCTTGCCTCAGCCTCCTGAGTAACAGGGACTATAGATGTGTGTCACTACATCTGGCTGATTTTTTTATTTTTGGTAGAGATGGGGGTCTCACTCTTGCTCAGGCTGGTCTTAAGCTCCTGAGCTCAAGCAATCCACCTGCTTCAGCCTCCCAGAGTGCTGGGATTACAGGCGTGAGCGACTGGGCCCGGCTTTTGTCATCTACATTGTGTTGGTTGACTTCTTAACTGAACCCTTTGGATCCAGCTTCTCCAAATTTTCAGTCATCTCCTGGCCTTGCCTAATTTTAATAACATTCTGTTGGTATAATTATCTTGCTGAAAAACTTTTGATAGCTCATTATTTTCTATTTAATTCTCAAAGTAAGATCTAAAGGCAGTTTGGGAGTTAGAAAGGAAAAACAATGAAAAAATTTCATTCATTCATCCATTCATTCATTTATTGAGTACCTTCTGTGAGTTACAAAGCTCCCTGACCTTGTAAAGTTTTCCTTCTGTTGGGGACAAGAAGGTAGGAAGTGAGAGACATAATATATCAAATAAATAAGTAAATTCTATAGCATGCTAAAAGGAGGTGAGTGCTTTGGAAGAAAGGGACAATAGAACAGAGTAAGTGTGGTTGAGTAGGCTGAGAGAGAGAGAGAGAGAGAGAGAGACACCTTTAGCAAAGACTTGAAAAGGAAGTGAGAGAAGTTACTTACGCAGATACCTGAGGGAGGGAGTTGCAGGCAGAGGGAACCACCCCCAAGGTAGGAATGCAAAGGTAGGAATGTGTTTAGATGTGTTCAGAGGTTTTTCCAGAAGACCAGTGTGGTCAGGGGAGTCAGAAATGAGATAAGAAAGGTGATGTGGAATGCCTTGAAGGCTATGTTAACCAGCTTGATAAAAATATTTCAAATTGTATATAAAATCAGCATATTGTACCCATGATTGCATTAAAGTACACAGCTATGATTTAATAAAAAAAAAAAAAAGAAAGGTGATGTGGGGGTTGCAGAGCATGTAGGGCATTGAGATATTAGATTATGATTTCAGCAGACATCGCATTCTGTTTTTAAAACTTGCTATAATATTCAAGATTGTGTTTATGCTACAAAGACTACACTGGTCAGTGTATATAGCTTATATTTTGTTAATGGCCCATTTTGTGTTGTTTAATATACTTTTTAGTTCATTTGCTTATTTATTGGTTAAAATAGTATTTTTTGTTGTTTTGCTCTTACGTTGTATTTCACATAACTTCACAGAAATAAATCAGTGGTTCAAAGCTTATTTATTGAAGTATATTAAAATGGTGATGAAAACAGTAATGTAAATACTGCTTTTGGGAATGCCATGATCATACTTAAGGAACTGAATCCCACTGCATATAAAATGAGAATATGTAAGTATAGAGACACAGAATCTGTGAAAGTGACAATTTCAGAATGGTAGCCGAAATTGAAAAGTTGCAAGTGGAACTATAACAATGACTATCTCAAAACTGTTTTTACTGGGCTTGCCATCCATTCACTCCTAATCCCCATTAGGACCAAATCCCTAATCGTTGTCTGTTATGAAACTGTCCAATAGTGGCATGAAGCCATGGATGTTTTTGTGTCATTTTCAAACAAAGCACAGTGGCTTCTCTGTTATACCATTGAAGTTTTCTAAGACAGTACACAGTAATGCTTTCCTTTACAAAATTGATGTATTATATTGCTAAAAGGTAGGTTAGAGACTATAACTCTACTAGCACCAGCAAGCGATCCTTGTAGCAAAAATAAGTGTGAGCCATATTATTGAGAGACACTTGGAAAATCAGCTGGAAGGCTGAAGACAAACATTATCCTTAGAGAGAAACCAGAAGTTATTGCTACAATTCTTTTGTCAAATGACACAGTTGACTGTTGCATGATATCAGTGGAGTGGAGTGTGGAAGAGCGATTACTATCAAGTACATGCTAGCAGATATTTCACTTTATGGTTGGTTGAAGCCACCGATGTCATGCAGAGAATGAATCAGCTTTTGGCATTTGCTCAGGGAGGAGTACTTGGTGATGCTTTGTTCATTTATGACTGAAAACTCGTGCTATAAGGGGATAGACTTTTCTTTTGGTTAACCATCATTCAGAGGATTGGAAAAGTCCAAGGGACAGGACTGATAAGGCACTGGTTTCAAGTATACATAAGAAGGTAATGGCTTCATGAAGAAAAGAAGTTATGCCTGGAAGTCAGTCCACATGCTGCCCAGGTCACAGGGAAGGTGCAGTGCCTGGTGATCCTGAGGAAGTGCTAAAAAAAACAGTGACAACTGTGGATACCACTCAACTGTGGCCCCTGAGTATATATGTGTTTGCTGTGCAGAGTGACAGGCAGTGAGTCTGAGGCTGCTTCTCCATGTGACATATGCTGGCCGTTTAGGGGAAAGGTGCCTGTATAGTATTTTATCAGTGGAGTAAGAAATCTGTGGAGCAAGAAAAATGTTTTTCCATGACACTGATTAGAAATGATTTGTTACCGAAGTGGCATGCCTCAGTAAGATACTTTGTACAAAGTGCGCCACAGCAAGGACACGGAAGGAAGGGCAAACTATTAACCAGTACAACCACATATCACAATCTTAGGCTGTGAAGTTTTTTTATTAGAAAGTTGGAGGTCTGTACTGACCATAAATTAAGGAAGTAATATTGTCATTAATGTATTGTCCTTTAAATAGTAAGTGTGCTATATCTTGACGACCTACTGGAAGAATGAGAGCTTGAAGTAATAGAACTTAGACCCAGTTCATTTTGATGGGGGGAGGGTACAAGTGTACACTCCATATTTGAGAACCACAGTAGGAGAGAGAGAACTACAGTAGGAGGAGTCCAGACTTTTAGGATTTTGCTTTAAGATACTAGGTGACAGGGGAGTACAGGTAAAAGGAGGTGGTGGAGAAATCTGACAATTGGACCTGACATTTCTTATACTTTTGCTTTAGGCTTCACTTTGTTCTGACAAATGGACTTGACCCTTAAAGGTTTTCAGGACATGATCTGTATTGCCCTTGACCTAACCTAGCACAAAACGTGAGTGATCTGTGGTGGCCTTATAGTGGTCTTGCATTCTCTCTGCATAGTCTCCACCCCACCTGCCTTCCTTCCTCTCCTTTCCCCCTTCTTCTCGTCTTTCTCCTCTCAGTTAGTTCTTTATTTCTCTAAGCTGTTGAATTGGCATCTCTGAGCTAGAAGAGACTTTAGGAGCTCACCTCCTATGTCCCTATGCCTAGGCAGATATATGTGCTATTCAGGGCAAGAGGGAAAGGGGCCTCTCGGTGAGGAAGTTCTGAATCTTGTTCAGCTCACCCACTCTGGTGTGTATATCCAGCTATAGCACTCATTTAAATGTAAACCCTCACTCTTCTTCCATAAAGATTCATTTCCTTTTTTCTCTTTGGTCTTTAAGTCATTGTCTTTTGTCTAATAATTCTTTTACCATGATGGCCATTATTTAATGCTAGGACAGAAGTCATTCATGCATTATTCATTGGACAAACATTGAGAGCATTATATGTGCCAGGCTTTATGCTAAGTGATGGGTATAAAAGAGGTTAATCAGACATGGCCCAGCCCAGATAAAACAGAAACTAGTGGGAAACAGGCATAAAGACATGAATAAATAGATAAATAAATAATCGCAGAGCAAATGTGGTAAACATGTTAATGTTTGCTAAATCTGGGTGTTGGTAGTGTTAACTTCTTAACTATATGAATTTATGAATATATACTTGAAATATTTCACCAGTAAAAAATGAATTGAATGAACATAGTTGGCAGTCTGACGAGTGCTTTGTAGAAGGGGGCATTGGTAGAAAATGCCATGCAACTGAGACTGCCTGAGGGAAAGCAGGAGTGTAATTCATCTCTAGCCCATTCGTGTTTAAGAGGGATGAGGATGGTTTGGACAGGGTTCAGAGGAAAGTCACAAGGGTGATTGATGACAGAGTTGAAAATGAGCCCATGAGAGCAGTCTCTAAGAACGGGGGATGCTGAGTAGCAGTGGAATGCTTAACCTGATGCAGTGATTTAGGCTTCCTCTTAAATCTGTAAGGACTTTCGCACATCCACATTCTCTTCACTTGTCTCCCATGGTAAACAGCAGGCAAGGGAAGTGAGTCGGGTGAGGATTATGTGTTAGAGTAAATTAGAATTTTGTTCTGCAGTTGAGGAAAAATTGAAAAGGACCTGAGAGGCACACAAGTTCATCCTTTCTGTAAAGAAAAACCTTTTTAGTATTCTTAGCAGGGGGTCATCAAGTTCTTAGTTGATAATTTCTGTGCTTTTTTCACTCAGAATTGGGTGGTAGTAGGTGGGGTACTTTAACCAGGCAGGTGGTCTTTTTCTATCCCATAAATACCCCTGACTCATCTCCACCCCAGTATTTTTCCCATAGGACCTACCTCCCACCTGGAATGCTCACCACTCTTCCAGGCCGTGTCTTCATGCCCTTCTGTATGTGATTTAACAACCGCAGTTTTCATAATTTTCCCCCTCAATTTATCCTTCTGAAGAATGAGGTATTACTAGAAGTCAATGTAGTTCCCTTGTCTGTGACAGACAGTAAGAGGGGCTGGAGTGAGTATCTTCTGGGAGGGATTGGGGGGAATTGTGTTTAGTATAGTTTAGAATTGTGCTGTGTTCCACCCAAGTGCTGATATACCATGTTCTTGAGAATCACTGTTTTATAGCAGTTAAGATCTTAGTTATCTCTTGTTTTAGATGGTGTACTAGTTTAAGCACTCTAAATATATGGAAATGTGGCTGATGCCTCTGTGTAGTGCCCAATATTGATTAGGTAGTGAATATTCACTAATCAATGCCTAATGGCTGAAGGAATGATCTGTTTCTTCTCCCATACCATTATGAAAGGCTGTTATTTATAGAAATCAGATTTAAATTGGCACAGGTAGTTTTAAAGTGGCGGAAAGTCAAGTGTCGGAGGTCTAATTCATGCAGGTGAGTCTCATCTCAGAAACCTTTTTCCTTTGTGAGTCTTCTAACTCCTTGCTATTCATAGTCCACAGACCAGCAGTATCAGCATGGGAGGTTGTTGGAAATGCAGAACCTCAGGCCATGTGCCAGGCTTACTGAATTGGAATCTGCATTGTTAAAAGATTCCCACATGTGTTGTATGCACAGTAAAGTTTGAGAAGCAGTGTTTTAATTTAACTCATCAGGACTTAGGAATTTAGGAGTATTTGTTTTCGAAGAGAAGTAAGTCTGGAAATGAAGATTTCTGCAGTCTGTGGATGAGGCCCTCCATGCTTTCTGCCATGTGGCCTGGAATTACGGTAGTTCATGTAGGAGCTTGCTGGGACAGAAGATGGCTTTGCAGGGGTGTCCTGGGGGTAATTCAGGTATGTAGCTAATACTTAGATGTTTTACATGATAGTGAGTACAGGAAGATGAAATGCTTTTGGAATGAGAAACCACGAGATGTTGTCACAAGTAAAGGAGCATGGCCACGCAGTCTTCAACAAGAGAGAAGGGAAGAGGTCTTCCCTTTCGGTAAATATGACTTCTAATTCCTTGGACTTGGACTCATCAAACCCTAGCTCCTGCAGAGCCACCAGGTCACAAAAGAAATCAGCTGGATCTATTACTCATGGGGACTTTGTGGAGCAGTGAGGATCACAGAGAGGCGCGCTTCACCAAGGGGAAAGGAGTTAGTGCTACTCAGTTCACCTCATTCCTGTCACATGGGAATTTCGGTTCAACATAGCCAAATCTTTAGATTTCTCAAATGAAGCCAAAAATGTAAGTATGTAAATCATCTTTTGAGTCTAATTTGTTGGTAACTAGTTACAATGTTTTTAGAACAGGTTATGCCCCAGAATATTCATGAGCTGCTTGCATTTGGTTTACAACCCCTGTTCTAGATCAATTGAATGAATGAGATGGTGTCAGCACCTGGCTTCTTCAGCACAGGGCACCAAATGCAGGCAGAGGGGATTTTATGGATCTTTACTAATTAAAAATAAATAAAAAAATACACAAAAGAAGGGAGCTGCATTTGTTTTGATGGCCTGGCTTAAAATATATACTACCTGAAGAATCTCAAGGATGTTCGAAGAAAAGGTTAGGTGTCTAAAGGAGTAAAAGTGAGTTCCTGCAAAGGCTGGCTGGAAAGTAAGCATGAGGTTGGGGCAAGGGCAAGGGCAAGGAAAGGGCGACATGGAAGGTACTTGGCTCGTCCAAGCTGGGATCACACACAGCAACACGACAGTCAGGTCTGGAAGGCCAGAACACAACTGGGACCTTCTTATGGTGGAATAGAAGTGTGACTGTTGCTGGAATTCGAATTTATCTATAGCATCTGGTTATTGAATTTGGGTGGCTGCTAATATTGAAAGTTTGCTGGGGCTTCAATTCTCATGTTATTTTTAGATTGAAAACTAGGGGAAGGAATCAAAATTCTTTCCAAAGATTTGCTGTTTATTTTACTTCTTATTAAGGTCTTTCTCAAAGAAAAGGACAATTTATTACTTATTATTTATCTTTGGACTAGTATAATTTGGATCAATGAGTGTGTCTTGATTGAATTGACAAAATAAAGACAAATGAGACAAAATAAAGTTTATTTTCTGTGTTGGAAGCCTTTCTGTTCATTTTCCTCACTGATTGTTTTTAAATAACATTTTTATTGAGATAAAATTTACATACCACAAAATTCACCATTTTAAGGTGTATACTTCAGTACATTTTAGTATATTCACAAAGGTATGCGACCATTACCACTATCTAATTCCAGAATTTTTTCGGCTGCTTCCTGCTTGCGGCGAAAGCTAGCCATAAGGCTGAGGTGTAGTGAAAGGAGTGACTTTATTCCAGAGCTAGCAGTGGGGGAAAAGGCCAAGGCTTCTGCCTCAAACAAACCATTTGGAAGTCCTGGGCTGGGTGAAGGAGTTTGAAAAGGGAATTTGGTAGGAAGGGCTTGCAGGAGTGGCCAGGAGGTCACAGAATACATTGCTCCACCTGGTCAATGCGCCAGTGTCTTCTTGAAGGCTGTTTATCTGTAGATTAACTGTGACCTTGAGGTAGTCTCTCCTGGTGGGGGTCTGGATTGTTTCAAGAGTTAGTCTGTGGAACTTCTAAACAAGCTTATAATTAGACAGGGGAAACTTGTGCAAAAGAGAGCCTGGTGGAAAGAAGGAGGGAAAAGGTCAGTATTTCCTCATTAAGAAATGGGTGCTCTTATACTAATCAGAAATTTAAAGAAAGAAAAGAAAACTGTAACAACAACAAAAACGAAATGGGCAGAAAATTTCAAAAGGAGACCCTGAGAAATTGGCACTGATTACATATTCACTCTCCATTGTCTCTGCTCTCCAACCTTGTCAACCACTAGTCTACTTTCTGTCTATGTAGATTTTGCCTATTCTGGACATTTCACATAAATACATTGTCTAAAATGAAGTTTTTTTTGATGAACATCTTTCACTTGGCATGTTTTCAAGGTTCATGCATGTTGTGGCATGTGTCGGTGCTTAACTCTTTTTTGTTAATATAACAAATAATATTTCTCTGCTCATTTTGTTTATCCATTCATCAGTTCATGGACAATGGGATGCTCTCACTTTTCTAAATTGGTATGAGTAATGCTGCTATGAACATTTGTGTAAATGTTTTTATGTGGATGTATGTTTTCATTTCTCTTGGTAGTGGACTTGGGAGTGCAATCGTGGGTCATGTGGTAGTTCTTTGTTTTGAGGACCTGCTAAACAGTTTTCCAAAGTAGGTGCCCCATTTCACAATCCAACCAACGATGTACGAGGGTTCCAATTCCTCCACATCTTTCTCAACACTTGTTATTGTTTTTCTTTTACCCATTCTAGTGGGTGTGACTTAGTATCATATCATTGTTTTATTTGGCTGGTTGTTTTCTTTGCAAGATTTTATAAAGTTTTTATTAGCACCTTTTTGATCTGTATTTCATCCCTCCCACAGGCACATCCTTTTTTTTTTAAAGTCCATGTGCATATTTAAAAAGATAATTAATTATGGTAAAACATACATCTTAGTTAGCTCTGGCTGCTAGAACAGAATACTATAAACTGGATTGCTGAACAAGAAGTACTCACTTCTCACAGTGCTGGAGGTTGAAAGTTCAACATCAGGAGTACCAGCGGAGTTGGGTTCTTGGGGAGAGACCTTTCCTTGCTGTGTCCATACTTGATAGAAAGGGAGTTACCTAGCTCTCTGGCCTCTTCTTGTAAGGGTCTTACAAGCCCATTCATATGGGCTCCATTCTCCTGACCTAATACCATCACATTGGGATTACGGATTCAACATACGGCTGTAGCACGAGCACAAATATTTAGTCTATTGCCACACATACAGGATTTACCATCTTAACCATTTTTAAACGTTTAATTCACTAGCATTAAGTACATTCACATGGTTGTACAACCAATCTCTAGAACTCTTTCATCTTGCAAGATGGAAACTCTGTAGCCATTAAAAAACCTCCCCGTTTCTCACTTCCTCAGTCCTTGGTAATCATTGTTCTATGTTCTGTCTCTGAATTTGTGAATTTGACTACTCAAAGTACCTCTCGTAAGTGGAATCATACAGTATTTATCATTTTGTGACTGGCTTCAAGATTCGTCCATGTTATAACATGTGCTAGAATTTCCTTCCTTTTTAAGACTAAATAATAATTAATTGTATGTATATATCTTTGCTTTTTATTTGTTCATTCCTCAGTGGACACTTGGGTTGCTTCTGTCTTTTAGCTATTGTGAGTAATGAATGCTGCTCTGAACATATGTATACAGATATCTCTTTGAAACCCCATTTTTAATTCTTTTGGGTATACGATTGGTTTGTTTTTGCTTTGTGTGGAGCATTTGCACAAATATCCAACTTGATGTGTTTTTTAAAATGGGCTAGAAAATGTAATGATTCCTTCAAAATTTTCTATTCAATACATTCATCAGTAGGCACAAACCAAGTATTGTTGTCTGATTATTCCCAAACATTAAACGTTAGCTCACTTGTTCTTCTGTTTTTAAGGCGATAAAGTTAAAAAAAATTAAATGACATGAAGTCATGTCAGGGGTTAGGAAATGAGTAAATTACAAAATTAAATGTAATCTGACTTCTCATTCCTAGCTGAAAGCTTACATTGCTGTGCTTTATTATGTTTTTCTTTGGGGCGGGCTCTAAAAAATAAGAGTATGGAGATAAGAATTTTTGTGGTTATTTAGAATAAGCCATTAACACAGCATTTCATAATCTAAATTTTCTTGATGAATTCCGGGGGCTATTGGGCAAATATATTTAGGAAAAAAATGTTACAGGTTTAGTCATCGAGGTAGATGTAAGAGTCATACATTCTTTGTCCATCAGTGGAGCAAACTCAAATAACACAAATTTGTGACACAAACTGAGTGAAGAGCCTGGCAGACTGGATGTCATATGCACTTTCTAAAGGTTCACCTGCTGCCGGCCATTGCAGATTCTTGCCCCATGATGCTATATATGCCAATTCTTCAAGAAAAATCAGATCCTAATTTTTTATGTGCAATTTTCTTATTTTAAAAAGTGGGCAGATAATTTTAAAAGTTTAATGAAATACTGTGCTATTCAACCAAATAAATTTGTAAGCTGTGTTCATGACTCTGAGGTCAGGAAATGTATGAATTCAGAGGGCAGCTGTTTTGCTAGACACAACATAAATGTTATGTTCATGATAACCTGAGAAAATGGACCAAAATGATTATGCTAATAACATTTTGAGTGTTAGAAAGAATTATAAGGATCATCTAGTGTATTTTTATCCATTTTATTTTATAGTTAAAAAAACAGGACCCTGCAAAGTTAAATGACTTTACTTAGCTATTAAGATTTTTGGAACCATGCAAACCAGCTAAAGGGTAACTAGCTCCTTCTTAAAGTGCCCTTAGACATCTCTTGTGCTTTTTTCTTGTTTTTTAAGACAAGGTCTTGTTATATTGCCTACGTTGGAGTGCAGTGACTAGAAATGCAGTCATAGTTGCACTGCAGTCTAGAACGTCTGGATTCAAGGGATTCTCCTGCCTCAGACTCCTGAGCAGCTGTGACTACAGACATGTACCACTGTGTCTAGCTTTTGTGTTCTTATTAATCATAACTTGGGTTGACATAGGACTTTTCCATGTGCTTTCACATATGTTACCTCTTGTGATCATCACAATCACAGATTATTGGTGTTATTTGCCAAAAGAACAAAGTGAATTCTAAAAAACAGAATCAAGCTAGTTCATGATGGCTAGTGTGTTCATTACAATTTCTTTTCCAGCCTGGAATACCTTTGAGAATGATAATTAATATCGAAACAACAGGTACAACTGGGGTGGTCCTGAGTACTCTGGGATATAGGGGCATCCTAAAGACAGAACCAACTTTAGGATTTAGTTCCTCATTTGTAAACTTTTTCTATCATAGCAGGAAAATAATAAGAGAAAATTAAGGCTTCTCAAGGGAAAAATATACATGTACTGATTAGACCAGAAAGATAGAAAACAATCATGTGGAAAAAGTAGACAGAAGGCATTTCTTGGATAATTTTTGGTGTTTATTTGTCAAGGAGAAGTTGACATTTCAGACAGTTTTTATTTCTATATTATAGAGGCTCCTCTACTTATAATGGGGTTATGTCCTGATAAATCCATCATAAGTTGAAAATATTAGATATTGAAAATGCATTTAATATACCTAACCTATTGAACATTATAGCCTAGCTTAGCCTGCCTTAAATGTGCTCAGAGCACATTATATCACAATTGGGCAAAATCATCTAATAAAAAGCCTATTCTGTAATAAAGTATTGAATACCTCGTGTTAATTTATTGACTATTGTAGTGAAAGTGAAAAAGTGATTTGTGGTTGTATGGGTACTCACCATAAATGCATACAGCTGAAAGTATACTGGGCCTGAGGGAGATTTGAAGCCTTTGTAATTAATTGTGGAATGATAAGGATGCTACAGCAACTGTTATCAATTTCTCTTTCTTCTCATGAGACTCAAGAATGGCCGGTAGCAGACCCTGAGGCATAGTGTTCTTCAGGAAGGTGTCAAGTATTGGTTGAGTACCTCTTGTAGTCCGGTGCCTGACTGGGAGCTGTTTTTTCTGCCACTGCCCAGCATTGCTAGGGAATGTCATATTGATTATCACAGGCCTGGGAAAAGATCAAAGTTCAAAATTCAAAAGTTTTGTATATTGTTTTCACAGCCTCATGAAGTTGAAAAATGGTAAGCCAAACCATTTTAAGTCCAGATGCTCTAGGACTTAAGACAGGGTTATAATGTGTTAAAATCCATTGTTAAGTTGAAAAATTGTAAACTAAACCATCAAAAGTCTGAGACAGTCTGTATTTCTTTGTTTTTTTGCTTAATGCTTTGTTAGGTTCTTTACTTTCTTCCATTTAATTCTACTCATGCTTCTAAACTCCATTTGTAGTAGACGAGAGTATAAAACTAAGTATTGTTGAGTTCTTAAGTTGGCAGCACTATCTGAGATGCTTTTAAGAACTAAGGTTTTATATAATGGAAATACAAAAGTAACTCCCATAACATAGATACTTTTAATTTAGATATATATTTGAGTATTCTGATGACTTTCCTCCCAGTTTTTTCTGGAAATTGAGAAATGGAATATTTTATGTCTTAAAGCTTGGAAGACAATAATTTTTAAATCTTATACATCAGTTATCTAGTAAATCTTTTGTTTCACTTTAATGGTAAACATTTTAAAAATGAAATGATAAAATACAACATTTCAAATATGTTTTCTTGAAACACCAAATTGTTTTAATTGGAGATTTTACATATTTTGCTACATTTGTTTTTTCTTATCTTTCATTTCTAAATGTAGCTAAGGGTCTATGAGAATTTTATGCAAGGTCAAGTTGTGTTAGCTTTTAACTATGAAGATATTTTTCTAATAATAAAAATTACTATTGATGGCTCAGGCCTATAGCTCAGCGGCTAGGGCGCCAGCCACATATACCAGAGCTGGTGGGTTCGAAGGCCCAGGCCTTCCAAGCAACAGTGATAACTTCAGTCAAAAAATAACTGGGCGTTGTGGTGGGCACCTGTAGTCCCAGCTACTTGAGAGATTAAGGCAAGAAAATCGCTTAAGCCCAAGAGTTTGAGGTTGCTGAAACCTGTGACCTCTGACGCCATGGCACTCTACTGGAGGCGATATAGTGAAACTCTACCTCCAAAAAAAAAAAAAAATTACTATTGATTTTTATTTTTTAATGCTTTAAGAACTTGTGAGCACCATTTATTTTCCTTCAGAAAAACTGTACTATTTAAAGCAGTAAAAGGCACTGATCTAAATACACGGAGACCATAGATATAGTAGAACCATAACATCTGATTTTTTTGTTTTGTTTTAACATATTTTAAAAAATAATGTATTATTAATGGATCAACCTTTTGCATTATTTCTTAGAATGGTTTTAATGTAGATAAAACATAAGTAGGTTTTGAGGTAAGTAGTCCATTAGAGTAATTTAATTTCACTTGCAAAAATTTTAGATTATGTTTTTCTTTTAAAAATGGGTCATCGCTAGAAGCAATTCATTTATTTGGCAAGATATTCTTAGCATATGGATCTGCTGCAGAAGTGAGAATTCTAAAACGCCTATGGAATTTAAAAAGTTGTTTCCTGTTATCTGGCTGAGGGGAATAAAGTATAAAACTTCTCACTAGGCTAAAGAAAAACAAAAGCTCAAACATATACAAAGGAGAGAGACTTTACTAATATTTTAAACTACCTAAGTTTAAAGGTAGGTGAAGTAATTTTAGCATTATGGCTGTGTATTATTTGCCATTGGCAGCTATCATGTAACATTTAAATCCATAAAAAATTATTGTTTAGTCTTTCAGAGACAATTATTATTTTGGAATAAATAAGGATAACTTCATTTTGGGTTTTGCTCCTTTACTTGTTGATTTCAGCCTGTTCAGTGTTAAAGTTCATTACAGTTTTTTTGCTTTGCTTTGTTTTGTTTTTTTGAGACAGAGTCTCATTTTCTCACCCTCGGTAGCGTGTCTAGAGTGCTGTGGTGACATAGCTCACAGCAACCTCAAACTCTTGGGCTCAAACAATTCTCTTGACTCAGCCTCCCAAGTAGGTGGGACCACAGGCGCCCACCACAATGCCTGGCTATTTTTAGAGATGAGGTCACGGTCTTCCTCAGGCTGGTCTGGAACCTGTGAGCTCAGGCAATCCACCCACCTCGGCCTCCCAGAGTGCTGGGATTATAGGCGTGAGCCTCCGCACCAGGCCTTCATTATAGTTTTGTCAGCAGTTCTTGGCAGAACCCTGTGTTTGTTCAGGAAGTAAAGATGAAAAGTGATATGGAAATTATGCAGGGATTTCCACTGGTTTTGTGAAATTGTATGTTAGTATGTTAAAACAGAGTCTATACCCATTGGAAATATGTTTTAAAGATGAGGAAATTAACTTTTCAATCTATTTGTTCATTAATCCCCTGCTGCTGCTGCTTCTTTTCTTTTTGTTTTTACTTTAAGGACATAGAAAAAAAAGTGAAGACTGTAAGTTTAAAAAGTTTTTTTTTTTTAATTTAGCATCTCTAAAGCATGTTCATTTATTGCATAAGAATTCTTCCTTGGTTTTTTATATTTTGAGCAAAATGCTGAAAGCGAATATGTGTGCCATCTGCTTTGTCATCATCAATTTTAGATTAAATTCCCAAATTTAGATTGAGTTCTCACTGATTTAACCTGCAGATTTTAATATTTGTTTCCCTTGATCTCTAGAATAACTTCTGGTTTATTTTGTGGGTGAGCTTAAGATGATTTTTAAATGTAATGAGATAGGGATGGGGTCACTCAGATACTAGCCTTGCAATCAGTTAAATTGGACTTCATTGTAAGCTTGGTGGAGAGCACTGGGCTAAAGACAGCTTTGACTAATGAAGGTTTCTCTGTTTAATTAATTCCTTACTAGCTAGGCTCTCTTGAACTGTCTTTGTGAAGAAATAGTTGAAGTGCTTGCTTCAAAAAAGATAATCAAAGCACAGAAACATAAATTACCATTCAACTTTGAATGTATTATCTACTAGATTAACCTGCTGATCAAATTTTTATTTGGTATTTTAATTTTTATTGTATAAATTTGGAATTTTGAGTGTATAGATTAGAGATGGCTGCAATTGCTATCAAATTCCAAGAATAAGTTAATACCAGAAAGTTCTATGGTAGGAGGCATGATGTTGAGGAACATAAGCTTTTGTGGAAAAAATATAGTTAAGAGGGGAAAATAAAAAATTATTAATGAATATTTAAATTAAAAATTCTTTTACTCTTTCTCCCAACTTTTAATTTTGAAAAATTTCTAACTCCCAAAATTTGGAATTAAAAGCAAAATAAAAGCACTCACAATATTCTTCACTTAACTTGGATAATGGATCCATCCATCAATAGTATTCTGTCACATTTTATTCTCTGTATGTATTGTATTTTTTCTTAACCTTTAAAAAATAAGTTGTAGACACCATTATGAATCATCCTTAAATACTTCCATATTTCCTAAGAGTAAAGACATTCTCCAGCAGTTCCCAATATTATTGTTACTGTTGTTAAACCTTAACCCAGTTAACTATAATTTGAGAATAGCATCTCATGTACATTTTATGTTGAAATTATCCCACTTTTTCTTTTCGTTCAGAATGTGATAAAATTTCAAGTGTTGTATTTGATTGTCTTGTCTCTTAATCTCTTTTTAATCTAGAAAAAAAATCCCCTGCCTTTTATTTTGTTTTCTTCTATGGTGACTAATTTGAAGAATTTAGATCAGTTACAGAATGTTGTATATTCTAGTTTTGTCTGCTTGCTTCCAAAGTTTTAGATTCAAGTTAAGCATTTTTGGCAAGCAGACAGCTGAGATGATACCCCTTACTGCACCCCATCAGCAGGACATGATCTGATGTTGGTGGCTGTGGAATGGGATCACGTGGTTAAGTAAGTGGTAACCACTGTAGCTTTCCCATATTCATTTGTTTTTCTATGATTAGTAGGTAGTCTGTGGGAAGATGCTTGAGATCATGTGACTATCCTATTCTCCAATAATTGTTTTCCAGGTACTTCTGGCACTCCTAGGTGATTCTTGCCTGAATTAATGACAATGGAAATTGCAAAGGGATTATTTTCAAATTTTGTCATCCCTTTTTCATCTAAAAGATAGCATTCTGCAAGAACTCCTTACATCTCCCCACTCCCTTTTAATATGAATTCATGGATTTTTAAAAAAATTTTGAAATATTAAGAGGGTATGAATGATTTTATTACATGGATACTATGTATAACTTGGAGCTTTTAGTGTACCCATCTCCCTAACAGTGTTCATTGTACCTAGTAATTTGATCACTCATCTCCTTCCCAACCCCCGTTTTTGGTATCCTTTGTTCTTTACATCTCTTTGTGTCCATGTTTTAGTTTCCAATTTTTAGTGAGTACATGTGGCATTTATTTTTCCATTTCTGAGATACTTCAGTTGGGATAATTGTCTCTAGTTCCAATCAGGTTGCTGTAAAAGACATTATTTCATTCATTTTTATGGCTGAGTAGTACTGAATGATATATACATGTGTATACCATATTTTCTTTGTCTGTTCATGAATTGCTGGGCACTTAGGTTTGGTTCCATAGCTTTGCTCTTGTGAATTGCATTGTGACAAACATTTGAGTGCAGGTGTCTTTGTGATATAATGACTTCTTTTCCTTTGGGTGCATACACGGCAGTGGGATTGCTGGACTCAATAGTAAGTATAAGTTTATGTCTTCAAGGACTCTCCATTATGTTTCCCTTAGAGGTTATACTAATACGCAGTCTCACCAACAGTGTAGAAGTGTTCCTTTCTCTCTACATACATGCCAGCATCTATTGTTTTTTGATGTTTTAATAATGGCTATTCTGACAGGAGTGAGGTGGTATCTCACTGTGTTTTTAATTTGCATTTTGCTGATGATTAGTAAAGTTGAACATTTTTTTCATGTTTTTGTTGGCCATTTGTCTATCTTCTTTTGATAAGTTTCTGTTCATGTCTTTTGCTCATTTTTAATGGGACAGTTTGTTTTTTTCTTCATCATTTGTTTGAGTTCTTTGTAGATTCTGCATATTAGCCCTTTTTTGGACATATAGTTTGCAAATATCTTCTCCCATTCTGTAGGTTGTCTATTTACTCAGCTGATTATTTCTTTTGCTGTGCAGAAGCCTTATAATTTAGTTAAGTTCAATTTGTTCATTTTTTTTATTGGTGAGTTTGCCTTTGGCATTTCCACATAAATTCTTTGCCTAGGCCAAAGTCTAAAAGAGTTTTTCTATTTTTTCTTCTAGTATTTTTATAGTCTCATGCCTTATATTTAAGCCTTTTATCCATTTTGAATTTTTTTTTTAATTAAATCATAGCTTTGTACATTAATGCAATCATAGGATACAATGTACTGGTTATATATACAATTTGAAATATTTTCATCAAACTGGTTAACATGGCCTTCACAGCATTTTCTTAGTTATTGTGTTAAAACATTTATATTCTACACTTGTAAATTTCACATGTACCCTTGTAAGATGCACTGTAGGTGTGGTCCCACTGATTATCCTCCCTCCACCCATCCTCCCCCCTCCCCTCTCCTCCCTCTCCCCTTTCTTCTTCTTCTTGGGCTATAATTAGGTTATAGCTTTCATCTGAAAGCTATAAATTGGTTTTATTTGAATTAATTTTTGTTTATGTTGAGAGATGGGAGTTTTGTTTCATTATTCTATTCATGGCTATCCACTTTTTCCTAGCTATTTATTGAATAGGGTTTCCTTTTCCTAGTGTATGTTGTTGTCTACTTTGTCAAAGATCATTTGGTTGTAGGTAAATGGTTTTATTTCTGGGTTCTTTGTTCTGTTCCATTGGTTTTTTTGTGTTTGTTTTTATACCAGTAACATGCTGTTTGGCTACTGTAGCCTTGTCATGTAATTTCGAGTCAAATAATGTGATACCTCTGGACTTGTTCTTTTTGCTTAAAATTGCTTTGGCTATTTGGGCTCTTTTTTGGTTCCAAATGAAGCTTAGGATTTTTTTTTCTAGGTCTATGAAATATGTTGGTATTTTAATGAGGCTTGTCTTGAATCTGTAAATTATTTGGGACAGTATGGGCATTTTTAACAAGTTGATTCTACTAATCTTGAGCATGGAATGTTTTTGCACTTGTGTCATCTATAGTTTCTTTCATCAGTGTTTTATAGATCTGCTTGTAGAGAGATCTTTTGTTTCTTTGGTTAAGTATATTCCTGGGTATTTTATTTTCTTTGTATTTTATTGTGAATGGTAGGGAGTCTTTGATTTGACTCTGAGCTTGACTGTTATTGGCATGTAGAAATGCTACTGATTTGTGAATATTAACTTTATAACCTGAGACTTTACTGAATTTGTTTATCAATTGAAGGAGTCTTTTGGTGGAGTCTTGATGGTTTTCTGATTATAAGATCATGCCATTGGCAAATGGGGGATCGTTTAGCCTCCTATTTCCTGATTTGGATACTTTTTATTTTCTTTTGCCTAATGGCTTTGACTAGGACTTCCAGTACCATGTTGAATAGATGTGGTGACAGTGGCCACCCTTGTCTTCCTTCAGTTCTCAGGAGGAATGCTTTTAACTTTTCCCCCTTGGTTATGATGTTGGCTGTGGGTTTGTCATATATGGCTTTTATATTTTTTAGATGTGTTCCATGTATGCCTAGTTTGTTGAGGGTTTTTTATCATGAAAGGGGGTCAAATTTTGTCAAATGCCTTTTCTGCACATATTAAGATGATAATATGGTCTTTGTTTTTGCTTTTGTTTATCTGGTGAATCACGTTTATTGATTTGTGTATTTTGGACTATTCTTGTATCCCTGCAATAAAACTCACGTGATCATGGTGAATTACCTTTTTGATCTACTATTGAATTTCATTTGCTAGTATTTTGTTGAAAATTTTTGCACGTATGTAAGGGATATTGGTCTGTAGTTTTCCTTTTTTGCTGTGTCCTTTCCTGGGTTTTGTATCAAGGTGATACTTGCTTTGTAGAATGAGTTAAAAGGATTCTTTCTTTCTTAATGTTATGGAATAATTTCTGTAACAGATTTGTTCTTTTTGCTTAAGACTGCTTTGGCTATTTGGGCTCTTTTTTGGTTCCAAATGAAGCTTGGAACCAAAGTTTCTAAAAAGTTCATTGTAGGTCTGGTAGAATTTGGTTGTGAATCCATTTGCTTCATTGCTTTTTTGTTGTTCTTGTTGGTGATACTTCATTACTTCTTATCATTGGTGTGTTTAGGATTTCTACTTGTCCTGGTTCAGGTTTGGTAGGTTGTGTGTTTCCAGGAATTTATACATTTCATCTAGGTTTTCTACTTGTGTGCATGGAAGTTTTTGTAGCATTTACAGATGATTGTATTTCTGTGGTATTGGTTGAAATGTCTCCTTTTTCATTTCTGATTGAGTTTATTTGAGTTCTTTTGGGTTAAATCTTGCCAGTGGCCTATTGGTTCTGGTTATCTTTTCAAATAACCAACATTTTGTTTCATTGATCGTTTATATTGGTTTTTGTTTGTTTGTTTCCATTTTGTTTAGTTCCGCTCTGAGCTTTATTCTTTCTTTTCTTTTGCTGACCTTGGGTTGCTCTGCTTTTTCCAGTTCCTTGAGGTGTGACCTTAGGATAATAATTTGTGATCTTTTTCATGTAAGCATCTGAGGCTATGAACTTGCCCCTGAGGACTGCTTTCACTGTATCCCATGGATTTTTGAAATCCCATGTCCTCATTTTCCTTCAGTTTGAGTAATCTTGTTTTTCATCTTAATCTCATTCTTGACCCCAAGGATCATTCAGAGCAGGTTGTTTAATTTCCATGACTTTGTGAAGATTTGAGTGTTTCACTTGGATTTGATTTCTAGTTTTATTCTACTGTGGTCTGAGAATATACATGGTATAGTTTTGATTTCTTTAAATTTGCTGAAATTTGTTTTGTGGCCTAAGATATAATCAGTCTTGGAAAATATCCCATATGCTGATGAGAAGAATGTAAATTTGGTAGTTTGGGGGTAGAATTTTCTGTAAATGTTTGTTAGGTCCATTTGTTCTAGAGTCCCATTAAAGTTCAGTGTTTTATTTTTTGCTTTAGCAATCCATCTGGTTCTGTCAGTGGAGTGTCAAGGTCCCCAGTAATGATGATGCTACTGTTTATTTCTTTGCTTAGATCTAGTAGAATTTGCTTAATGAGTCTGGGAGCTCTTGTGTTAAGTGCATATATATTTAGAATTGTTGTGTCTTCTTGTGGAATGTGCTCTTTACCATTACACCATGACCATCTTTGTATTTTTTTGTTTTAAAGTCTATTTTGTCTGATGTGAGAATGGTTACATATGCGCCCTTTTGGTTTCCATTTGTGTGGAATACTTTTTCCATCCCTTTACCTTGCAATAGTCTGTGAAAGTGCTTGTTAGTTAAATGTGTTTCTTGGAGGCAGCATATATTTGGTTTATTCAGTTAGTCTGTATCTGTTAAGTGGGGCATTAGGACTGTTCACATTCAGTGTTATTATTATTATATGTTACACTGTTCTGTTCATGTTGGATGAAACCTTGTTTTGTTTTCCTTCTTATGCAATTATTTTAAAGGGCTGTGAGCTTTACCTTTCAGGTGTTTTTATACTTGTAGGTATCTATTGTGCTGTTTCATGTGTAATGCACTTTCAAGTATTTCCTGTAAGGCAGGACTAGTATTGACAGATGTCCCTATTATTTGCCTGTCTGTACAGGTGTTTGTTTCCTCATAGTTTATGAAACTTAGTTTTGCAGGATACAAAATTCTTGACTGGCAATTGTTATGTTTAAGAAGACTAAAAATGGGGCCCTAATTCCTCCTGGCTTGTAAGGTCTCTGCTGAAAAGTTTGCTGTTAGGCTGATGGATTTTCCTTTGCAGGTGGGTTATTACTTTTGTCTTATGGCTTGTAGAATTTTCTCCTTTATTTTATCTTTGGCCAAGGTGATGACTGTGTCTTGGAGATGTCCTGTTTTCTATTAATCTTCCTGGTGTTTGATAACCATCTTGTATCTGGATAATCTGAATTTCTGGTGTTACTCAGGAAATTTCCTCAAATAGGTTTCTAATGTTTTTTGTTCCTCTTCCTCTTCCTTCTCTTCCTCCTCCTCCTATTCTTCCTCTTTCCTACTCCTCCTCCTCTTCTTCTTCTTCTCCTCCTCCTCCTCAACTGCTTCGATGTATCCACTTTACTTCCTGTTTGCATTTTTTGCGTCTGTTTAAGCATTAACCACTAAAATTGCCAGTGAAAACAATTTAAAGAAATACCATTAAATTTTAAATACTGGGGCTTTATCAGGAGTGAGTAATGTATACTGAATTGAATCTCTCCTTTGTAAAGTTCTAATTTGAGGAACTTCTTTACTTCTTTATGCCTTTAAAGTATATGTAAGAATTTCCTTTTCGGTATGTATCACTTGTGGTGCTTCTAATTTGGTTGGAGGTTGGGAGGGTTTAGATTTGAGGAAGGAAAGGAACTGTAAGGAATCTCTTACTAGACTGACATTTATTCCATCAAATAGTCTTTGAATGTTCTCTTGAACCACCTGTGAATATATGCAGCATATTATTATTTAGGCTGCATTTCTCAATTCTTGGGTGCAGGAATGTTTTAAGAGATTCAGCATTTTGATGCAGTTTAGGTATGCCATCTAAAGCATTGCCATGACCTGCCATTCTCATAACCTTTCAAAAAGGAAATAAAGCATTGGCATGAATCATTCTTAGTGAAACCATGCTGCTTTTTTACTGACTACCTATTTTTATTGCCCCTAAGTTCTCACAAACTACTAATTCAGTGTTCCATCTCAGAAGTTAGCAGGGGATGACATCAAGCTCTGTGATTTTCAAAATGCACCCCTTCTCCTAACCTTAGCCCATCTCTAGCCTAACTTCTTTTCCTGCTGCTGGCTTTTGGCTATACTACTGGGCAATGCAAACCCTTGATCAGAAGTCATTGCATGGATATCTTTTGGGAAAAAATTATTCTTGTGGATCCACCAAGGAATTGTCTGCACAGTCCTTTTTGAAAAAAGCTGACTTAAGAAATTAATTTTCTAGAAATGTCTGTCAATTATTTCTATAAAAGAGAAGACTTGTCATTGAACTAGTAAAATATATATATTTAGATTAAAGATTGAACATGCAATAAGGAATTTCTTCAAATTCGGTTCCTTAGGGTAGGAGGGGGGACCAGGGACATGTGAGAATCTCACTTAAGAAACAGTGGCTGAAAGCTTTGTTGCTAAATTTAAGATGATGTCAGTAGCATTAGCAATTACTTGGGTGCTCATTAGAAATGCAGAATCCGAGCCCCATTGAATCAGAATCTGCACATTGAAACTACCTCCAGGTGGTTCATATACAAATTAGGTTTAAGAAACATTGGGGCCGGGTTTAGTGGCTCATGCCTGTAATACCAGCACTCTGGAGAGCCAAAGTGGGTGGATTGCTTGAGCTCATGAGTTCAAAACCAGCCTGAGCAAGAGCAGGACCCCCATCTCTACTAAAAATAGAAAAACTAGCTGTGTGTCATGGTAGATGCCTGTAGTCTCAGCTATTTGGGAGGCTGAGACAGGAGGATTGCTTGAACCCAGGAGATTGAAGTTACTGTGAGCTATGATAATGCCACTGCACTCTAGCCTGGGCAACAGAATGAGATTCTATCTCAAAAAAAAAAAAAAAAAAAAAAAGCGGCATTGGAAATCATTTTGGTGAGATGTTTTCTCTCCACAAGTTAACTGGTGAGAGGTAAAGACTCATCTTGTGAAGAACCTGCAGATACTAAATGGCATGTTTAGGAAAACTATTTTAGAGTTAAAGGATTTCAGATATTTGTTTCAAACTGTTGGATCAATATAGTTGTTAGCTATTGACCCTCCCATACAACTGCTTCCAAGAATATTTAAGGAGAGATTTCCAAATACCAAGATTACTATTTTCAAAAAATGATTTTTGTAGTTATTTTACTAGTCATAGGCTAGAGTGTTCAAAACTTTCTTTTCCTGCTTCATATATTTTTTGTACTAAAATACCAGGTGGTTAAATTGTTGAAGTTATACTTTACCACAAAGGGAAAACTCAGGAAGGCTTCAGCTGTGGCTGTGCCCCTGCTGTTGGTGCCCTAACTCTGTTGGGGCCCCTACGCACCGTGAATGGCCTCCTTTCTTCTTTACACTGTAGGGTTGCCTGACCTAATGAGCAGTAATTAGCTGAACCCTAGATGTTGGTACCTCATGTTAGCTCAGCATGAACATTAATAATGTTGACAGCAGCTTGATATACATCAGGGTTCCCAGCTTTCTATATGTTTTACTTATATCGGGGGTAGTGAAGGAATTGAAAGTGAGCCTCCTCCTCTCATGAAAGACATCTGTAGACATTTCTTAGGGGGAGCCCGGTCAGGTGTGACTCTGATGGGCTGGCATATGTGCTGATGAAGAAAATGTTTTCAGCTGTCGACAGACTGCAGGTACATCGTACAGGCTCACTCAGGTGGTAGGTTGGAGAGCAGCGGTTCTCAACCTGTGGGTCGTGACCCCTTTGGGGTTGCCTAAGACCATCCTGCATAGCAGATATTTATATTACAATTCACAACAGTAGCAAAATTACAGTTATGAAGTAGCAACAAAAATAATTTTATGGTTGGGGGTCACCACAACATGAGGAACTGTACAAAAGGGTCGCAGCATTAAGAAGGTTTTCCTATGAAAGTGACCTTGAATTAAACTCTGAAGGAAGATGGTAGTTGAAGGAGGTGGTGGAGGAGAGTGAGCAGAGGCCATCGTGGCTGAAGCACAATCAAGATGGAGTAGGATTGTGTCAACATATGGCTGGAGAGGAATTTTGAAGCCATACCTCTCAGAGACTTGTGAGTCTTTTGTTGTGAGAACAATAGAAATGACTAATGCAATTTACTCAGGGTGTTCAAAGTAGGTGACATAATGATTTCTTTTTCTTTTTCTTTTTTTTTTTCTAATATTTTGTGAGTTTTATTTTTATGGGGCCTATACATTACAATTCACAACAGTAACAAAATTACAGTTATGAAGTAGCAACGAAAATAATTTTATGGTTGGGGGTCACCACAACATGAGTACAAAAGGGTCACAGCATTAAGAAGGTTGAGAACCACTCTGAGGGAACTGTGGGCCAAGGGCAGCAGTATGATGTGGTGGAAAGAGCATTGGAGTTGGAATTAGCTAGATGTAGTTTGAATTCCACCTCTCTTGTTTATTAGTTTTGTGACCTAGTAACAGTTATTAAATGTCTGGTTTTTGAGTTCCATAATTGTGAAAATAGGGTTAATTTATCTCTGCATGGGTTGTTGTCAGGTTCTAATGAGAAAATATATTAAGACCCTAATACAATGCCAGGTATAGAATAGATGCCATGAATGGTGAGTGCACATTACTGTATGCATTTGGTACATTAAATAATCTCTGACCAGTTTTTTTTCATGCCGGCCCCAGCTAACCTGAGTAGGGACTTAAGTAGCTTCTGATAGTTTTGCCCACTAACTATATCTCCAAGTGATTGTTCACCAGGTAAGCATCATCTTCTGTTATTGCCACCACAGCAGACACTGGCCTTCAGAGGCACAGACTGCTTTCAACCTGGTGGATCATCGCCAGTAGGGATTACACATCCAGAAAGCTAAGCATATTCCATTTTACACACAGGATATGTCAACATGTCAGTCAGAATCAAGAAAAAGAGAGTATGTGTTTAAAACAATGTGTTGTGAAAAGAGCTTTGCTGAATTAATCATGTTCAAACACTTGCAGTATGTGGAAATTTTTTTTCATGAGGAAGGCTGTAAAATGCAACACTTGGTTTCAAAAACTATGTTCGAGCTCATATAATCCCTTGGAAGGAACATAAGAACACTATTCTTTATAATTCTAAAGGGTGTAGAGTTCAAGGTAAGGCTCTCCAAATTCAGAACTCTGCTGACTTCAGGAAGGTGAGAGGTGTGGCACTAAATCCCTCACATCACCTCTCTCCTGCCTCTCATCTCTTTCCTCTCTCTCTGAATCTGAACCCTCAGCCCAAGCCTGAGATTGGAGGCTTTGCTTTTAGATATGGATGTAATGCCCCGATCATTTTTAACTTTAAGTAGTTGCTGTTTAGAAAAATGTTAGAAAAAGAACTTTTTTTTTTTTTTTTTTGAGACAGAGCCTCAAGCTGTCCCCCTGGGTAGAGTGCCGTGGCATTACAGCTCACAGCAACCTCCAACTCCTGGGCTCAAGCGAGTCTCCTGCCTCTGCCTCCCAAGCAGCTGGGACCACAGGCACCCGCCACAGCGCCCGGCCATTCCTTGGTTGCAGCCGTCATTGTTGTTTGGCGGGTCCGGGCTGGGGATTCGAACCCGCCACCTTAGGTGTACGTGGCTGGCGCCCCAGCCGGTTGAGCTATAGGCGCCGAGCCAGAAAAAGAACTTTTATCAGATTTATGAACTACCAGATAAAGAATGTTTTTCATTTTGGTTAGGTTACTTTTTATTCATCTTTAAAATGAGGATAATAATAGTACCTACTTCATAGGATTGGTATCTATCTCACAGGATAAATGAGATAATATATGTAAAATGTTTAGTATAGCACTTGGCACACCATATACACATTTTTTAATAATGTTAGATATTATTAATTTTTTGTTATTATTTTTGAGACAGGGTGCCTCATTCTATTGCCCAGTCTAGAGTGTAGTGGCATCATCATAGTTCACTGCAACCTCAAGCTCCTTGTTTTTTTCTGCAACAGAAATGCTCATTGTAAAAATTCTAGAATGAAACTAAGAAAATAAAAATCACCAAACTCTCTATCTAATAACTGATACTGACATTTTAATACGTCTTCTCAGTCTTCTATTTATCTACATACATGTTTTACATAAAGAAATCAATCGTGGGCTTGAAACCTGTTTTTTTTTACTTATTATACCAGTAATATTTTCCCATGTCATTGACTATGCTTTCATCACATGATTTTAATAGCATTTTATTTTATGTATGTACTAAAACTTGTTTCCTCTCTTGTTAGATAACTCTCCAAGTAATATTTATCATTTATTATTAACTCTCCAAGTAATATATTTTTATAAAATTTGGGCTAAGTTCCTGGAAGAGGAATTACTGGGTCAAAAGCTGTATACACTTTTGTACACGTTGCAGTTTCCTCCCAGGGAAGTGCTACAAATTTGTTTTGTGCTTATTCCTTCTGACATTGACATATAATAACTTTTAAAAATTCTCAACTTGATTGGAAAAATGTCATTTTTATATAAAAGTATTCTTTGTTTTCTAATGATATTGAACTTTTTTATGCTTAGAAACTGCATTCTTCTCAGACTATGATTTTGAAGATTTTGGGGGGGGCTGTTGATATGTAAAAAGCTCCTTAATTTTAAGACTATCAACTATTACTCAGGGATATTAAAAATGATTTCCTCAGTTTTCAATTGTCCTTTAAGTTTGCTAATAATTTCTTTTTATGTTTTTTTTTTAAGACAGGGTTTCAGTCTGTAGCCCAGGCTGGAGCACAGTGGCTTCATTATTGTTTTCTGTAACCTCAGACTCCGGGTCTCAAGTGATCTTCCCACCTTGGCCTCCCAAATTGCTAGGATTACATGTGTAAACCACCATGTCTGTCCTGTTCATAATGCTTTTGAAAGACATTTTTGGTTTTTGGTAGGCAAATTTGGCAGTTTTCTCCTTTATGGTTTCTGCTTCTGTGCTGTACTTTGGGTGCTCATCTCCACTCCAAGATTATGGAATCTTTTGTGTTTTAGTTCACTTCTTCGTTCACATACTTTAATTCTACATGTATTTACTGAGTGTTCCTTAGAGAAAAAGGAATAATCCTAATCCTTTTGGAGCTTTAGTTTAGTAGAAAATAGATCCTAATGAGGACATTATGCTAAGTGAACTAAGCCTGACATAGAAAGACAAGCACTGTGTGATCTTGCTTCTAAATGGCATCTAAAAAGGTCCCTGCGTGGAAACGGAAAGTAGAAGGGTATTTATCAGGGGTCAGTGGGTGGGGAAAATGGGAAGATGTTGGATAAAGGGCACAAACTTGCAGTTATAACCCAAATATGTTGTGGAAACCTAATGTACAGCATGGTGATTGTAGTTAATATCGTGTATACTTGAAATTTGCTAAGAGAGCAGATCTTAAGTATTCTCACCGGAAGAAAAAGAAAGTAATTATGTGAGGTGATGGATGTGTAAATATGGTGGTAATCATTTCACTATATTTACTTATATCAAAACATCATCTTGTGAATCTTAAATATATTTAATTTTTACTTGTCAGTTATACTTCAGTAAAGCTAGCAAAAAAGAAAGGTCTTAACTTATTTTAAATTAGCACAGATAAAATCGATACTGTGGTGTTAGGAAGGAAAGGTAAATGATAATGTCTAATGAGGGTAACTGACCTATAGGGAGAGGTGCAAGAGGGTTTTCCTGTAAAAGTGACCTTGAATTAAACTCTGAAGGAAGATGGTAGTTGAAGGAGGTGGTGGAGGAGAGTGAGCAGAGGCCATCGTGGCTGAAGCACAATCAAGATGGAGTAGGATTGTGTCAACATATGGCTGGAGAGGAATTTTGAAGCCATACCTCTCAGAGACTTGTGGGTCTTTTGTTGTGAGAACAATAGAAATGACTAATGCAATTTACTCAGGGTGTTCAAAGTAGGTGACATAATGATTTCCTTTTCTGTTAATTCTTT
>NW_003852495.1:3482869-3492402 GCF_000181295.1 Otolemur garnettii | reverse complement strand
GCCACCTTAGGTGTACGTGGCTGGCGCCTTAGCCGGTTGAGCTATAGGCGCTGAGCCAAGAGAGCAGATCTTAAGTATTCTCACCGGAAGAAAAAGAAAGTAATTATGTGAGGTGATGGATGTGTAAATATGGTGGTAATCATTTCACTATATTTACTTATATCAAAACATCATCTTGTGAATCTTAAATATATTTAATTTTTACTTGTCAGTTATACTTCAGTAAAGCTAGCAAAAAAGAAAGGTCTTAACTTATTTTAAATTAGCACAGATAAAATCGATACTGTGGTGTTAGGAAGGAAAGGTAAATGATAATGTCTAATGAGGGTAACTGACCTATAGGGAGAGGTGCAAGAGGGTTTTCCTGTAAAAGTGACCTTGAATTAAACTCTGAAGGAAGATGGTAGTTGAAGGAGGTGGTGGAGGAGAGTGAGCAGAGGCCATCGTGGCTGAAGCACAATCAAGATGGAGTAGGATTGTGTCAACATATGGCTGGAGAGGAATTTTGAAGCCATACCTCTCAGAGACTTGTGGGTCTTTTGTTGTGAGAACAATAGAAATGACTAATGCAATTTACTCAGGGTGTTCAAAGTAGGTGACATAATGATTTCCTTTTCTGTTAATTCTTTTCTAAAATATTTAATATTTTGTGAGTTTTATTTTTATGGGGCCTATACATTTTCTTTCTTCTTTCCGTTTTTGACTTTTTATTTTTTAATTTTTATTTGTTTATTTTTTCCAGTTAATGTGAGGGTGCAGACAACTAGGTTACAATGTTTGCATTTGTTAGGTAGAGCCCTCTTGTGGTTGTGTCCTGCACCCAAGGGGTGTGCCATCTACTCTTACATTGTGCTCCTTAATTTGGGACATACCAATCCCTTTCCCTCCTCTACTTCCCCTCTTCCTCGTTCCCTCTCCCTCCGACTTGAATTGAACTGACTTTTTCTGTTATGTGGATGTGTATCAGATCATCTGCTGGCTTCATATTGAGGACATTGGATACTTGCTTTTCCGTTCTTGTGATACTTTACTAAGAAGAATGCGCTTCATCTTCATCCAGGTTAACACAAAAGATATAAAGTCACCATCTTTTGTATGCCATGGTACATATATACCAGTTTGCTAGTCCACTCCTGGGTTGGTGGGCATTTAGGTTGTTTCCACATCTTGGTGATTGCAAATACAAATTTGTTTTTAAGTAGTTAATTATAGTCACTGCACTTTTTATTGAATAATCTATTCTTTACTCATTGTCTGAAGTGCACTCATTGTAAAGTTTTAGTTATAAGTTGTGGGGTTTTTTTGGGCAGTAGGATGTTTTGATATGACCCATGTGCTGTGGATTGGAACCCAACCCCCAATGTGCTGGTCTTAGGAGTGGGGACCTTTAGGAGGTGATTTGGTCATGAGGTAAATAGGATTAGTGCCTTATGGAAGAGGCACCATTCCACCATTGCACCTTCCACCATATGAGGACCCAGTGAAAAGTCGGGTTTCTATGAACCAGAAAGGGGCCCTCATCAGACATCTATCTGTCTGTACCTTGACTTTGGACTTTCCAGCCATCAGAACTGTGAGAGATACATTTCTGTTGTTTATAAGCCAGTTCTGTTGTTTATAATGCCAGTTTATGGTGTTTTACTATGGCAGCCCAAACAGAAAAATACCTGCTTTTCCGCTTTACTTAGTCTTACATGAGGGAATTCTGTTCACTCCTAATGTAGGCCTTGTTTATTCTTTATTCTGGGTGACTCTGTAGATTTACAGTATCCTTTTGGCCTTTTAAACTGGAGGGCAGAGTGTTGTGTATTGCCTGGAGCCACCTTCGTTTTACTATAGTACTTACTGGTTGTGGATCTGCTGTCCAAAGCACGGATTTCCTGGTCTTTTGTCCTGATTATCTTTTTATGTGAGTAAGAATTTGTTCCTGGATGATATGGAAGCACTATAAATATTGATAATTTCTAAGTCAATAATTTTACGTCCGATAGAGCCCATTGCTCATCATTCTTTGAGACTAAACTTTTCCAAGGATCCACTTAATATTTGTGGATCAAAGTGCCCCAGTCCCATTGCATGTTGGGAAGTGAAGCTGGTGGAAGTTAAAGTGCAGTTAATATCAGAAAAGAATTGTTGACTTAACAGGGCAGTTCTCAGCTCCCTTAGAAAGCAGCATCGTGGGGTGGTTTCCTCCTCTTGGTGTACAAAGCCCAGATTCTGAGAGGTGGAGCTCAAATTTTGGATAAATGGAGGGAATTTATGACCATCCCCCTTGTTCTTTGATAAAGGTCTCAGGGTTTCAAAGGAACTTTAGTCGGCAAGTGTTTCTTCCATTTTTATAGGTCATTGAGCAATTTATTGAGTTTCTGGGACTGTGAAAATGTCAATGAGAAGATGATTTGCCAGTAAGCGTAAATCATGAGTTACTTTTTTTTTTGCCATTGTAATTAAAAAACCCTATTCATACCTGTAATTCTAGCACTATGGGAGGCTGAGGCAGGTGGATTGTTTGAGCTCAGGAGTTCCAGACCAACCTAAGCAAGAGCGAGACCCCCATTTCTAAAAAATAGTCAGGCATTGTGGCAGACACCTGTAGTCCCAGCTACAGAGGAGCTGAACTAAGAATATCACTTGAGCCCAAGAGTTTGAGGTTGCTGTGAGGTGTGATGCCATGGCACTCTACCTAGGATGACAAAGTGAAACTCTGTCTCAAATTAAAAATAAAAAATTCCTTTGTTCTCATCTCAAGTGTCTGGAAGACAGCCTCCGTGGCAAACAGCCTCTTAGCTTCTCTGCCACTGTGGGCCAGGTCCTTTTGTTTGATTGAGATGGTAAAGTTACTGACTGGAGAGTTTGTTATTTGGTTATGTCAAAATGACACTATTTTATACATATGTATTGAGGCTTGTGTGATTTGGATTATAGAATGTGCACTTTAATGGTGTTTTAGGTTAAAAACTTACTTGGTATGTGGGGCATCAGTTTGATTTAATATAAAGTTCTCTGAGAAGCCCCTGTTGGTCTAGTGAGGCATCAGCCTGAAGATTTCTCCAGAGACAGTGGTTGTGCAAATCAGAGTTTAATTGTGGCTGCCTCCTAGACCAATAATTTGCTGCAGTTTTCTACCATGTTTTCTGGGTTACTGCTTCATTCTGTGAAGGCAGTGGAATAAGTGCCCAGAAGTGTAATTTTGTTGACGAATGTAATGCAAACACTTATCACTGGTTTTAATGCTGCTTGTTTACGTGTTTGTTTTCTCTCTCCTCAATAGGCTGTAAGCAGTAGTGTATCTGTTTTATTCCCTATTGTGTGCTCAGGGGCCTGGCACAGTAGGCACAATATCTGGTGCTTATGCATATTTGATGAATGAATGAATGAGCTTAAAAGAGTCCTGGCACCTGCAAGTTATAGGGAAGTTGTAGATTTAAGTTTTTAAATTCTGTTGGTTAACCTGCAACTTTGATTTGCTAGGTTCCAAAACCTCTTCCAGGTGTAGAATTGTTGCATGTAATTTGTACTGTTGGGCAGCATTTGAATGGTGTTCCTGGAGAATGATTGCATTTGAAATTCATTTTCTTGTGAGTGTAAAAAATAATTATTAGCTTCTAGTTTATTTAAACTTGTTTGATAGAAAGCATTTATAGTTAAACACAAAAGCCACGAGAAAGGATAGGATTTTCTTCCCTTTGGCCCTTTCTGTGACATGAGGCACAACCATCTTCCTTCTATGCCTGAGCTAGGTTTGGTACTACTTTTGGTAATGTGGGGTGGAGATTTAGAAACTTTTTGAGTTCTAAGGTAATGCTGAGGGGGCCTCATTTTGCTGGAGTCTTCAAATTTATGCTAGAGACGTTTTGAGGCTAGATCTGGAAGTTCTTTTCTCCTGATTTTCTGAAGAGGAAGAATTCACCCTCCTTACTGCCGTTCGGGTTTCTAGTGTTTCTTTACTGACAGATAATGCAGCAGAATCAAACAGTGGAGAATGTTGGCCAGCAGCAGAGGAAGACCAGAGGGAGGCTGGGGCTCAGGTGGAGGAATTAAGGCAGGTGAGGGGCCATAGGGAAGAGAGAGAGAGGAGAGACTTCCCTTGGCCTGTCAAAGTGATTATGTCAGGAGTTAAGCTGGCGTTTTAGGGAGCTATTGAAGAACTGTCTCGTATCTTTCTCTGCACTCTGTACTTTATCTTTGGATAGTAACACTTCTCAGCTAATGGACTATAGCTGAAGTTGGAGGCTAGGTCATCTTCTGTGAATGAGACAGATAGAGGCGGTCTGGAGATTTTGAGGAAAATGGAGAAAGTAAGAAATACTCCAGAAAGCTGCCTGGAGAAAATTTAGAAGGATTTCCAAGCAGCCAAGGACCTGACGGTTACTTTGTTTGGAGATCGTAAACATCTTTTGACACAAACCTGATTGGTCAGCACCATGTCCTCCACGAAGCCTTCCTTGGCCATAAATCTTCAAGTTTGATTTATGACTTAAATATCTCTTCCTGTAAATCTCACGTCAACTTGGTTGTGCCTTATAATTCTGATCATTTTGGGCTGAAATATTAGTTTCCTGTATCTCTTAAGGACAAGCCAGGCCTTGTTCCCTCTTTATCTGTAGGACCTAGTGCTGTGGCCATCTCATATTAGGCTCTGGGTAATGTTTGAATTACTTGAGATAGGAAGAGATGGGTGAAAAGTGATTCAGAATGGTGTGTCGTCATGAAAGTTGGAGAGCAGAGAATGTTAAGAAAGAGTGATAGTCAACAGTAAGAAATGCCAGAAAAAGAAAATCAAGAATTAGAAGTATTGCTGGCTCAGCACCTGTGGCTCAGGTGGCTAGGGCACCAGCCACATACACCTAAGGTGGCGGGTTCGAATCCAGCCCAGGCCCGCCAAACAGTGACGACTGCAACCAAAAAATAGCCAGGCGTTGTGGCGGGCGCCTGTGGTCCCAGCTACTTGGGAGGCTGAGACGAGACTCGCTTGAGCCCAGGAGTTGGAGGTTGCTATGAGCTGTGATGCCATGGCACTCTACCCAGGGTGACAACTTGAGGCTCTGTCTCAAAAAAAAAAAGAAGTATTGCTTATGGTATGAAAGAAGTCAGCTGAAGACCTTGGAGAGGAGAGCTTCAGGCAAGAATTGGATCCTAGAAACAGATTGCAGGAGCTAATGAAAAGAATGCATGACTAAATACTATTGTTCCCTCAAAATTTGGTGAAATTTTAAATTCATATTGATTCTCTTCCAAATAGGAAATAATTCTTGTACATCTAAGCTCAAAAGAAATTAATAGTCTGTTTATCATTTAAACAAAGTTATCAGTATTTTGTGACTTGAAACTGAATAGTACCGCAGAGATGTAAATCTCTGTGTAATATGGGGGGGGAATTACACATATATAAAGAAGCATATTAACTCCAAGCATTTGTATGTTTTGAATTATCATTTGGAACAGAGTTTTAGCAGTTAGCAGAAGCCAGGTTCTACTAGGTTGTGTCTACAAATATTAGCCTCTCTACTTCCTAGGGTGGAATGACTCAAAATAGGTGTTTTTTCTATAGTCTGTCTCTTTTTAACAATAGCTTGAAAATTTTTGCTCTTTTATGGTCTCATACAAATGTTTATGAAAAGTAGTATCTCATTACTATTTTTCTTCATTTAACTCTCTCCTGCTCCTGTCCTTAGCTATAGAGTTAGTGTGTTTCTTCCTAATAAAATGAGGTGGGTTTATCTCTTTGTTGTTTTCCTTGTGAGACTTATTTTTTTGGTTCCTGGGTATTGAATTTCTTTGGCTCTTTCTTCACTTATTCAGCCTATGGAGCTGTTTACCTGGTCAGTTGTGATTGAGATGAGAGGAACATTTGGATTTCATTTAATTTCCTAGTTGTCCTTGGAGACAATGGAATTTTTACTGTACAAAAGATAAATGCTTATATTTCATCCTAATTGGAAGTTTGAATGTTTAGCACTGTCTTGTGTACATGCCAGCAATGAGGCATGAAATATTTAAGATATTTATTGATATTATTGGAAATTCTTTTTAGTCATTAATCTTCTTAAGTGTAACTGAGGTTCTTTTACCATCTGGTATGGTTGACTATATTTGGTCTTATGTTGCAGAAGATTGGATATTCTTATTGATCAAGGGTATACTTTCCTGAAAGAGATTACTTAAATATATGCCTAATAAATTGGAGCATTCTTACAATTGAATTCTGATTGCCATAAAAAAAATGCTGCAAAGAAAAAATTATTGCTACAAGATGGTCTCTGAAAAATATTTTTAAAGCAATAACGGTAGTTACAACAATAGAGTCTCTGTAAGTTGACCACCAAGGACTGTAACAAACTGACATATGGATGTGGTCAGTGTAAGGAACTAGGCCTTAACATGTGGTACATGTGGACCCAGTCTATGAAAATTAGGTCAACTTAGGGAGGTAGTCAATGATGGAAGTTTTACTGTATTTATATCATGTTCTCTGTTTTGTATCTATTTACCTGTATAATTATGAACAAAAAAAGAAAAGTCTGGCCCATTGCAGTGGCTCACACCTGTAATCTTAGCACTCTGTTTAGCCAAGGCAGGAGGATTGCTTAAGATCAGGAGTTTGAGACCAGCCTGAACAAGAGTGAGACCTTATCTCTACTGAAAGTAGAAAAAATTAATTGGGTGTGCTGGTGTACACCTGCAGTCCCAGCTATGTGGGAGACTGGGATAGGAGGATCACTTGAGCCTAGGAGTTTGAAGCTGCAGTGAGCTATGATGTCATCACTGCACTCTTAAAAAAAAAGTCCGAAAGGATTTATGCCAAAATGTTAACAGTGGTTATCTCTGAGTGTTAGAAATAAGGGTGACTGTCCCTTTATTCTTAATCATATTTATAGACACTAAAAATTAATAGTAATTTGGAAAGGAAAGGCTGTTTTCTTATTTAAAGCACTTTCAATGAAAATTTCATCTCTATAGGAATTTATTAATTCCTGTTTTTACTTAGCTCATTTCTATTTCATAAAGATAAATCTGGAATGACAGAGAAAACAACTTCGCAACTGTGATTCATTTTGTAGGGGAGTTACATTGCTGTTAGAACTTGTATTAAATTGGGATCAGAAAATAAAACTGGCCATTAGGACCAAATGAAGTCCAGTTGAAGTCTTTCCTAGCAGGATCCAGGATCTGAGCTTAGATTATGGAGCAAAAGAAAGTCAGTCAGTCTGCACCATATGGCCTAACTCAGCAGTTCTCAACCCATGCATTGCGACCCACAGGAACTGTATTAAAGGGTCATGACATTAGGAGGGTTGAGAACCACTGACCTAACTAGTAGATGAGCTAGACTAGTGTCAGATTCTAGCTTGAGTAGGCAAGGTGAGAATATTTAGCACATCTTAAATTGAATTGACCAAGGAACAAATCTCTGACAGTTGAAAATCCAGCAAGAATTGAGTAAACCTCTGAGGTCACTGTAGCTCAGCAGGTCATCTTTGTGTTAAGGTCCTGTGCTCATCACTGAAACCTGCAACCAGACTCTGACACGTTCTTGTCCCCTCAAACCACTGAATCTTGCCCTATTTCACCTATACCTTGCCATTCACAAGTGGAAGGGCCTGTGGACCAGTTCACTTTTAAATATTATAGCATTGCCTGTAAGATATCAGATTGATTGGTAAACATATTTTGCTACATGAGCGTCATTTCTTTTATAGGTTTTCTGGGAAAATAGCTATGGAGGCAATGTTGAAGAAGATTGTTTTATAATCTGCGTACATAGGAGCTATAAACAAAAAGTGTTTTTTGTAAGGTAAAAACTATAAAAGTTAAGTTTTATATAAAAAGAGTCTATGTGTAGCTATGACTTTGATGTAGACATGGGTGGGTATTAAGAAAGAGTGAGACTGATAAATATCAGAAAACGTAGTTTTGACCAGCTAAATTAGATTTAGACTAACGGAATATTTTTTGAAATCATTTAAAAATGTGAATCTTTAATTAGTGGCTTACAAATATCTTGAGTGAAAGAAGACCCTAAATAATAGATTACAGTATAATCTCATGCTTATAGAGGATTAACCATCATACTTACTATAACAGCCATCAATATCATAACTCATCTGAGGAATTACTGAGAACAAGACATCCAGCTGGCTAGCCTGGAAATCTCTTGTGATGGAAGGCAAGCCACCACGTAACTCAATAATCCTGGAGCAGCAAAGTTCAATCCTGTAGTAGTAAGGCTAATGTTAAATATTAAGCATTTTATGGCAGTTCCTTGAAGGATTAGTGGAGAAAAATTGCATGTAGTATTTTTGGAGATCATTTCCCTTACCATCCTTAAAGATCATTTCCTTGAGTACATACTCTCTTGGCACCTATGAGATCATTTCCCGGAGCACACAGCCCCTGCATGTCTTTGCTTAGTAATCTTTCCACCCATTATGAATCTTCTCAATAAAAGGACTCTGTGAGAAGTGCTCAGGCTATCCTGCACCTATGGTTAGCCTCACCTCTTGCAGCGTGTACTGTCTATCCATTCTTGCATGATCATTTATGTGGTCATGACATCTGGCCCAGTCAGCAGGACCTGAACTGGGCCACAGACCAAAGGGGAATAAACACTTGGGGGTAAATGAAGTCTTCGGCAAACACTAGAGGGAGATTATGGGGAAGCAATGGGTAATTCCCTGTCCATTAAATCACAATATCTCCGGCTTTTAAAAACATTATTGAAGTTGACCGGAGTGAACGTGAAACAGAAAGTTTTTGAAGAATTATTTAAACATGTTAAGAAACATTGTTACTGGTTGCAGCCTACAGGAAGGGCAGTTCTTAATGTAAAGGTCTAGAAACAGGTTGTGAGAGCTCTCCGTAGAGCTCATTAATTGGGGACTTGATACCATTACAGGGATGGTCCCTATGTGGACCAATGCTAATTACTTTAGCATTGCAACCTCTTCAGTCAGAAACTGATGAAGAAGGGAATGTTATAGTGCATAGAACTCACTCAGAGGAAGACAGTAAAAAGCAAGAAAGAACTGAGAGGCTATGAGCCTACTGACCCTGTGCCTTCTCACTCGTTGCCTCCTCCACGTGTTAATAAGGAACTCGGGGATGAGGAGAATGCAACAGAAAAGGAGGACCATAGATCTAATGAAAACTCCTCTGATTCCTCCTCAGAGAAAGAATTAAGTAGCAGAAACATAAGAAAAAGGGAAGACACAGCTGTTGCCATTGTGGCCATGCAAATCAAACAGTTAGAAAGTCGATTAAATAACCTAACAACAAAAAACACCACTCCTTCAGCGCCTCCATATTCAGACAAGCCTTCAAACCCAGATAATTCCTCTACAACATCTGTCATGAAGGCTTTACTAGAAGGCAGGAAAACAGGAGATTTTACTTTTGAGGACTCTTTGGGACTTTCCCCTGTTGTTGTGACTGATATTCCACCCAGTCTGCCATCTCCACAAGGGGCACAACAATATGACCATCATATGATTACTTTTAAAATCTTAAAGAACTGGCTCGGCGCCTATAGCTCA
>NW_003852495.1:3480920-3482641 GCF_000181295.1 Otolemur garnettii | reverse complement strand
TCAAAAAAAAAAAAAAATCTTAAAGAACTTAAAACAGGCTGTAACACAATATGGCATGCAATACCCATTTTCTGGAGGCGTATTACAAAGACTAGCGCAAGAACAGCGTCTTATTCCCTATGATTGGGATACGATAACCAGAACAATTCTAGAATCAGGGCAATATTTACAATTTAAAACATGGTGGAGAGAAGAGGCTGATTTAATGAGTAGACAGAACCAGCAGAGAAATGTTCCTATAACATTGGGACAACTCACTGGGTCTGGACAATGGATGGGAATACCACGACCATTACAATATGATGATAGCGACACATGCTGTTCAAAAATAGGCAAGAGTGGAACTATATTGTTTGGGATGAATTTAAAAGTGGGAAAACTATGAAGGAAAGGAAAGAAAGCATTTTCTGAAAAGTAAGATAGTGAGACCTCCTGGAGGATGGAGGGGTGTGTGATCCAGAGGGGCAACCAGGACTCCAGGTTCTGTTTTTTGACTTGGAGCAAGGTCCCTTTAAAATTATTTGTTACGCTGTAATTATGTCTTCAGCATTTTCTGCATCTGTTATATTTTGCAATCAGAGGCCTTTTAAAAGAATGTAATGACTGCCACAGTGAGTATGTACTCTGTAGTCTGAGACTGAAAGGACTTCCAAATTTGTGTTATGTGGTTGAATTGTGCTCCCCCACCAATATTCCTGTGTTAAAGTCTTAACCTTCAGTACTTCAGAATGTGACCTTGTTTGAAGATAAGGCCTTTAAAGAGTAGTCAAGTTAACTGACATCACAATGGTGGGCCCTTCACTGGTTTCTTTATAAAAAGTGGAAATTTGGACAGAGACACACAAAGTGGGAAGGTGACGTGAAGACATGTAGGATGAAGACTGCCATCTGTAAGCCAAGGTGAGGTGCCTAGAATAGATTCTAACCTCCCAGTGCTGAGAAGGAGCCAACTCTGCTGACACCTTGATTGTGGACTTCCAGCCTCTAAAACAGAGACAATGCATTTCTGTGGTTGAAGCCGCCCACTCAGTTGTGTTATAAAGCAACAGTTTGGAAGACTGACGACAATTTTACTTTATCTTTAATTGGTAGGTTTACTTATTACAATGGCCTATTATGGGGCTTATCAGAGCAGACCAGGGCAGCTGCTTTTCCTATGTAAACTTAGGCATTTCTGATTAAGGTGACTAAAGAAAGCTAGCATGAGGACGTGGTTTATCCTTGGGTCCTCTAGTTTTTAATATAATAGTTATCTAATTATCTTTCAGAGCTTTGACTATTTTTTGTGCCTTTCACTTTTTTTGTGAACATCTATTATTATGTAAGACTTGATAGTAGATTCCTTGTTGGTGTTATTTAAGGAGTGAGTTACATTCCTATAATTGTCCATTCTGTGAAGAACAGACCAAACTTGTGTTCCCTCAGGTGATGAGAACTGGTCAGGAAAGAAGACCCCAGATGATTTATTACTGTATAATTCCACTCAATTGCCCCTAAGTTGCTGGCATAGAGATGGGTTTTATTGCTGTCCTTGAAACTGGACATGATCATATGATCAAATCTAGCCAATGGGGAAAATTCAGCCATTTTTCTTTCCTTCTTCCTGCTGACTGGGAGATGGTCAGTCTTGAAACAGCTATCTAGGCTCAGTGCCTGTGGCTCAAGTGGCTAAGGTGCCTGCCACATACACCTAAGGTGGCGGGTTCGAATCCAGCCCGGCC
>NW_003852495.1:3466682-3480745 GCF_000181295.1 Otolemur garnettii | reverse complement strand
AAAAAAAAAAAAAAAAAAAGGAAGAAAGAAAGAAAGAAAGAAACAGCTATCTAGAAATAGGAGTGGAAGCCCTTCCTTCCTGGATTGCTTACTTCTGGATGCAAAACATAAAAATGCTCTTGTTCAAGCTACTTTAATTTTTGGTTTCTGTGTAGTGGCGCCTGAGTCTATAGCCCTGACTAATATATCCCAGTAGTTAGAGGTCAGTGCAGACTGACTCTCCTGCTGGTGACCTATTCCCAGACATGAAAGCAAAAGTTTACTTGTAAGAGAACAAACTACACCAACAACTTGTTTTGTAAGTTTGATAGTATGTCTCTGCCTTTTTAGTCATTCCTTGCATTGGTTATGAGATTCACTTGTGGCAACTATGACAGTATTGTAGGCAGGACATAGTTAAACTTACAGTTGACATTGGACAACCAGAATCTTTCAAATAAATTGTGTCTGAGTGCAAAATCTGGCATAGGGTACTCTTGAGTCCAGCCCTTTGGGCATGCTAGGTTATACCCCTTCACAGAATGGTGGGCTGCCTCTGCAGTATTTCTGGCCAATTCACAAGTCCTGAACATCTTAAATTTCAGGAATAAGAGCCAATTATCTATTTTGATAACTAACAACCTTAGGACTTTATTAGAGGTAAAGATGGCTGGAAACTTACAGTAGCTGTCTCTTCGTGTGGGCTTTTGATTAATCGACTCTATATATTGTGTTGTAAAGGAAATTTCAGACCATATAAGAGTAGCTGTAGTACTTTCCTGACACTTAGCTCAGCTTTTTGCTGTGTCTTTTCCTTCTGCTCACTTTCTCTGCAGTCTTATATACTTCCTTCTCCCTTGTGCCCTCATAACTTTTGCTTATTCTTGGCTTCTCCTGTGTTAGGGTTTCAACTTTTACTTTATCTTTTTCCCTACCCTTCTACTATATGGCAGCTCTCTTTGTATAAGTTGTGTTCAAATACATTGAAAAGGTTCTTGTTGAGTTGCTTGATCACTATTCTGTGCACTTTATTATTCCTGGAGTTGAGCTCTCCTTCCTGTCTACCTGGACGGCCAGTGGTCTTTCTCACGTCCAGTCTAGCACTGACACTATTCAGTAATGCACCAGCCCCTGATTGAGATAGTTGTAGCTAGGGTTGCTGGATACGTTTCACAAAGGTTGAACATTTGTGTATAAGAAATGGTTTGTTCTTGAAGGGAACAGACACCAAATCTCTAAGACTCCTCTTCTAGTAGATAAACAGTAACATCAAGGCCACAAACCATGTATTCTGGTAAAATTCTGACAAGTAGAGTTAATTAAGTCTACTCAACTATTGTTTATAGACCGTCTGCCCGACACTGTGCTAGACTAGTCATAAGTCATCCAAAGAGCTCAGTCTAGCAGTGGGAGACACATAAACACATAAACAAATGATGACAAACAGCTTGAGGAGAAAACAACTGTTTGCTTCTTTCTCTCCCCTGGGTTAATTAGGACAAAAAGATCTGGGAAAAGGTGCTGAGGGGAGGCCCTCAAAGACTCCCCACAACAGACAGGATTTGTGCCTAAGAGGAAGAAGCCTTTATATGCATAAGAAGTAGTTGTAACAGGAGCTAAACTTGCAAAGGTGCAGTTTTGTCTTGTACCTTGAATTTTTTATAGCAGTGAGCATAAACAATTATTTGTACTGGAAATTATGTGGGCTTAAAGAACCCACCTTAATCAAAGTATAAGAACTTTCTGTTCCCCTTAATTGAAAATATCATCAATGATACATCCTGATACTTGGAAACTATTGAGTATGCATTTTGCTACTGTAAATGATTTTTTGATGCTGGATTTCACTGGAAGAAATTCATTGCATTTAATTTGGAGGATTTATGAGTTCTCTTGGGCACCATAGAATTTAATAGTCAATTAAGTGGTTTTGATTACTCTCAGTACTTGGGATCCAGTGACACATCCCTTTAGGAACTTGGGAACAGGGGAAACCTGATTGCCCTCAGAGAGTTACATTTTAAAGTCACTGTGTAATGGAGCAGAGACAGAGTGACTACAGACCTGCCAGAACTGATTGAATGTATGTGCCTGGCTTAAGAGAGAGTGTGTCAATGACAAGTGGGGTTGGTCAGATGTCAAACCAGCCAGGGATGCCTGAGAATGAGCCCTGGCCCGCCCTGATAGAAATATAGATGCATTAAGCTACTTTAAACTGGTGCTGATTAAATATTCAAATCGTATTATAAATTCTCCTTAGTCCAGTTCCATTTTCCCTATCAAAACTCTCATTTATGAATCAGGACTTCTTTTTGTTTGCAAAAGGTGGAATACTACCTCGAAGTAAAATAGAGGCATTTATTGCCTGTCAAGAATGAGAAGTTCTGGGAGGTATTTAGGACTCAAGGCGTGGCTTGACTAACACTAAGTGGTGTTTTCAGGCAATGTCTCGTGATCCATTCATTCTCCTCATGTGCTGGGCATCATTTCCAGGCAATGCTGTCTCCTTGAGGTGGCTGTCTGTGTGTCCCGGCTTACATCCTTACAGGTTAGCAATCTCATGCACTACTGGGGGAGTTTCAGCTCTGGAACTGCCCGGTGCCTGGGCTATGTGCTCACCTAGCTGTATAAACTAAGTTCTCCTAAAGGGAGAGGAGTGGTTGCTCCTAGAAGTAAAAATTGTAGGTTTCCTCTGCAGTTTGGACTATTATTTGATTTCCGTGTGTTTTGCTTCCAGGAAGCAGAGTATTCCCTATAAATTAATGTATTGACATTTCGTGTGTGTGTGTACACATCCACATACCCACCCATACATGTAGATCTTATGAGTTACCCTGCAGTGAGTTTGCCCATGAGAGAGGGATAGTCTGAATATGGCAGCTGATCGAGTTCCAAAGCCTCCCTGGCTGAGATGCAAGGTCTGAACTTGGGCCAAGGAAGGTATGAGGTGTGTGACCCTGTGGGGTCCCCTTTCCCTTACTATTTCCCCTGTTATTTATTTCATATTCTTGCACAGATTACCACATTGCGTGTATGGTATCACAGTTTTTAAAAAGGCATGGTGACAGGAAGGTGTGAATTGCAATGACGGAGCAGACCTGTCATGTGCCCAGGATGTGTTTAATATAAATACTCTCTACAGACCTTTTACCTGATTTGCTGTTTGAGAAGTAGCACTATTATTTTTTCTATTCCTGGATCATGTTGGGCAAATATGACTTTGGATGAGATTCATTTCTCGGAAATGGTACCTGTGGAATTGTGAGGTAATTTTGCAAGAGTGGGCTGAGAGTTTCTGAGGCCCATTAGGCAGAGGGGGCAGAGCAGACGGGGTTGTCGCATACACTGTGACAGGAGGCAGGATGGCTCTTCAGGCCCAGCCTGTCGCTCTCCTTCCTTGCCCTTTCACAGTGAAAGACTTAATATTCCTTAGCTCAAGGACAAATGGACCTTACCAAGCACTCTGGCCTGCCCCAGATGGTAAATGTTTCACCGTGGCCTTTTAGAGACCTGCAAGGCTCAGGGCAGGAGGCCAGCTAGAGGAGTGCCATCCTTCATTGCTCCTCCGAGTTAGGTGAGGAGCATAGCCGCACTTCTGCTCTTTCTGAATGGAGCTGTGCCAGTTCTCCTGGAGAATACCTGGTCACTCTCCTTAATTCTGGCTGTGGTTTCTACAGTGCCTGCTGTCATTGCTGCTTGAGGTGGTCACTTTGCCTCCTTCATCTTTGTATCACGTTTGATAGCCAAGGCCTGGAATGTGGGGCACCGGGGAGATGAATAGCATGCCTTGAGAAGGTGTTCTAAGGAGATATTTTATCAGCAATTTTCCTGTCTTTGTGAAGAAAAGTTCTTGAACCTGTGCCTTAAAATAAGAAAGGTGGCATGCAGAGGCTAATTAGATACTGAGAAGGAACATTAAAGTTCTATAATTTCTTCTGAATCTGCATGCCAGTAATAGTAGTTTACATTTCTGTAGGGCATCTTATATCGAGTATATGACTTATATGCACATTTATGTATACTTTAAAAATGCAGTATAATGAAGGATGGCTCTGGTGATGAGAGAGACAACAAGCAGCTTGCAGGCTGCTCACCTAAACTTACCAGAAATAAAAGCTTAGCACTCACCTGGGAGCTAGCCATCCCTGCTACACCAAATCAATGTACCACTGCCCCAGTTTCCTTGGAGCTGAAACTCTTTGAAGGTGATAAAAATAAAGGGTTTTCTAAACATACTTGAACCAAGAAACCAAGTTGTTCCAGTGGAGATGAGTGGCAGTCTGAAAAGGAAGAGTCCATTCGGGTCTCACCAATCTTTTCATATGTCCTGAGGTCTTATTACTGAGTTTGCATCATCTTATTTGCGATCCTTATGGGTGCTTCTTGCAGAACCCACTGTGCTTTCTCCCTGCCTCCCAATTGGATTTCTTTATTAGAAAAAGTACCTAAAGACTCACATGAAGCAATCTGACATAAGGCTTTTCTCTCTCTCCACCAGAGCTGTCCTGCATATGAAAATGAAGGTACCTGGGAGAAAAACTTTCATGAGCAAAAACAAAAAATCTCAGAACATCTTGGCTCATGAGACCACTGTAGTTTTAAAGATGGAAAGTTTTCAACAAAATATGTCATTTTCTTAAATATTCAAGGGTGGGAACAGAGGAGTACTGTTTGATATGTGACTAACCAAACTCCAAGGTGGCTGACCTGATGCAAGATGAATCCACGTTGGCAACATAAATCTCCTCTAAGTTAATGTGGGACATTTCTGAGGAATTCCTTTGCTGAAACTTCTCCGAGGATTGCTGAATGCATGGATACCTTTCATGCCACTGGAATGAATCTGGGACAGTTATCCTAGCTAGTCCAGTACCCTTTTTACTAGCCCAGTCAATCAGCGTTTGCCAACATGTGGTCCAGAACTGCCGGGGTGAGAACTCCCTATATCAGAATCTCTTGGGGCAGGGCCTGAGGTTCTTAATTTTAAACAAGCTTCTAAGTGTTCACGGGTACTTTAAAATTTGAAAAGCACTGTCTCCTTTATCACCTTCCCTGTTTGTCTTTATCACAAAATGTTGGGAAACACACAGGCTAAATTGCTTTGTGGAGAGGGTGAGGAGGTTATAGGGGAATGACCTCTATAAAATAGAGAAACAGTTGAAATTCTTAATTGTGTCTGTTAGACCCCTTAGTCTTTCTACTGAGCGCTGTTCAGCAACACTTCAGCCTGGCCTCTTCTCTGCCCCAGTTTATGTTGTCCCTGATTTTCTGAGAAGTCTTTTCATAATTCCTATCATCTGTGCCCTGTCTGGTCTGCTTGGCAGGCCAAGGGCTCTGCCACCTCCTGATCCTTCGAACTGAATCACAAACCTTTTGAATCTAGCTAGCTGGTCTCTAGAGGGGAGGTTTCAATTCCTCTTGGATCTATTGCCTTCCATCCAGAGCCTTCTGTCTTTCCCACCTCCCACCCTGTCCCTATACATATGCAGCACAGTCTCAGATTCCAAACATTTTCCCAATATTGCTTCATCAGATTCTTATTTATGTCTCGGAGCACATTTTCCCGGAAACTGTGTTTTAATGGTTAGACGTCCAGGTTCTTCCGCCAAAGCTGATTCATTTCATATGGAACTGAATTGTTTTTTCTGAAGAGCAGGCAGCCTGCAATATGGAGGGTGAAATAATAATAATAGTTTTCTTCCTTTTTCTGAGCATGGGAATGACTTCAGGCAAATTTGAAGAGGAAGGGAATGGTTTTTCCCCTCTCTTTTGCTGTCACAAACTCTCCCTTTCCTGGCCTCTGTATTTGAGTTAGGTAACCATGCTATGAGATGTGGGTGGTGAGCATCCCTAGTAACTTTAGGAAATGCTGGACTTGTTTGGTGGCTGTATCTGCTATCTCCCACTCAACACCAGCACTGATGCAGCCATCAGAGATCAGATGAGTTGCAGTGGTGGTGAGCTGATGTTTAGTTCATTCCTGTAGCAGAGCAGCTATTTGGCAGAGTAATGATGGGGTTAACTGACCCTGTGCCTCCTAAGGATCATTTGCCATGTAACTTTTGAGATATATAAATCTCTTTTTTTTCCTTTAAGCTGGAGGTAAATTGGGGGAGGGGTCTAGGAATAAAGGTCAGACTCTACTGGTTATTAAGAAAAAAGTTTTTTTTTTTTTCATTCATTGCTCCTCTTACTGCTTATCGATATAAGAATTTTAGAAGTTGATGAGGGCAGAGATACATAGGCTGTAGGGATTTTGTGAGGCTGAGCATGCCAGCTTTTAAGAGTTGTGGGTTCACACATACCCTCTGGAATGCAAATGCCTGCAGACGTTTCTTACCCTTCTGGTTCAGCTCTCTCATGTGGTCCTGAGGTCCCCACAGTAGCCCTTTTATTATTATTATTATTATTTTTTATTGAATAGTAACTGTGTACATTAATGCACTTCTGGGGTACAGTGTGGGGTTTTCACAAACAGTCTGAAACACTTCCATCAAACTGGTTAACATAGCCTTCACGTAATTTCCCACAGTAGCCCTTTATGCAGAATGCTGTCGTAGCTGTCACAGGTCAGAGTGGCCAATCGTGTACTTAGATGTGCCAAGAAAATGAATAAACTCAACTGGACAAAGCCAGAAGGCCCCATGCATTTTATCAGACTGTTCTCTGATCAGGTTACTTGTCCTGGAGATTTATTAATCAACGACTTCTTCAGTGTCTCCTTCATCTTTATCCTCAGCCATTTAGAAAAATGGTTATTTATTGTCCAAAACCTTCAGAAAAGGTCTTAAGGGTCCACATTACCTTTCCGGATTGTTCTAAAGTGCTCCTCAATTAAACCATCTTTCTCTCCCTGTAGTTGTTTGATAGGCATTAGAGTAGGGAGCAATCTGGTTGTATTCTTCATGGTATAGTACAATGATTTTCAACTGGTGTGCCCCAAGAGGATCTTCGGTGTGCCTTGAAAATTTTTAAAGATCATTAATTAAGCTATTTTCAAAAGAAGTTTAAAGCACAGTAAGCATATTATTCTTCTTACTCTCTCCTTCTCTTTTTTTTGATTAACATAATTTGAGTGTGCTGTGGACACGTAACTGTAGGTTCAAGTGTTCCATGAGATTAAAAAAAAGGTTGAAAACCATTGGTCTGTGATTCCCCTGGAGAGATAATTAGACTTTTTAACAAGTAATACTTGCTAACATAAATCTAATTGATGATATCTGAGGCAATTTCAAACATTCTGTGTAATAGTGAAGGGACAGCATAAAAGAATCTATGACAGTTTGTGCTTAGGGCTTACCCTTCTAAACTGTTCTCCTTTCTCTAACTTTATTTCTGCTACTTTTGAGCTCATAGCCTCTCTGCATTTCCAAAGTGGTTATAGTGATAGATAAGAGAGGGCAGGGGAAAGAATAGCCAGACAATTATGTCTATATTTAGGGCTGACTCTGCGTGTGATTAGGGGATACGGAGTTTAGAGGCAGCATTCTCACCTACAGGCTTCAAGTGCAGCGTATTTGAGGCTTAGAATTAAATTGCCTTAATCATTCGCCTTTAGCAACTCTCTTTTATCTTTCAGGGCACTACCCCAAACTCGCCACTCTTAACTGTGACATGTAGATTTTGAAATGTATTACGTTTTGTACAGTATTGCATTTCTAAATGATGCATTTAGAGTTTTGTCCTTTCCTGTGGATTCTGTTGTAATCAGCATTTAAGAAATAACAAAACTAGCATGGTAAACAGTCTGTATGTTTCACCATGGTGGCAAGGACCAACCCTCGTCTAGATGAGCACTGATCCCAATTTTGTGTTTCTTCAGTCGGGGTCTTTGCCAACATTCTGAAAGCAGCACTGATTTTCACGAACTGGCAAATCTATTTTCTCTCTCATGGCAATGTTGTGAGAAAAGAAACTGATGAAGCTTTAAATGTGACTTTTTAGGGACTAGCTTTTTTTAGCAGTTGGAGAGTGTTTTTGTTGTGTTACATTGACAATTTGTTTTCTTTTTAGTCATTCTGTCATGCAAATTGGTATAGATTGAAGGGAAAATACATTAGTTGGGGGGTTAGCCACTTTGTTAATTTAGTATTTGCTGTGTCAAAAATGTCTCCTTTTAGATGTGGGGAATGATGTAGCAATTGCAATAGGACTTGATTTGGGTATCTCAGACACGTGGCGAGATGGTTTACCCTGCCCTGCTCATTGTAGCCAACCCTGCTTTGCCACTTGGAGTAGGCAAAGTGAGCACCATCTTGTTTCACAGTAGAGCTTGACAATGGAAATGCTATCCGAGGCTCTGGCAGGCGGTTGTGTTAAGCAGGTTCTTGGGAGCTACTTTTAGCTCTTTGAAAAATTTATATCTCAAAGTCCCAAATCTCCCTCCTGCGTCACAGCAGCTGGCCTACATTCACCAGAATATGCCGACTCTTTTCTGATATTTATGGGTGATGGAGTGAGGCATAAGAGAATAGAAGATTTAGCTATCATTTCAACTCCTGTTCTTGTTTTCTTAAGGCAGAAAAGACTCTTCCATGGTCTTTAGTTATCTATTATTTAAAAAGAATAAAAGTAACAAATTTTTCCCCTAGAGTTTCACACTCACTGAATTGAGATCTCAGAGTATGATGGTACCAATAATTTATACCTATTTATTAATGCTGACATATGAGCAGTTTAGTGCATGTGGCAGGGAATTTAAAAACAAAACTGAGTAAAGATGTTTTTATTGTACAAGGACAGGAGGTCCTGACACATACACAAAAGACTCATTTGCAATCAGACCAAAGCTTTCTTATGGTCAGGAAATACATCTGCCAAATAGGACTACAAATAGCTGACTGTAAAAGATGGTAAAATTTATATATATGGGGTTAGACAATTAAGTTTGTGAACTTGTCTTAGAAAAGGGCTACATACCTCATTGCTGAATATCAGTATAGTCACCTTTGAAGTACTCCTCTTGGCCATCTAGTGACTTAGTGATATTTAGCAATGAGTTATTAGTACTTTTTCTAGGATGCAACCATGAACTTAATTGTCAGACTTTCTACAACTACAGCTCTGATGGCCACTCCAGAAAAAGAGTTCCAAAATTTTACTGAAGGGTGGACTAGGCACTAGCATAGGTCCATAGCTTCCTAAGGAGATTACCTTGAAGGTGACTGTAGTAAGACTCAGCAGTGAGGTATTTAGCACTTTTTCTAGGATGAGTTCACGAATTTAATTGTCTGACCTCGTACTACTTTGAAATTGTGTGATCTCATTTAATTTAGGGCACAAAGTTGGGACTTCTTCTCAGACACATATTATCAGGAAAAGTACATGAAATCAAGATTCTGGGAATAGTGTGCAACAGTCAATCAGGGAGCAGTAATAGAAAAACAAATCCAACCCCAGCCCAGCTGATATCCTGTGAACACAGCATTGAAGTAGCAGATGCACTGGTCAGACAGTTGTGGCAATGAAGATATACATGATGTATAATCCTTACTTTTCACAAGGATACTTTTTTAGTCCCAAGCAAAAATTGGTTCCTTGTTCTTGAGGCAATGCAAAATGAAAGCAATTATAAAGATTTCATTTTATGCACTGAATTCAATTCACGAATCTGTCATTAACCTTATAACTTTTATAGTGAGATAAGTTGAGCCAAAAAAAAAAAAAAGTCAGCCTAGTTTGAGGTAACAGTAACACAGCTTCTTGCCTAACTAAACACATTGCTAATGGAAAATCAAGAATGAAATTACACCTATATGTTCCTTTTCTGGTGTCATGGAGAAGGAGACATGATTTTGCTAAGATTAAGGAATAGAAACTCTTCTATCCTGCAGCCTGCAAATTGAAGGGTAAAGAAGGAGAATGAAGGGGGGGAAGTGAGAGATTCAGGGTTAAGAAAAAAAGAAAGGTGAGTAGTCTCTTGGCTGCTGTGATTCCAAGAATTTGAGGCTCAAGGTTCATCTGCTATGGTTGAAGTTACTTCCTGTTATGGAAGGGGCTCTAGAATGGCCTGCACTGGTAATAGACACTAATATGCTAGAAACTTCATATTGGAAGTAGACAGAGGTCTTTGGTTGTTACTTCCCTACCAATGTAGGGATCCTTCCAACAGTTTCTTTATGAGAGTTAAAGTGACCTCAATTTGAACATTTTCATGGCATTGCAATTTCTAAGTTCACCAAAAGATTAGCTGGCCAATTCCTGGCTGCCTGGAAGAATTAAAACATAGTAGCTAAGTATCTCTCTTGTTTTGAAAACAAACATGGATAAAAGGTAGTTGAAGTCCTGGAAAAATCCACACTATGGACTTGCAAATTGTTATATAAAGAAGCTGTATCTAACTTTCCTCAACTTCCTCCTCCCAATTTTTTTTTTTTTTTTTTTTTTTTTTTTTCAGTTTTTGGCTGGGGCTGGGTTGAATCCGTCACCTCCAGCATATGGGGCCAGCGCCCTACTCCTTTGAGCCACAGGCACCGCCGCAGCATGTATTTTCTTAATAAGACATTTTGGGGAACAACCTAGGCAGGAGGGCAGGAGGGTTCAATAAGCCACACCACGGCAAATTAGGCCAAATTAATCTGTTCCTCCTCCTCCTCCTCTTTTTCTCTCCTTTGTTTTCTTCTGCTTGTTGCTATCACTATAATTAAAATAAAATATAGAGATAAATCTAGATTATAGCAAGGTTGTTGACAAGATCTTTTCAGATGTCATTGTGCCCTGGGTGACTGTAGGTTAGATGGCTTTGTGAACAGGGCTCATTGCTAGATGCTGCCAACACAGCAGTAAACACGTGACATGTGGTTAAAGGTCCTTCTGGAACTTGGGGTCTTTTTAGCTTGATCACTCATTTCACTAATGAAATTTATTTCTAGCATCCCTTATTCTAACTGATAAACCACTGGTACATAACATGATAGCTGAAAGCCATACATATTGTAATATATATGAAGGGGAATGGAATCCAGCATAAAGATTAGGCACAATCTCTCAGAGCAAGTGAGAACTGAAGTGAAGTGTTATGTGAGTTGGCCAGATGAAGTTTAGGAGGTGGGAGAGTTCTAGATAGAGGGAAGAACAGGTGCAGAGAACTTATGGCAAGAGGGAGCATGGAGTATTTAAGGACATGAAAAACACTGGGTGTAGTGTTAGGGCATAATTTAAGATGCTACAACAAGGTAGTCACAAATGACAATGACTCAAACAAGCTAGAAGTTTATTTCCCTCCCACAGAAGAGTCAGGATTTGATACAGGAATGTGTATAGGGTAGCCACCTAAATAGGTCTTTCAGTACTAAGAGGAGTGGATTCCTGATTAGGAAACTAGAACCATTAAAGTGTCCCTTGTTTATAAATACCGATATATCCCTATATATTCCTGCCTCATTGCATTTTAAAGTGAATTATTAGAAAGCTTCCTCAAACCATGCTAAGGAGTTTAGGATTTTTCCAAAGGTAAATGTGAAAATTAATTCAGTGGTTTTAATGCCACCAAGCTAATAGGTGGGCAAGATGGAAGGCTAGGAGGCCAGTTAGGCTATTGCTGTAATTCAGGTGAAAAGGATGTAGTGGTCTGAACTCTGAAGGGCTGGTTATCTGTTAGGCATAATATAGATAATAGTCAGAAAGAACTTCATGGACGGGAGTTTTGTGAGAATTAACTACTGTTTACCTTTGAGTAAACAATAATATAGATTTGAACTATATTACTTTTTTCAGCCAAACGCTGATGAAAATATAATATTTGAGGGATGGGAAACCCCAAATATTATCTGGAGGGCTGACTTTTCCTATATGAGGGTTCCATAGGGCTTCTGCAGAACTTGAGTACATGGGGATTTTGTACCCCAGGGGGTGTGGGGTCCTGGACTCAAGGTGGCATCTACCAAAGGATGACTATAATGTAGTCTTTTCCTGTACAGGCCTGAACTCCATAACATTTTATGAGTCCCAAGAATTTTAAATGTCCACAAGTTTATTTGAGAGAGTTGCAAAGTCAATTATTTACTAGGATTTGCTTAGAACAGGAAAACTACAGTAGTGGAAGTTGGTCACAAGGGACTATAACATGCTGGTCAACATACGGAGGTGGCTGACATAAGGAACTAGGCCTGCTGTACTGATATGTACATGGTGCTTGTCCAGTCTGTGAAAATTAGGTCAATTTAAGGAGGTGGTCAACTGTGGAGGTTGTACGTAAATAAATAAAGCAGGCCTGCTGTAAGAGTGGGAGGTTTTGGGCAACCGGATAGCCCCTGCTCCCTCTAAAAGGCACAGTCTATTCAGTTTTAGCCAAGTTTTGCCATTTGTAAATAAGAACTCATTGTTGACAGATCTTCTGACTTGTTTTTTTCCTGAAGAATCTTGAATTTTTGTATAAAATTTTCTGATTTTTAAATATGGGTAGCTAAGTAAAAATTAAACAAATATACAAATAAAACTATGTAGGTCCACCTTGTTAGGCCAAACAAAACAGATATGTGAGTGGGATTGGTTTGCCTGGTTTCTTCTGTGATCTCTGCTTTAGGGCTTAATAACTGCATTAGTTAGAGTAGGCTGACATAACAGAGATGTTGGTTTCTTATGTGACAGTTTCAGTGTGAGTGGAGTAGGTGGCCCAGACATTGCTGCTCTTCATGGTCAATGAGATACTTTCCGAATTGTCATCTCCTAGTATAGTGTTTTTCATGTGCATGGGTGTTGTTGGGTCATTGCCACGTCTGGACTTTAGTCCTCATAGCGGGAAAGAGTGTGGATGAGAATACTCCTTATCTTAGGTTCTGGCCAGATATTCATAACAACCATTAATATTTATGCATATTTTTTCTCAGCATTCTTCCCTGTTAATTTCTTTTTCTTTTTTTTTAAATTCTTATATCCTTTTGAGCCTGGCATGGTAGGTATTATTCCTATTTGAGAGATAAGGAAATAAGTCTGAGATGGGTTGTGACTTGTCCAAGATCACAAAGAGAATTAGTGGCAGAAGCACCAAAATCCACTTGACTCTCTTAATAATAATACAATGTCTTCTAAATGTATTTATAATAATTTATATGAATTCCTGTTATCAAAAAAATGAAATCACTCACTGAAGTGTTCAGGGGGATGACTTCATATATTTTTTTCACATGGATGACATTATCATAGTCCCCCTTCTGAAGTATCACTCTTGATCACTGCTGGCATCACATGGGGGAATCCACAATAGCCAATATTTCTTTGTGTATGACTAAGTAGGATGGTTTTGCTCTGACAGTACTAGAATATTCTTTTGTTTCAAATGTTACAGTTTACTTACTTGCAGGAACATTGATTCCATAAGGAATAGCTTCTACATGTGGTTATAATCCTCAACCTCACTCAATTTCTGTTTCTGAGAAAATGATTAGACTGTCATGGCTAGAATTGCTTTCATTAGTCAAACCATTCTCCATGTTCTGGATAACCACAAGTCCCTGCCCAGATAATCAAAGTCTCATTTGACAGTTTTCGGGAGCCTTTTTACTAATGTTAGGGCCCTTTCACAGATCAGAGAAAGCCACAGAATTTTCAGATCCTCGACTGCTCTCATTCATTTTTATCCACGCTTTTGAATGAGGCATTTAAATCATGACTTTGGAGTTCTGCAGAATGAAAGTTAAAGGGTTGTGGAATTCTCTCTCCTCTTGCTTTTATTAGAATTAGGAAAAGAAGCAGGCATGACCACATAATTGTGACTGCTCTATGAAGACGGGGCAGAACAATGAGGCAGTGATGTGCTGACAATGCCTTGGATGTGCACAATAGAAAAGCCTTCTTTTTTTGTTTTGTTTTGTTTTGCTTTGCTTTTTAAAGGAGCACCATGTTCTGGTGGGTGGAGCTTGGGATTATAATGCTGGGATACTAGGGTTCTAGTCCCCGTGTTTCTGCCCCTGACTCGCAGCACTGACTTTGAAATTTATCTGTGTTTGGTTGCCTCAGGCAACACATCATTTTTATTTTTTATTTTTATTTATTTATTTATTTTTTGAGACGGAGCCTCAAGCTATCCCCCTGGGTAGAGTGCCATGGCATCATGCTCACAGCAACCTCCAACTCCTGGGTTCAAG
>NW_003852495.1:3462307-3466521 GCF_000181295.1 Otolemur garnettii | reverse complement strand
CTTGAGCCACAGGCGCCGAGCCAACACATCATTTTTAAATGGGAGAGAGGTTCCACCTTCTGTGTGGAGAATAGGATAGTGGTAATGTGACTTTGATGTAATGTAATTTATGTAATTAAAAATAATACATTTTACTCTGCTTTCCATTAATTTCCAGTTAATGTACGCACAAATGTTAACTTAGTTAATTGCTTGGTAATACATCATCACATATTTATGTAACTGAATTATTTAGAGAGATGCCTTTAAGAGTCTAGATCATATTTGTTGAGGAAGGAATTTGGGGTATTTAGTAATGGCCCAAGTAATCTCCTGGTATATATAAGAACACTAATTAGAGATACCACCACTATTATAATTGCTATCACTGTCGTCATCTTATGAGCCATTGCTATGGGACTCACTGTCTAGAAGAGGAAAATGAAGCTTTGAGAGGAAAGCAAGTCATTCAATCTTTTTTTGACTTTATAAACAAAAAATTAAGAAATCCTTATCAGTGTATATTTAAAACATGGAAACAATAAAAATGGAAACCTGATAGTCTTTTAGGTCTGTGAGCTTTTTAAAAATATTAATTTACACGATCATTTAAGCAATTTTAACCAGGTCATAAAAATCACTTAATATACATCTTAAAAATTTTCACAGAACTGTTTCTAGGGGAGGACTGTTAACCTCCAGGGTCTTGAAGAATGTTTCAAAGTGTGCTGCTGCAAGTTTGAAGTTTCTATGAAATACATTATTTTAAAGCTTCCTGCAGATGTTGTATTCTGTTTTGTAATATATATTTTGTTTTAACATAAAAGTATTGTTTTAGGACAGATGTGGTGGCTCATGCCTGTAATTCCAGCATTTTGGGAGGCCAGTCTGGGCAACATAGAGAGACCACAGCTCATAAATATCAGGGCATGGTGCTATACATCTGTAGTCTTAGGTAGTATAAAGGCTGACACAGGAGGATCACTTGGTCCCAGGAATTTGAGGCTACTGTGAGCTATGGTCTACCACTTACTTCTGCCTAGATGATAAGAGCAAGACCCTGTCTCAAAAAAAAAAAAAAAAAAAAAATTAAAAGAATGCTGTTTTAAATTTTTCAGTGTAGGGTAAAATTGGACACTCCAGGAAGGTTTTCTTGTGGTTTTCAGGGCCCTTAGCATAGCCTTGGACCCTGCGTGTGAACTCCCGAGTTTGGCAGGTCTTTATGACATCCGTTTGTAGTGGCTGGGTTAAAATGGGTTAAAGAGATTTGTTAATATTCATATAAAAGTTTCTAAAACACTGTTGGGAGGACGTCTTTTCATAACTAGTCTGTTAGAAGTTTTCTATCTAAAATCAGTTGTGAATTGGCAACTGATGGCAGGTTTTTCGTGTGGGCACTCAGTTCTCATGGTGAGGATGAAGTACAAGGGAGACTGCAGGACAGAGGAAAACACTTGGAAGTGGCAAGTCGGGGTCCGATGCTGCTCTCACCACTTGGGGCCTTTTGGAGCTTGGGCCAGTTGTTAATACTCTACCTACACAAGAGCCTCGATTCCTCATGTGTGTCATAAAATGAAATAATGTCTACTATTATACATTAGGTTGCTGTGAAGATGAAGTAATGCTTTTCTTCTGATTTGTTTTCACATTCCACGAGGCCACTGGGTTTTGGTAGGACTTGTTCCCTAGCTTTAAACACATACTTTCTTCTGCATATGCCAAAGCCATCCCATTTCAGCTAGATTTCTTGTGTTCACAGTGTCTTTTTTCTGACTTTATGACCTTTTTCTGACCTGTATGTCTTATATGTGGTGAATTATTGCTCTTGTTTTTCCTTCTGTGTGAACTAAACATTGCTCTTAACTGTATTGAATCCCCTCTGATCTACTTATCTTCACGTTCACTATCCTGTTTACCCCTGGGACTCTAATAGATGCTAGCTATTAAAGGTTGCAGTTGGAAAATTATATTGAATATTTTGTGTTACAAACCAAACTAAGCCATTTGGGTTATATGTAACTATTAGGTTCTCTTGTTTTAGTAAACATGTATAACCTCCAATAGTTAGGGGTAATTTCTAAAAACAGGTTGTAGTGAAAGCAGTTTACAGATTTCATTCCATTCCTCATAAATATGTGTATTAGCAAGAATGTACAAAACAAATATGGAACCTATAGTGTAAGCTCTATGAAATCCCAGGTCTCTGTCCTTTTATGGTGCTCTTCAGTTGCACATTACATGAGAGTTTTATCTGGGGCAATTGCAATAATATTCTTACAGGAAGACTTTGCTAACCATTTAGGCCCGTTTAGACATGAATCTGTTGAATCAGAGACTATACATAGAGTTTTTAAGAGTCAAGCCTTGAGATGCCAGTCTTAATGGCACAGTCTACCATGCTCACTGGATTGTTTTTTTCTGTGTGATAATTTGAATTTTGTAGTAAAATTGTAGAAATAAGACAGTTTTCATATACTCTTACCTGATTTCCTGTTATTTACTTTCTATATTATCAAGGTATATTTGTCAAAACTAATTAATCAACATTAGTTTATTACTCTTTACTAAACTCCAGGCTTTTTCATACTAATGTTCCTTTTAACAGTTGCATACCAGTGGTGCTGGGAGCGTGGTGGTCAGGGACTGACCTCATTGATGTTTTCTTTTTGTATGTTTGGTTGTCCTGCATAAACAAATATGCAAAAAGACTGTCATTGGTGGGGTTGGTCCCTTTGGAATATGACTGTTTTAAGTTCTAGAATCAAATCCAAGATACCACAGTGCATTCAGTTAGTATTAGAGTTTTGTACCATGTTCATGGGAGGGATCAGCCATACATCTCAAACATCACTAATTTCACTAATGAAGCCTGTATCTAACATCTGCAACACCTGTGGTCAAACCTAGTATTGACTGGAGAGAAAGATGGCATTGCTGCCTCTGGGAGTGTGGCTCCTTGGGAGTCAATTGACCACTCCTGGAGTGTGAAGTGTCAATTAGGATGGAGATTAAAACTAGCACATTTGCTTCATATGGCTTTCATGTGGTATTTTAAATTAAATTCCAGGTACTATACACTAGGTTATATATAAGTTCAATTTAGGCTTGAGTGTGTGCTATCAATTACTGGTGAAAGGAAGTCCTTAGTTCTTTTTTTTTTTTTTTTAACTTTATAACATTTTCTACCATAAATATAAAAAGTAGTATCTTTCTTCACTTGTAAGAAATATAGAAAATAAAGAGAAGCATAAAAAAATGCCCAATTCAGAGCGGCACCTGTGGCTCAAAGGAGTTGGGTGCCGGCCTATATGCCAGAGGTGGCGAGTTCAAACCCAGCCCTGACCAAAAACCTGCAAAAATGAATAAATAAATAAACCTCTTTAAAAAATGCCTAATTCACATAATTATTTTCTAATCCCAAACTTATTTTCTTGGCTTAAACATTAATTTTTAACTTTAATTGCTCCTGTGACCCCTAGCAACACAGGGAAATGTTAGAAATGCTTGTAGTTCATGAATCTGCATTTATCTTTTTCTAAGTGTTTCTGGGAAGCTTTTGCTTTTTTTGTTATCAGATGTAGATGCGATCTCAGGAGTTGAAGGGCAAAAACCAATATGTTTCCTAGAAAGTGTTTCCTAGTATAAAGTGTTACTTTTGTTTAAGCAAAATTTATTATGAAATTTTATACTTGAGTGTTTACAAAACTAAGTGGGCAAAGTTTCTTTAGAACATAGGCTGATTATCATGCTAATATCATTGCTGAAGAAAGCCGCCAATGCTATTCTGTTTGTTTTATAGTTTTTTTTTTTTTTTTGTACAGTTGTTGAGTGATGTACAATTACGGGAGAACTTGATGACTGTGAATTTGGATGGCTGCTCTTTAGTGAGTCTGTGAAACTGGAATAGGTAGCGGAGGGAAGTCAGTTTTCACATGAGGTGAGAAGTTTTAGTTCCAACTCTACCGCTTTCTAAGGCAATGTTTTTCAACCTTTCTTATCTCTTGGCACATTTGAACATATAGTTGAACTTCTGTGGCACACTTAAATTATATTGATCAAAAAGAAAAGAGTAATGAAAAGAATATATTCACTGTATTTTGAACTTCTTTCAAAAATAATCTAATGATCTTGGGTGGCGCCTTTGGCTCAAAGGAGTAAGGTGTCGGCCCCATACGTCAGAGGTGGCAGTTTCAAACCCAGCCCTGGCCAAAAACTACCAAAAAAAAAAAAAAAAA
>NW_003852495.1:3457782-3462287 GCF_000181295.1 Otolemur garnettii | reverse complement strand
CTAATGATTTTTAAAAATTTTCTAGGCACACCTCAGATCCTCTCATGACACACTGGTTGAAAATTACTGTTCTAAGGGTTTGGAACATGCTGTTCAAATTCTTCCCACCTTGTTTCTTCTTCTGTAGTTTGGGGATAGAGGTAAATATTTCAGAGGACTGAATGTGACATGAACTGAGAGGATGTATGTAAAGCCCTTAAACGCATGGTGATAGCTATTATTATTATTAACAGTGTTATCTGGAAAATAGTGGTTCTTTGGAACGATAGTGGTTTTGAGGCAGCTCTGTTGAGCTCCCTCACTGTGCAGACTTCAGGCATGGCTCGAGGGACACGCAGGAACGGTACAAGGCGCAGCACTTAGTGGAAACAGATGCTGATACCCTGATGGAAAGACAGGCGAGGAAGGCTGCCTGGGAGAGGCAGAGATGCAGAAAGGAGACCCAGGGGGACATGAAGGCAGCACCCTCTGAGGTAAAGCCAAGTTTTAAATTATTGGGGCAGGGAGGGCATGGCACAGGGAAGTGAAGGATCCTGTGGAGCCTGTGAGAATGGAACTCTCTAAGGGAGTTCTGTCCGATGATCCACAGAAGCCTTTTGTAAAGTCAGCCTTCATTATTTAGCTTTTATTTTATAAATTTGGCTTCAAGCATCCCATTTCCCATCATGGTAGATTGAGATGCCTCTCTATAATTCTTTTGCTTTGGGTTTTATTTTTTCTTATCATATTGTTGGATTACAAAGAGACCTATAATATCATCACAAAAATTGGAAAGCAGAGAAAAGGAAAAAAGTCTACAGTTCCATAGCTGTTAGTGCCGTAGATTTTAGTCTTTCTTTGTTTTATCCCAGATATGTATAAGAGCTTTCTTTCTCCTCTTCCTAATTTGTGTTGCTAAGATTTGATTAACACAGACATTACATGACATATCCATTATGAACTGTTCTTTAAGGGATGTTAAAGGGAGAAAGGTTGCAGTGTGGAGAGGTTATCTATCTGATGGGCTTTACCTGGGTGATGCTTTGCGGTAGAATTATGGGAAATTATGAGCCCCAGACCTTTTTATCACAGCAGTAGCTGCCCTCTGCAATCACTTGTGAGATGCTGTATCCTAAACTCCAGGGAGATGGTTCAGGCATGGTTGCAAGTGTCTGAGGCTTAGAGGAACTCTAGTAGAACCTCTGTAAGTTAACCCCCCAGGGCCTGACATACAGAGGTGATCAACATAAGAACTAGTTCTTGTGGTGCTTGTCCAGTCTATGTAAATTAGTTCAACTTAAGCAGATGGTTGGTGTAGGGTGTGGTCAACTATAGAGGTTCTACTGTATTTTGACAAGTGCTGCCTCTACTATCAGTTACCTAATATTTTCATTCCATTTACTCATGTTTTTTTTTTGTCCAGGACTGGGTTTGAACCCACCACCTCTGGTATGTGGGGCCAGCGCCCCACTCCTTTGAGTCACAGGCACCACCCTACACATTTTTTTTTTTAATTTAACTTAACAAAATTTATTTTTAAAGGTAATGCTCTACCCTGATACATGATTAAGAAAAGGTAACTGTAACAGCCCTTATATGGAAACAAAACAATGTTAACTTCTAATTAGAAACTGATCCTTGCCAAAGGCTCTATGGCAAATTTCTGCTCTTTATTAAAATAGGAGATTAGGAAATGTTGGAGATTTATTCAGAGCATCCTATCATTAAACAGACTTTATTTCAGTAGATTTAAATTCTTATATTGTATGTGTGATAATTTAGTTTGAAAGTGATTTAGTATAAATTGTGTGATCCTTGCCTAATTTTCTTTTTAGAAGTGCTTAGTTATTATTTTAAGCACCCTGATAAGGAATTAACACCTTTAGTGTTGAATATTTATAACTTCAAATATTATTTTAGAAACCTACCTCAGAGGGATTTAATTTAGCTGAGGGATATTAGAAATAATTTTTCATCTATGAAATGAGTGCCACCTTGTAAGAATGAGCTGTGGGAAACCCAGGTTGCCACTGTCTCAATGTCCCCAGGATGCTAGCTTGTTCTGTCATCAGCATAGCCTGATGTTTCTCTGGCAGTGAGTCTTTCATGTTAGGTGGTACATGGGTCATTAATGAAATTTCTGATATACATGAAATTCAAGAAACCTAAAATTTATGTAGGCAAAAACAAATGAAGCAATACTGATAAGCTGCACAAGTTGAAACTTGCACAGGTGAATCAGAAAGGAGGATGTCGACTGTGTTTCTTGGAAGTGTAATATCATGATCTGTCTCAAAACTTTCATAGTAACCCATGTAGAAAGAAGACATTGGGACTTCCTTGAGCATAAAACAGGTTTTCTGCCTGGTGGATAATAAATGTACCTTTGGCTGAATTTCATTGTAACACCCTGTGAGTAATGGGATGTGTACCCAAGCCAGGGAGGAAAGAGATATATAGCCTGTAGCCTGTACCTAGTTTCACTGATGCTTACTAAGAGACCCAGATCTCTTCTGGACAGCTCAGCTTGCGGTGAGCTCTTACTATCTGAGTCAATATAATTTAATGCATAGTCTGTTACTAAGCAACACATCTTGAATTTTGGAAAATATGGCTCTAGGGAAAGCTATGATTGCATAAATGGCTGGTTTTCTAGAAGTATGTAATCAATATTTTTCAGAGAAGGACTTGTTTTTCTTTTTAAAATGTTAATTCCCAATATATTGTGGACTAATAATGTGAATTATTAGAAAAATAAAATAAGAGCCAGACATGCAAAATATAAGCTTAGACATGTTATTATTAGATTCACTGGACAAAATTACAAATCAATAAATAATCAGGGCTCGGCGCCTGGGGCTCAAGCGGCTAAGGCGCCAGCGACATACACCTAAGGTGGCAGGTTCGAATCCCCAGCCCGGGCCTGCCAAACAACAATGATGGCTGCAACCAAAAAATGGCCAGGCGTTATGGCGGGCGCCTGTGGTCCCAGCTACTTGGGAGGCTGAGGCAGGAGACTTGCTTGAGCCCAGGAGTTGGAGGTTGCTGTGAGCGTGATGCCATGGCACTCTACCCAGGGGGATAGCTTGAGGCTCTGTCTCAAAATAAATAAATAAATAAATAAATAAATAATCAGAATAAAAATAGCAAAAGAAGAAAGAAAAAATTATCAAAACTGTACACGTCTCATAAGAAAAAAGAAAAAGTTATAAAAATGGCGCACATGGAGATTGGAAGGAAGATGATTTAGAGGTAGCTTTTGCCAGAGGCTCCTGTCTAGAGGGAGGGATACTTGACAGAAATGGACTCAGTGAAGCTGAAGGTGGAAAGCTGAGCTGAGAAAGAAGATACATAAATGCACATCATCTCTGCTGCTTGCAACTTTAAGAAAGAGGATCCAAGAAAACAAATTTCAGGTACAAAGCCCAAGAGGACATGAGACCCCTCCCCCAAGCAGGAGGCTCACTGTGAGCTCTCTGCAAGTGAGCAGGGAACAAAAGACCTCTCATTTTACTCCCTGGGAGAGAGCCACAAAACACTGGGCCTCCTTCTCCAGTGAGGTCCCACTTGTGAGTCTAGGCATCATCCTGCCCAGCATAAAATTAATTACCATGTGTCTAGAAGATGCATTATTTAGACTGAGTCTTGCTGGGGTTCTGAAGCTATCTACTATTTGAATTCCTGTATCTTTTGGAATTCTTGGGAAATTCTCAATAATATTTTGGAGTAGAGCATATGTGCCTTTAGGACCATCCTCTTCTCCTTCAGGAATTCCTATAAGTCATATGTTAAACAAATATTTTCCCCACAATTCTGAACTCCCAGTCCACCCTTACCCTTTTGCTTGGGCAGTCTGAAGATCTGTCCCCTGCAAAGCCTGGAGTGTTCAGTAATTCCCTGAGAGGCCTGGGCATTGTGTGGGTCTCTGGAAACAGTGACTTGAGTGCAAGTTGAGGGGGGGGGGTAGGAAGAGAGGGCCACATGGGAGAGAGAGATGTGCCATGACTATAAAGGCAGTTCTAAGAGGAAAATTTATTGCATAGAAGCCATCATCAGGAAAATAGCAAGAGAGAAAGTCAACCTAATGTGCCATCTCAAGCAACTGGAAAAGGAAGAACATTCCACCCATCAAACTGGTTAATGTAGCCTTCATGTCATTTTCTTAGTTATTGAGCTAAGACATTCATACTCTGCTTTTAGAAAGATTCACTTGTACCCTTGTAGGATAAACCATAGAGGTGACCCCACCAATCACCCTCCCCCCTTCCCATATTCTAAGGCTATAATTAGGTTATAACATTCCTATGAAAGCTATAAATTAGTTTCAAAATACAGCTGTGTACATTGGATACTTTTCCTTCCATTCTTGTGATACTTTGCTAAGAAGAACATTTTCCAGTTCCATTTCTTAAACTGAAAGAGGCCATCTACAGCAAACCCACAGCCAATGTCATATTGAATGGAGTAAAATTGAAAACATTTCCACTCAGATCCAAAACTAGACAAGGATGCCCATTTTTTTTTTT
>NW_003852495.1:3382548-3456053 GCF_000181295.1 Otolemur garnettii | reverse complement strand
GATCTTTCACATCCTTTGTTAGGTAAACTCCTAAATATTTCATCTTCTTTGGCACTACTGTGAATGGAATAGAGTCCTTGACTGCTTTTTCAGCTTGGCAAGGATGCCCATTGTTACCACTGCTAGTCAACATAGTAATGGAAGTCCTAGCCATTGTAATCAGGCGAGAGAAGGGGATCAAGGATAGTCACATGGGATCAGAGGAAGTCAAACTCTCACTCTTTGCGGATGACATGATCTTATGCCCTGGGACTCAACTACAAAGCTCTTAGAAGTGATGAAGGAATATAGCATTGTCTCAGGATACAAAATCAATACTTATAGATCAGTAGTTTTTATATATGCCAACAATAGTCAAGCCAAAAATATACTCAAGGACTTTATTCCTTTTACAGTAGTGCCAAAGAATATGAAATACCTGGGAATTTGCCTAACAAAGGACATTAAAGATCTCTATAATGAGAATTATGAAACCCTGAGGAAAGAAATTGTTGAAAAACATACCATGCTTGTGGCTGGGAGGAATCAACATTGTTAAAATGTCCATACTGCCCAAAACAATCTACAGATTTAATGCAATCCCTATCAAAGCACCAATGTCATACTTTAAAGAACTTGAAAAAATAGTACTTTGTTTTATATTGAATCAGAAAAAACCTTGAATAGCTATTACATTACTTAGACATAAAAAAATCAGAAGGCATGTTATCAGTCTTCAGGTTATAATCTACAAGTCTATAATGATTAAAACAGCATAGTACTGGCACAAAAATAGAGATGTAGATATATGGAACAGAACAGAGAATCTAGAGATGAACTCAGCCACATCTCATTTTATCTTTGATAAGCCTAACAAAAACATACATTAGGGAATAAGATTCCCTATTTAACAAACAGTGCTGGGGGAACTGTCTAGTGACCTGTAGAAGACTAAAACTGGACTCTCACCTTTTACCACTAACAAAAATTCTCATAACATAACATAAACCTGCTGTCCACGACTGGCATGCAGCTGGTGCTACTTGTGTTCTAAGTGGTTTATGACTTGTTTAACAAGCCAAGTCTGTGAAACCATGAGCTTAGGTGTTGGAGGAATGTTAAAGTGCTTGAAAAGTTTCTATCCACTTACCCTTTATTTCTGAACTTACTTCACACACTGGTAGCAAACCGGTTGCCAATTTGGATAGCAGCTTTTACCCCCTCTATTTTTGGCGGAAGAGCCCTTTTACTCACTCCGTTTTTCCACATAGGATTTCCTTTTTCTGCTTTTCTATGCCCATCCAAATCCTTTCAAGTTATAACAAGCCTCTCAGAGTCTTACTTTCACGGCACCTTCCTGTGTTCATTTGCTCTGTGCAGTTAAATAATTATATACTATTTCTGTTGTCTGCTAATTGTTTATGAGATTGAGTATTTTCTCACCAACTAGAATATAAGCTCTATGAGGACAGGGATTTAGTGTCAGGCTGAATGTGTAGTAAATGATTTTGAATGCTCTTTATGTGAATTGTTGTGAAAGGTGAAATCACCACCACCACCATCACCATCTTTGTGGTAGATTTATGTTTAAAGACAGTGATATTTACATATGAAATGTAGAATACTATAGTATAATGTACTATTCTATCTTCCATTGTTATCCATTTCTAAAATACATATGAATTTTTTAGGCTTAAAGAATAAAGAACAAGAATAGTGGAATGGATTTGCCTATAAATTTTTGTTTCCTTGGCCTAAAATACTGCATTAATGGTATAACTAGTTGAAGAATTAGGAAACAAAATCTTTTAAATAACTGACATAAAATATTTAAGGAAAGTTGCAAAGCAGTAGACCTCATCCTTGCTTTATTTGTCCCATATAGCCTTAAAAAACGGGAATGTTTCTTTTTTTCTTATTGTTGAGGGTTCATTGAGGGTACAAGAAACCAGGTTACACTGATTGTATTTGTTAGGTACAGTCCCTCTTGCAATTGTGCCTTGCCCCCAAAAGGTGTGTCCCACACTCAGACCCCACCCCCTCCCTCATTCCCTCTCTCATCTCTTCCTTTTCCCCACCCCCTCCCTCCTTCTTTCTCTCTCTGCTCTCCTCTTCCCCCACCCCCACTGTGTCATTAATTGTCCTCATATCAAAATTGAATACATAGGATTCATGCTTCTCCATTCTTGTGATGTGTTCCACTTTACTAAGAATGATGTGTTCCACTTCCATCCAGGTTAATACAAAGGCTGTAAAGTCTCCATTTTTTTTAAATGGCTGAATAGCATTCCCTGGTATACATATACCACAGCCCGTTAATTCATTCCTGGGTTGTGGGGTATTTAGGCTGTTTCCACATTTTGGCGATTGTAAATTGAGCTGTAATAAACAGTCTAGTGCAAGTGTCCTTATGATAAAAGGATTTTTTTCCTTCTGGGTAGATGCCCAGTAATGGGATTGCAGGATCAAATGGGAGGTCAAACTTGAGTTCTTTGAGGGTTCTTCATACTTCCTTCCAAAAAGGTTGTATAAGTTTGCAGTCCCACCAGCAGTGTAAAAGTGTTACCTTCTCTCCACATCCACGCCAGCATCTGCAGTTTTGAGATTTTATGATGTGGGCCATTCTCGCTGGGGTTAGATGATATCTCAGGATGGTTTTGATTTGTGTTTCTCTAATAATTAGGGATGATGAGCATTTAAAAAACAGAAATGTTTCACATGAAAGTAAATCCATATATCTAGCCTCTCTTTGAAATCATTTATGTTTGGCCCCATGTGAACCCAGGCAGTGTGGAGTGAAAGTTGCCCCCTGCCTGTTTTCTAGGTCTCCACCTTTCTCACAGGTGTGCATACAGATGTCTCCATTAATTTTCTTCACCTTTTTGGTCCCTGTGGGTATTGACATTTGTCATCTCTGGTCCCACAGAATGTGCAGTGGGCTGGCCTCAATGAGGGACACAATCTGAAAGAGAATCTGTCAGGTTGTCCTGCTGGTGACATCACAACTCCTGTTACCAAGGATGCCAAGTTCCCTCTTAGGGCTTGCTCTGAGTGGCTGCTTTCCCCTGACCTCTCCCCCTACCTCCTCTATTCTTCCTCCCCCTCTGGTCTCTCTAGAAACCTTTCTGTATCCCTGGCTGCCTCTTGCAGCTCTGCCCTTTGGATTACACTTTTCTCATGCTAAACTAACCTTTTAGTACCTTTGGCTTTGCCTTTATTTATCTTCTTTGTTCAGGAATATTATCTTCTAGCCCTCTTTGGGTCATCAGTCACACCAGTCATAATTTGTAATCATATATTTATTTAACAGCAGGCAGTAAACTCTATGTTGGCCCATCTCTGCTTTGTTCAACACCACAGAATTTGCAACCCTTACTATTGTGTCTGCCAGTCATGTATTTGTTTGATGAATGAAATGAAAGTATCAATGTAGTAGGCTTGAGGGTAGGTTGTGAAATTAATTTGTATCTGTGCAGCATACAATACAGCATTCAATCTTAAAGTCCATTTCCACATTAATGATTCCAGAAAATGAATGGAATACTGATTGATGTTTTGAAAAACTTCTTTAATTACATTTTTAGTGGTTCTGATTTCACAATTAGGGAGTTTAATATTTTATAATTCCAAACATAATTTCTTTACTGTACCTACATCATCATCAATTGGATTACAAAGTCTAAGTTTTTGAGGTTTTCAGGAGAGTATGGGAGAAGGCCTCCTAGTCCTCACTACTAATTGCTTGTGGTTATAATTCTGAGGGGAAAATAAGTCATTGTTAAATTACTTTCATACTACTAATTAAAACCACAGTGCTACGCAGTATTTACAAGTACTTATCATAAGGTCTTCTGGGCTTTTGATCACACCATAAAAAATAGCTAAGCAAAGAAGTAATATAGTAATTCTCATATTTGTGGAAAATAACTAAAAACCCTACTTCAAAGGGTAGGGGACTGGAAGGCTTTTATTTTTTAAATTATGAAATAAAACAATTAAGGGAATCTTTCAAAAGAAAATCCCACAATGCAGAGATAAAAAGCATAAAGGGCTAGGTTACATGCCATCTGGAGCATGTCAACACTCCACATGAGTAAGTCTAAAGGAGCATCCCATTAGATTTTCCTCCATTTTCCTGGTTGGTCTGGGGGAGGGGGGATGGAGGAGGATGCTGGTTATGACTATGCAATTCTTGCCAAAGGAGGAGTACCCTAGTAGAATGATTATACTTTTTTCTTTCCTTCTCCCCCCTTTATTGATCTTCTTTGTTCAGAAATATTATCTCCTAGCACTTAGGAGTTGAAAATTTAAAAAGTTTCACAAGTTGAAAAGTTGACATCATTTCAACTTTTTCCCCCTTGGTCCTAGGAACAGGGCTGCAACTACAAGTACAGAATTCTTTCCTTGATGCCTGATGGAGGTGGGCTGTGCCTTCACACTATCTGGCAAAATTGAGCAGAGGCAAGAGGCAAGGCACCTGTGTTACCTGGTGGTAAAGACAGCTATGTAACCTTAGCCCATCAAGATGAGCGTGCACTGAGGAAGGAGGTGCTTGCTAGATTATCACTGCTTCCTGTAATTTAGACCCACACAATGGCTGGTTCCAATGTTCTTCCAAAGGTAGAAAAGTTTAGATATTAATGGAGAGAGGAAGGAATAGTAGCTGAGGGTAAAGAAATGGATAATTGGGTTATGAATTGAGGGAAGTTCAAAAGAGGTTCAGAGACATAGATTATATTGTCTCTTTGCTCAATTATAACAGATGTGAGAAAGGGGGAAGCTATGTTTGCTGAGACCATTTCTGCTTTGGAGACCTGGCAAAGATTGAAAGGATGTCTGCAAACTTAAGTGGCCCACCCTGGGAGGTATTCATATAATACAATGGGCCAGACTAATTATTAATAATTGAATTTGCCAGTGTATGGTTGTAATTCCCTTTGATGTAAGGGCTCAAAGACCAGGGGTTGACTGGTGATATTGTGAACTATATAATATTTGGTCTTTGTTCCTGTTTCTGGCATACAAGTCCTAGAATTCCTGGAATCTCCAGGGTGATATCTTTTTCTGTGCTTATGGTTGACTGGTGCCTGGTAGCTCCGAGGTGTCCAGAAAGACCAAGGCATGATGAGAAGGCTAGGACTTTAGCTCTATCCATGACCTCTGAAGAGGGAAGAAGGGTAAGGGTTAATCTGATCACCAATAGTCAGTTATTTAACCAATCAAGCCTACACAATTAGGCCTCCATAAGAAACTCAAAAGGACTGGGTTTGGAGAGCTTCTAGCTATCTGAACACATGGAGGCTTACAGAAAGGCAAACCAGAATTCCTCCATGTGCCAGGGGGGTGGCTTACCCCAACTCCATGGGGATGGAAGCCCCTTCTCTCTTTATGTATATTTTCATATGACTATTTGTATCCTTTAAAGTGTCCTTTGTAATAACCAGGTTAAGCAGAAAAAAAAAATAAAAAAGTGTGCTTATTCCATGTTAAAATGGCTTTGGGGGCTGGGGTGGGGTGAGGGGATAATGGGAAAAGAGAGGAGGAAGGTTGGGGAGGCCCAATCTGGGGCGATTTGCATATCCCCACAGATAGCAGTGGGAGGCTGGGGTAAAGGAATTAAATATGCCAAAGAACCAAAATACTGTTCTTTCTTATTTTAGCCCCACCTACTCATCCTACACACAGCCTTCTGCACACACTGATGCTTTTTATAAATCCATGAACTTTGAAAGTCAAACATTTCCTGCCCATCGGCTACAGCAAGAATCCAGTAGCTTTCTTTTGCCTGCTCTTAAATTGTGATCTTGATGAAAACCTTCAGTGGTTTAGTTTGATAATTTGTGTTTTAGCTATAGCACAGGGAAGGACGGCAATATTTAGCTTGTTTGTCTTGAGCATACCCAGAGATTGATGGATACATGCTTCTGTATTTGGCACAGATGGTTTATTAACTGTTCTTTTCTCCCCTCTGCAGTCATTGTAAAAGAGTGGAAAACACGTTGGAAAAAGTAGGTCAGGAGAGTTAGCTGAAGAAAAGTAATGTAGTTATGTCTTCTTCTATTTTTCATAAAGTAGTACTCTTCTAGAGAGAGTTCCAGAGGGATTCAAATAGATTTAAGGTTGTTCAGTTTCCTTCTCCTCAATATATAATAATGGCATAAGCAAACAGTATTTAAAATGTCCAGGACAGTTTAAAACAGTGACTCAGGTTTTCAGAGTGTATTGGGGTCAAAGAGGAATGTTAATGTCACAGGAGAAAATTAGCTGGTCAACGCTTTGGTGGATCACTCCTAAACCATCTGACCATAGCTTGGTAGGGGAGAACGCTCCTTGTTGAGTGAGCTGTTCTCTCTCCAAATCATGAGTGTTCAGTTAGGTATTATGTGTAGGTAAGTTTTAGAGTTGGTTATTTGGAATTCAATATGCATTTTTCCATAGAAATAATGTTTTAATTCAGTGATAAGGATACAGTGTATTGTAATGAAAAGAGCCTTGGACCTGGAATCAGATTTGGAGTTCGATGCTGCGTTTTCTCTAAGTCAGGGTTTCTCAACCTAGTCATTATCAGTATTTTGGACTAGGTAATTATTTGTTGTGGGGAAATCCAAGGTGTATTCATTGTAGGATTTTTGACATCTCTGGCCTCTACCTAATGGATGCCAATAGCAACCAAACCAGTCATGACAATCAAAAATATCCCCAGACATTGCCAAATGTCTCCTGGGGTACACATTCATCCCTGGTTGAGAACCACACCTTTAAATGTATGAGTTCTAAGACGTTGGTAATAATTTATAATACTTCTGTGCCTGTTTTTCTCCCTATGAGTGCTATTAATTTAAAAAAGATAATGAATGGTTTTGAATATGCTCTATAGTCTGTCCACATGGGTCTTTATACATATATATGTGGATATATTTAATATGCATATATAAATTGATTCCCCAATGTAGAGCCATTCTTTTATTCCAATAATACACTTTTTTTCTAGAATAAAAATTCCAGAAGCTATTCTGATACTTCACTTATTTCTGGAATAAAACTTGCTTGGTCATGATATATTATCCTTTAAATTATTTTCTGTAATAGATTTTCTAATATTATACTTGACATTTTTTATATCCAGGGTCCTAAGTGAGCTTGCCTTGTAGTGATGTTTCTCAAAATATGATCCATGTGCCAGTACCAAGTATGGGCTGAATGTGAGCTACTCTTAGATAATATATGGTAAATATTTTAAAAATTATAATAGTTGTGTAGTTGTTTCAATTAATTTTGAAAAATGATAGTTTTCTATCTATAATAGTAATATAAATTTATCTTTTAAATCAGCCAATTTAAGTAAACATTAATTAAATAATATTTATATGTATTATACATGGAATCTGAATGTGTCAGAAGTCAGTTATGAAGGTGATATCCAAATGACTGAGGTTCGGGAACCATTGGGCTATAAAGTGTGTGTGTGTGTGTATGTAAGCACATGCTTGCACACATGCTAGAAAAACGGATTACAGTGGGAAGGAGAATTCTGTGGACAACAGGTTTTGTTCAATGTTGTTTCATTAAAACATTGAGGAGGAAAACATTGATTCCTGGTTGATAAAACTGGTTTCCTTATACATTGTCAGAGTTTCCAAGAACCTGTCTATGCTATTAAGTGATGACTTTCTGTATATCCTTGTCTGGTTTGTTTTCCAGACTTTGTGAGCCTTATAAACATTCAGAATCTTTCCATATAGGGGTTATCATTTCTTCAATCTTGTTGGAATTCACATGGAAAAATTACTTTTTGAAAGTTTTCTTTTTTAAATAACTTTTCTAATTTCTCTCATAGTTATTGATTCATATAGTGTTCGACCTGTTTGGGATCTTCTTTGACTTAAAATGCTTCTTTTAAAAGCATGTCAGATTATGCCATCCCTTTGCTCCTGTCCTGACTAAACTTGAACAAGGTGAACTCTGAGCATTTCCCTTCCCCTTGGCCCTTGTGGCTCCACCCTTCCCTGGCTACATGTTGGGAGTCACAGCCCCTCCTCTATCTACCTCTTCATTTTCCTTTGTAGCATGTATCACCATATTACATGCTGTATATTCTTTTTTTATTTCTGTCCATCAACCCTATCTCCTAAAGAAAACACCACAACAGGAGGGACTTCATCTGTTTTTTAAGTGCCATAGCCCCAGTGCTTGACATCTAGGAGTTCCTCAGTAAATATTCCCTGAATGAATTAATGCATATGTAGTTTCCTAGAGAATTGTTGTTAGAGTTCTAAATGTATTAGTACAAATCTGTACTATTTTTTTAATACTGAATAGCAATTATGTGCCTTTTCTCATTTTAAATGTTGCTTACTTGTTTTTGTTCTCTTTTGAAAGAGAAGACTAGACCGTGATTTGGTCTTTTCCAAGTATCTTCTTTTGGTATGTTAATCAAGTCTAGTTTCTTTGTTTTCTCTTTCATTAATTCCTATTTTTGTCTTTATTAGATTCTTTCTACTGTCTTGGTTCTTAAAAATTATTTTTGAAGTTCTTTTTAAACTGTAAAGTATGGTTATTAATACAGTTTTTTACTATTGTTATTGTGGGTGAGCTCTTAAAAGCCTAAGAGCTTTTGGATTAAGGCACGATGGAACTGATGGAGGTGCTATCTGATATGCTAGCCTCTCTGGAGTCAGCTGCTCAAGCAGGCAGGAAGCTACTCAGGGGAAAGAGAGTAACTTTATAGTTTTACAGATAGAGGTAGAGGTCCGTTGGGTATGTTCAGAGATTTTCTAGCTTTGTGGTCTTGAGTTACTTGCTTAATCTCTCTGCACTCAGTTTTTTTTCAGCCTAAAAGGGCAGATACTAGTAATAATGGTAAAGTCTTGTGAAGAGAAGATCTGTGTCAAAAGCACAGTTCCAGAGCATGGCAGGCATGTTTAAAAATGCCTTCCTCAATATTGAGCATGTGGCATAGGAGATTTGATCATACACTCTATGTTTCCACAGAACTCACCAATAAATAATTCATTCAAATAAAATAAAAGGTATATCAGAACAAAAGAGAAGGATCTTGATTCTTGTGAGGGTGCAGGCTGGTGTTGGGGGAGAAGAGGGTGTTATAATTCAGGTAGAAGTGTAATCATATAATACATATTGTACCTGATGTAGAGGGCTGCTGAAGTCTAAGCAGTGGGCCTGTGAGGCCCATTTCCCTAGGGCCTACAGCATCTAACTGGTAGATAAACAGAGAGAATGGAAGAAGAGTTACCTACTGTGATGATCACGAGAGGCAGCCTCCCTGCCAGGTGTCTCTGGCTTGGAGGGATTGTGTGGTGTCTTCATCAGGTAGAAATCCTCTTGACAGTATGTCCTGCATCTTATGACTGCGGTTGGATAACAGAGTCATGACATCACTGGCCAATCTCTGTGTGGCCTCTGCTGTTTTTAATAATGTAAGCATTTGATTCTCCTAGGTTAGAAACATCTGTGATTGATTTGACAGTGGGGCTCCCTGGGTTGGCAGTGCAACAGTGGAAGTCCTATAAAAAAGCACAGCAAGGCCTATGGTGGCAAAAGTACTTTTCTTAAAAAAAATTTTTTTTGTACAACTTAATAAACAACTTTTAAAATGCTGCTGCTTTTGTTTGAAATATTGTGTCTATATTTCTGTCTCTCTAAGATGGGAAGAACCAGTGTTGAGTAGAGTGTCAGTAATTCAGTTTCTTTCTACTTCTTTCTTGCCCCCCCCCCCATCCCCCCTTCTTCTGGGCTGTGCACTTTGCTGTTGCAGGGAGAAGTGTATCACAGCAGAGTGTAACAGTGGAGTGTTGGGCCTCACCCCTTTCCCTTGGCTTTGCTGCTGCTGGCCTCCTGTGTGGGAGGAGCACAGGGCTGGGTGTGGGGGAAGGGATCACTTAGAGACATCAGGAAAATATCCTGTCCCTGGCCCCTCTCCTCCTCTTTCCTAATGCTATTCTTTACCAATACTGAAAAATATATAATCTACCTCAGTACTTCATGAACTCATTACTGTCCTTAGATCTGGCCAAGAGGCCCTGCCCTTCCTCTGGCCCTCTTCTTTCTTACCCTTTCTCATAGGCAAGGGATCTGTAGGACCAAGGGAATGTATTTACTGGGAGCCGCTGCCCTGTCTTTCAGAGCACCCCATAATACTCTGTGTATAGGACTTTTCTGCTCTATAGCCATAAGCCTGCTTCTAGGGCTTGCTGGGGCTTCTTTGTGGGGGTTTCTACTAGAGACAGATGAGGAAACCAGTGTGTACGCCCTTAGGCCCAAAGGGTGTCTACAGAACAGTTATTTGGAGAAGCGTGGATGAAGATTGATGAGCTGGCTCTAGCGTCAATGAGCATGTAGAGGTGAGGCCTTTTGTGGTGTTGGACAGAACTGAGGGTAAAAAGAGGAGGGTACCAGACACCTCCAGCATCCCTGCATTCTGGCTGGAATTCTCAAGTCAAATGTGGCCTGTCATGCCATTATGAAGGTCAAGGTGGATGAACAGAACTTATTCATTAGCTTAACTTACAGTATTTAAATATGTGGTTATGGGCCTTCATTTGTACTCTTTGCAAATGTTAGGGGTGGGATGTGTAAGAATATTGCCCCATTCTTGTCCTTCTCTGCCAAGGATCAAGGCTGGGTGTAGAGCACATAAGCTCTGTCAGGCAGGGACCATCACTACTTTTGCTCACCATTGTTCCTGAGAACAATGCCTGGCACATAACTGTTGAATGAGGGAAGGAAGAGAGTCATGGGATCTGAGCAGTAGTAGAAGGGAGGGATTTATCCACAAGTAGAAGGGAGAGAAAGAAAGTACCTTAACCAATATCACTGGAGTCTGGTTATGTGTCATACAGTCAGCTGTCCCAGGATACTCTCTGGTACTCACTTTCCTCTTGTATGAAATTTGTATTTTTTTTTTTAACATTTAGGGGCCATCAGTTATGGGAATTTGATATTTTCTTGTTTGACTTTGTATCTGTAGCATACTTTCTCTCTGAGAGAAGGGAACTGCAACAATAATTTCCTAATTTCGATTTTCACCTCAAACATCCATTATAGGATGATACACAATTCCATTACTTTGAAAGAAACAAAGAAAACAAATGTATAAACTAAGAAAACTTCAGACTATCAAAGTTGGTTAAATGAAGACAAGTAAGAAATACATTTTAAAAACTATTGAGATTGTTATTAATCATTATGACAGGATGTTTAAAGCAAAATGAGACTATTACTTTTTCTGAAAATTTTTTCATAGAAATACCAGCATCCTTTTGAAAGCATTTAAAGAACAAAACCATGAGAACTAGAGTCAAAGAAAGTCAAGGTTTTCATACTGAAGAATATTGAACTCATTGTGACTTGAATGTTTAAGCTTGTTTGTAGTCTAAATAACTTGCAGGGGTTGAGTGAATGAGCTAGAAGAGAATGTGAAGTGGGGTTCATCCCTTGTCTTGGTTCTTTTTGAAAGCTTGGTAAAATGTTATATACTGCTCATTTCTGATTTTGGGAAATTATGAAAAAAACCTATTGAATGCAGTGTAAAGGGCAGTGTAAACATGCATATTTGCGAACCAGAAGATACTATTTTCCTCTTAAATTTATTTAGAAATGAGCCTAAGTCACTTAAGTGTTTTGATCTAGATAGCAGTGCTTGTGGGCTTAGCTATTGAGAGTCTTTCATATTGTAAAAGAATATTTAAGAAAACCTAAAGCAGGAGAAACTGTGCTCTTATAAATATAAGCAAAACACATGGAGAACTTAGGCTATTGGTTTTCAATTGAGAATTGGTAGTGTGTTCCTAAAAAAAAAAATTCTCTTTTTTGTTAAATTTCAGTAATTGTGGCATCTCTTCCAACTCTCTTTAATACTATGCAACATTTAAAAGGAGAGTTTCATAAAAGATACTAGATGGCCATTTTTTTATGGCTGAGTAGTACTCCATGGTATGCATATTCCACATTTTATTAAACCATTCATATATTGGTGGACACTTGGGTTGTTTCTATGTTTTTGCTATGGTGAATTGTGCTGCTATAAACATTCAAGTGCAGGTGTCCTTTTTATAAAATGACCTTTTTACCTTTGGATGTATACCCAGGAGTATGATTGCTAGATCAAATGATAGGTCTACTTCAAATTCTTTGAGGTATCTCCATACAGTTTTCCATAGAGGTTGTACTAGTTTTCAGTCCCACCAATAGCGTATAAGAGTTCTTTTCTCTCTGTGTCCACACCAGCATCTTGGGACTTTTTAATATGAGTCATTCATTAGAATTAGGTGATATCTTAATGTGATTTTGATTTGCATTTTCCTAATGACTAGAAATGTTGAGCGTTTTTTCATGAGTTTTTTGGCCATTAGACTATAATCATTTAAAAAAGTTTCTGTTTATATCTTTTGCTGTCTTTTTAATGGGGTTGTTTGGTTGTTTCTTGCTGATTTGCTTGCATTCTCTGTAGATTCTGGTTATTAGTCCATTATCAGATGGATGGCATGCACACATGTTTCCCTTTTCTGTAGGTTGTCTATTTGCTCTTTTGATTGTGTCCTTGGCTGTGCAGCAGCTTTTTAATTTGGTAGGGTCCCATTTATTTATTTTTGTTCTTGCTGTGAATGCTTGGGGTCTTCTTCATGAGGTCTTTGCCTAGGCCACTATCTATAACAATTTCCAACATTTTCTTCTAGAATTTGTATAGTTTCATATCTTAGGTTTAAGTCTTTTATCCACAATGAGTTAATTTTTGTAGTGGTGAGAGGTGTAGATCCCATTTCAATCTTTTACATGTGGCAATCAGTTTTTCCAGCATCATTTATTAAATGGGGATTCTATGTCCCAGTATATGTTTTTATCTGTTTGGTCAAAAATCAGATGGGAATATGAGGATGATTTCATCTCTGGGTTCTCTGTTCTGATCCACAGGTCTCTGTCTCTGTTTTTGTGACAGTACCACACTGTTTTGGTTACGGTAGCCTTGTAGTATAGCTTGAAATCTGGTAATGTGATGCCCTGTGCTTTGTTCTTATTAGCATAAGGTTGCCCTGGCTAATCAGTATCTTTTCTGGTTCTAGATGATGTATTCATTTACAAAAGTGTAGAACTATTTTTTCTAAATCTTCAAAAAATGGCATTGGTATTTTAATGGGAACTACACTGAGTCTGCTAATCACTTTAGGAAGTATAACCATTTTAACAATGTTGATTCTGCCTATTCATGAGCATGATACGTGTCCTTTGCAAAGTCTTTCCTCAGTGTTTCATAATTCTCCCTATAGAGATCTTTTACCTCCTTTGTTAAGTATATTCCTAGGTATTTTATTTTTTTGCTGCTACTGAGAAAGGTGTTGTGTCTTTTATTTGACTCTGAGCTTAACTGTTGTTGGTATCTGTGGAAAGCTACTGATTTGTGTACATTGATTTGGCAGTCTAAGACTTTGCTGAATTCTTTTATCACCTCTAGGAGTCTCTTCATTAAAACCTTGGGGTTTTCTAGGTATGAGATCATGTTATCAGGAAAGAGCAATAGTTTTATCTCTTCTTTTCCCATTTAGACCCCCTTGATTTCCTTCTTTTGCCTGATTGCTCTGGGGAGAACTTCCAGCACTATGTTGAATAAAAGAGTGAAAGTGGGCAAGCTTGTCTGGTCCCTGTTCTAAGTGGGAATGTTTTCAATTTTTCCCCATTCAGTATTATGCTGGATGTAGGTTTGTTGTATACAGCCTTTAGAATTTGGAGGAGTGTCCTATCTATACTAGCGTTCTTATCATGAAAGGGTGTCGATTTTCATGAAATGATTTTTCTTTGTCAATAGAAAAGATAATGGTCTTTGCTTTTGCATCTGTTAATGTGGTGAATTGCATTTATAGATTTATGTGTGTTGAATCATCCTTGTGTCTATGGGATAAAGCCTACTTGGTCACAGTAAATTATTAAAGTTTAGATATTCAACCTAATGAATTAAATGGTAAAATGGTGTTGATTATGTTAGTTAAAACACCATTGGCAAAATGAAAGTTACTTTTTGTGAGTCTACAAAATGTTTGAAATATCACTGTTCTGTGAAAACTAAAAGTTCACTCTTTTAATGTCAACAACAATTACTTTATTAGCATTTGGTCTTTTTTCCTTGCAGTGGGAATTGTTGCTATGCGAATTACTTGAATTTTTATGAAGATTTTATGTATGTATATATTTGCAAGTATGATGGAACCCAACAGACAGCTAATGCTACATTGTCTTGTAGTCATAAGATAATTAAGCTTTGGTTAAATTGATATTCAAATTGGTGGATCTTAGTCAAAAAACTTGAAGTTCTGGAGTTTAGAGAATTTTTACATGTATTATCTTACCTAGAGATAGCATCATTCTTTTGAGAATTTTAACTATGAACAAAGGGTTTATGTCATCTTTCATCTTTTCTTCCCAAGCAGGGCATTTTGGGGGATTGAAATTAGAAGAAATATGTGGTAAAGGGCTTGAGATTAGAAGAAATATGTGGTAAAACTTGAAGTAAATGGAATTCAAGAGTAATTATTCCATCTGTTGCCCTATGCCTATAGAAAGAACAGAAATATTATATATAAGGGAGGTATGTTGTAACAGTCAAGTATCCCTGAAAGGTCATGGAACATAATCATTAACTTAGAATTATTCAGAACAATGAAGTTAAAATAGATAAAACCCTTGAGAAAAAAAAACTTTCTGGAAGAATCTGCATTTTTTAAAAGCAGATGTTGGTGGTTTGGTCAACATTAATGTTTAGTATATAGTACGTCCTTTTTAAATTAATGTTTGTCTCTTAAAAATTGCATTTGTTCTCAACTTGGCTGCAATGGATTTCGAACTATAGAAAATAGCTGAGAAGTTCAGCAAAAGAGGCTAATGGTTGTTGGAACAACGGGCAGTGTTAAGAAGCAACCCTCACATTGTGTGTTTTCCACCACTTCACTGAGAGGCACCATGTATTTACCCAAAGGCAGAGAGTAGAACTCATTATTCATTAAATGTTTGACACAATTGGAAATGTCTTTATTTTTTGCCAGAATGCTATTGAAAGTGTGAATAGCACGACTTATAGTATATTCTTTCTTGCAAAATGGACATATTAACATGCTTGTGACAATGACTGTGCTACTATCTTTGAAGAAAATGGTTGTCTCAATTTGAAATAATAAAAGATTCACCTGAGACCAAAAAAAAAAAAAAAACTGCATTTGTTTTAATATGCTCTTGAATCTAAGAGTGAGAAGTAAGTCCTGAAATTTAATAGAATGTGAAAATGTACAGCATAGAGGACCCTAAGTTTGCCTTTGAGAAGGTTAGCAGTAAGGATAAAATGTGTCTGAAGCTGTCTGTAGATTCTAAAAATAAGCCCAGTGTCATTTTCCAAGTTAAGCCCTGATCTAAATAGCTTGTTTTGTTATGTACTCTCAAGGTTTTACAGGGTCTCTGTACTTTGAAACTTTTAGATACAATGGGCATTATTTACATTATCAAGATGTGTTAATCAAACTCATATTGATTAAAAACTAAAATTGTTTAATGCTGGCAAAGATCCAGTAAATACTTTTATATCCTGCAGCCAGAATGTATTGATATTTAAGCCTTTTCTTTTAAAAGAAGTTTGTCAACACATCCAGAAAGTTTAAATACATGACCTTCTTATTTTCATTTCTGGGTTCTATTCTAAGAAATAGTTGGAAACCCATATGAATCTTTACTCAGAGAGCTGTTCACCGTAATATTCATAAAATGAGAAAATAAGGATATTTTGGCTGTTTTCAATTAGTGGAAATGGCTAGAAAAATTATGGTGCATTCATGCAATAAGATATTTACATAGCTTTTAAAATGACACATGCTTGAAAATTTTTAATTAAGTGAAAAAAGTATTTATGTTAGAATGTTAAGTGGAAAAATTATAACTTTTGATTATTAAGAGTGACATTAGTGACGTTAGTCTTTGAAGTCCAAGATGCTTCTGCCTTCCTGGTTACCTTATCCATTATCATTGCCTAATACTGGTCTTATAATTCATTCAGTTAAGTCGATAATTATTCATTTCCCATCTGCCATATATTGACCTGGGCCCTGAGGAAAAAAAGATGAATAGCTTAAGAATTACAGGATTTGAATGTGAACTTGATATTTACTCATAAATGTTTACTAGTAAGCTATGGAGTTCCAGTCAAATGTCACAGCTTGAATTTCTTTCCTGGGTGAAAGAATTTGTTTGCAGTAGGAATCAAGGTGATACAAACCAAAGTTCAGCAGAAAAGAAGCTGGGATATTCAAGTTATCTTATAAAAGCTTAAGTGGATGATTTTGTTTGAAGATTTTCAGTATGGATATTTTGGGGAAACTGATAGATCCTAGAATTGAGATTTGGGAGCAATATTTGGTGTACTTTTAAATGTTGTATCCGGATTTCTCCCTCCTTTGGGTCCTAAAAACCAAGTCTTACATTAGTCTGCACTATCACCTGGAAATGGATTTCTCCCACTTAATGAGAATTCCTTCTACACCCTTTCCCCCTAGGTTTTCCAGAGTGTGTGGCAAATAAATGTTTGAAAAAATGAATTATTAATACGGTGAACTACTGCAATATAGAATAGATGAGTAGAGAAAAGCAAGTTAACATTTGAGTAACCCGGCCTTCCCGGTGCCGTCACTCTTCTGGGAAGAATTTTAGAAAGAATATTTACTTCTTTTTTATAGGCCAGTGAGGTTATAGTGTATTTCATACCTACTATCTCACAAGGATTTAACAAATTTGAGACCAATTATAAAGCTACATAAGCTCCTTGGAGAAAAGTGCTATGTATATCTGAATTGGAAATTTGCTTATTTTTTACCTCTAGTGGGAGTTCAATGGCAAAAGAAGAGTGAAAATGGGCTTTAGATTTGGATGAAAACATGCTGTAAAAAGAATATGAGCTGTATGTGAGATACAGATATAAACAGTGCTTGCGATTAGTCATCCTGATAGAAGATAAACATGAGAATTACTATATATGTATGAGTGCATAATAAATACATATATTCTATTTGTGGGAAAGATTTATCAATGTTTCTTATGTCAGTACCAGTATACTATAGTTGTTATTAATAAAGAAAATAGCATCGGGGTAGTGCCTGTGGCTCAGTGGGTTGGGCATTGGCCCCATATACCGAGGGTGGCAGGTTAGAACCCAGCCCTGGCCAAACTGCAACAAAAAAATAGCTGGGCATTCTGGAGGGCGCCTGTAGTCCCAGCTACTCGGGAGGCTGAGGCAAGAGAATCGCCTAAGCCCAGGAGTTGGAGTTTGCTGTGAGCTGTGACATTATGGCACTCTACTGAAGGCAATAAAGTAAGACTCTGTCTCAAAAATTAAAAAAAAAAGAAAGAAAGAAAATTGCATCAAAACATCAATAAATATTTTCCAAGTATTAATGTTTCAAATAACACACTAGTGTCTGAGATCACCATGGCTCAAGAGCTTAATATTTTCTAAATATTAGAAAATATTAGTACAAACACACACACACACACACACAGGTTAAAAAAAAAAAGTACAAGCATGTGCTATAGGAATTTCAACTGGTTTCTTCTGAGCGGGGCTAGAATTAGTATTTTCAACCTTTGTATATAGTTACTGAAACCTCGTATGCCGTCACCATGGGTGGGAAGCCGATCATTTTATAGTTAGAGTTTTTTATGTTATTAATATAAATTTAAAAATCTGGTGTTTGGAAAGATAAAGCACCTGCCTCTTCTTTTCCTGCTCTAAAATCATCAGAGGCATCTATTTCCTATAAAATAAAACCCCCAATCTTTTGCTTTTTAACTTCTATGATCTCTTTCTGCCCACCAGTCAGTATTGTGGACTGTACACTGAGGTCAAATTGACCTTCCCAGTTTCTCTGTCTCTATATTTCTGCTAAATATGCCAGCTGCTATGTGCCTTATGTTAAGATTCTTACAAGCATTATCTCATGAAGTCCTGCTGGTGACTGAAAGATAGTTGCCATTGTTCTAACTTAGGTTCCTTATTTTGTGGAAGCCACACAGCTGGTGAGTGTCCAAGTCCTCCTGTAATGGCAGGTTCTTTGACCAGAAGCCTGTCATTCCCCACCACTGAGAACGCCCGTTTGTTTCTGCCTCTGCATTTCTAAGTCTCACCCATTCTGCGGGCCCAGTTTACATTCTTCCCTATGTCTTTTCTAATGGTTGTCTCTCTGACTATCCTCATCACTCCTTGTATTTTCTTAGAGGCATTGATTACCTTTCACAGTATTTAATAGTATTTTTATGTTATATAACTAACTCATATTTCCCACCAGCTCACAAGCTTTCTGAATATAAAGGAAGATATATGTTGCGTTCTACTAACTTTTACTAATCATCTTCAATCCGCCTGGTATCAGGTTATGTTTTTCCATGCAATTATCTTAATACCCCCAGCACTGCTGGATGGAAGAAGCAATCTGCATTTGATAGAGAACAGAGTAGATAGTTGTTGAAGATCACAGAGCAAGTACCAAGCCAAAATTTGTAATCTGAGAGTCTTGTGCCTTCAAGTGTGGAGTTCTTTCCACCATGTGCAGAAGCCTCATTGAATGCTCAATGGATCTGGGAAGCATGCAGTAAATATCTCTCAAAGCAATAAACGTGAATTGACTAAGCAGTCACCTAAAGAGAGTTCTGTATATAGAAAATGTCCTAGGAAGTTATAATAAACTTCTGGATTTCTTGTATTCAGTTGTGTATTTGACATCTTGAGCTTTTCAAAGTATCTTGAACTCAACTGCCAACCCCTCAGTTGGCACACGTTATGTGTGTGCTGTTTTGTAATGGCATATCACCTACCCTGCTGGCCAGAGAAAAGTGAGAATCTTCCTAAACTTGTCCCTTCTGTAATTACCCTCTCCCTGACTCCCTCATCTAATTGAATATTGAGTTCTGGAAATTCTGCATCTTAAAAGTATCTCTTGAATCTATACCATCCTCTCCATTGCATTTGTCTTCAGGTTTACTCCTCACAGTGTCACCCTCCACATTGCTCCTTGAAAGCTCAGAAACCTGGCGCCATGTCAGTCTGTGGCTGAGAACTCCTTCGTAGCACTGCGCTCCCACTTGCCAGCTCAGTGCACTGCTGGTTTGTGATCTGGACTCCAGCCCTATCCAGCTCTACCTACTCTTGCTGCCCTCTTGGCAACATAGAACCATTTTCCTGAATAAGGCTGGCTCTCAGTCTTTCATGCCTTTATTCTTCGGGTTCCTTTTTCTTGGAATGCCTTTCCTTACCTGGCTAATTTCTACTCATTCTTCAAGACTGTACTCAAAGGCAAGGTGAGATATTACAGAATCCCGGGAGAGAGTTAGTCTGCTCACTCCTGTGTTGCCAGTTCAATTCATACTCAAAGTTGAGTTACAAGGTATCTGCTTCCGGGACTCTTTTTTTCTCTTAGATTATAAGCAACTTGTCTTTGTAGGACAGTACTGTTGTAGCCACTGAAGAGTCACTCAGTGAAAGCTTTTATTGGGAAGCCAATAGTAATAAATAGGCTTCTTTTCCCTCCTCCCGTGAATTTTAGGAACTAATCAGACTATAATCTCACTCACCTCTAGCCCCACAGTTGCTTTATGAAAAGGATTCAAAGCACCTGGAAATATTTCCTCCTCCAGCTTAAATTGTGGCTGGTTAGGCCATTGACAAATAAGAGAAACATATATTTAAAAAAAAAAACTTTTTGAAGTTTTTCACTTTTAATTACTTTTTGGTGAATCAGTCTACTTATTCTGTTCTTGAACTTGTTTACTATGAAGGGCACATTCTTCTTTAAAGTAAAAAACAGATACAATGTAACCTAATCATTTGTAATCTCATATTAATCTGAAATAAAAAAATAAAAAATCATTTTTTAAAGCCAGATGTGGTGGGTACACCTTTGTAGTCCCAGCTACTTGGGAATCAGTCTACTTATTCTCTTCTTGAACTTGATTGCTATGAAGAGTATATTATACTGCTTTAAAAAAACAAACAAACAACAACAACAAAAAACCCAGATACTTTTTAAAGCCAGATGTGGTGGCACAGCTTTGTAGTCCCAGCTCCCAAGGAGGCTGAGGTGGGTGGATTGCTAAGCCCAGGAATTCAAGGCTGCAGTGAGATGTAATCATGCCACTGTACTCCAGCCTAGGCAACAAGGGAAAACCCATCTCTTAAGAAAAGAAGCTTGGCTCTGTGGGCTACGCCTATAATCCCAGCACTCTGGGAGGTGGAGGTCGGTGGATCACCTAGCTCACGAGTTAGAGACCGGCCTGAGCTAGAGCATTTCTAAAAATAGCTGGGCATTGTGGCAGGTGCCTATAGTCTCAGCTACTTTAGGAGGCTGAGTTGAGAGAATCACTTGAATCCAAGAGTTTGAGTTTGCTGTAAGCTGTGACATTGCAGCATTCTACTAGGAGCGACACAGTGAGACTCTGTCTCAATAAAAAAGAGAGAGAGGTGAACAATATGTAATATACTGACATCCTGATTTTATTCTTTGAAAAATAATTATATTCAGAATTCATATGCCCAGAGACTCAATAGCTTTAAAAAAAGTGTTTCTTTTAGTGGCAAAGATGTGTCTGAATTTCTGTTTATTATGTCATCTAATTTTGGTCTTGTTCAAAACATTCAGGGAAGTCAGGCATTCACACCTGTAATCTTAGCACTTGGGGAGGCCAAGGCATAAGGGTCTGTTGAGCTCAGGAGTTCAAGACCAGGCTGAGCAAGAGCAAGACCTCCATCTATCCCCAAAATGGAAAAATTGGCTAGGCATGGTGGTGGATGCCTGTAGTCCCAGTTACGTGGAGATTTAGGCAGGAGTTATCACTTGAATGTAGGAATTAGAGGTTGTCATGGCTATAATGTCACAGCACTCTAGTCTGGGTGACAGAGTGAGACTCTGTTTCAAAAAAAAAAAAGAAGCATTCAGTTATATTTCAATCAATAGATGGTTTTTGTCTATTTTTTCAGAGTCAAGATCTTTGCTAAAGTTACCTCTCTGCTCTCTAACATCACGAACTTGAAAAACCCTTTGTTGTTTTTGTCAGTAACATGGGCCTGTGAATTTTGTTCATGAAAGTTTTGTTAAAGTGGCAGTTTCTCGGGCTGCTTCAAAGGTATGTACTGCAAGATGGAAGATGATGAGGACAGTATGTGTGACAACACTTAACTTGCTGCTACTGAAGTCAATCTCTTTTCAGTGCAGTTCCCCCCCGCCCCCAATTTTCTTTTAAGTTTGGGAAAGAGAATACTTTGATAGTAAGAGTGATACCCTTGAAGTAGCACCTCAGAAAGAAACATGTATTTCATCTGGGTTTCACCCCCCCCCCCATCTGCTTTGTCTCTAATCCTTTGGCATCTGACTGAGGATAAATTTGCTGGAGGTTTTAATAATTTCAGTTTGACACTGTAGTCTTCAACAGGCTGACACTTTAGAGACTGTAATTTTTTTCCTGCTTAGTCTTTCCTGAGTTGCTGGCAGATTTGGCATTTCAACACGACACTGGACATTTTTCCCTGGTGGGGTTTGTGAGAGTAACAAACTAGGGATTTTGGGTGAGGGGCAGGAAGCCACCATGACTCAGTCTAGTGTCCCTGCATCCTGGGAACCTCAGGTCTGGGAAGTGGTCCAGTCTATATGATGCCTGTTTGATCACAAAGAGACACTCAGCCTTGCTGATCAAAGGTGCACCCATTGTCCTTATTGTATTCTGTGACAATCTGCCAATTTTGTACTAAGAAGTGTTCCTCTCAGACATAAATATTTGTTATTCTCTGTTTATCTTACAACATTTAAGATAAAAATATGAAATCACTTAAAAAACCATTTACCACGGTCAGAAATGTTATGAGATAAATAATGCTAAATAGTATTCTGTTTTATGAACATGCCATATTTTGTTTAACTGTTTACCAGTTTGTGGCTATTGGGTTGTTATTCACTTTGGCTGTTGTGAATAACGCTGCTGTGAACATTTGTGTACCAGTTTTTATGTGGCCAGTAGTTTCATTGCTTTTGGATAGGGACTTATGGGTTTCATGGTAAGTGTGTGTTTGAATTTTTAGGAAACTGCCTATTTTCCAAAGTGGTTCTACTGTCTTGCCTTCCCATAAGCAGCATTTGAGGGTTCTTGTTGGAATAAATACTTATAATGAACTTTGAAAGCACATTTTGCATTGAATGAGAGCAGATTTGTGAATGAATTTAGTTTGTGGGCAAGTATATCTCCTGTCATTGTGGGGTGACAGATGGGACAATGTGGCTGCATTCACAAAAAAGATAAAACAGAAAAAGAAAACAAAATGGAGTGAAGGAGGGGCAACCATTGAACACTGTTTAATTTGCTTATTGTTATTTGTTCGTTTAATTTAGTTTTAGTTATAGGCTTCTCAGAGCTTTTGTCAAATATATTTAACAAAATCCTTTCCAAGGAGGGCCTGGTCCAGGGTTAATGGAGCATGCCAGGCCACTGGGCACCTCTGTCCCTCTTTTCGACAGGTGGGCATCTCCCGAAGGGGGTGAGTGTGGAGAAGGTAGGGCCATCGATGTCTCCTTTTGCTTTGCTGTGGTCATAGTGGAGAGTGGTGTGGACGCTGTGCAGTAAGGATGGAAGAGCTCCCGTGTGGAATCTGACAGCTTAGGCTTGAAAATTGCCCTCTTCACATGGAGACTTGGTCAGGTCCCTTGGCCACCCTGATCCTCAGTTACGGCATTCCCATTGCTTACTGCTCTCCCCTCTCTAGTCTTCTCTGCAGACGAACCTCAGATGTAATGATAGAGGGTAGAGCATCACCCATGGAACAGGAGGCCTGTTCTTTGCCTTCTGCTGCACCATCTCCCCGAAGTGTCTCTTTGCTCCTCAGAAGCAAAACCGGCTTCCCAAGGCTGAGGCCAAGTGGATGGGCTGTCCTAGACTTAAAATGGCAGTGGGCAAACTATTCAAGTTTGGGGGATAAGCATTGGAAACAGGCTCATGGTATGCTCCTACAGTCTCAGGGCTGTGGTCCTTTGGAATTTTTTTAGTTGAATGGTTTGAAGGAAAGAATTTGTAGTGAGCATGTTAACCCTGTGGGACTCTCATTAACCCTGTGGGACTCTCATTACAGTGTGGAACCGCGATGTGGGTTCTTTTGATCTTTCTTCTGGTCACTCATTAGTCCCTGTTGAATTTAGCTGTGTGCCTCCAACACAGCACTGAATTATAACAGTGTCTCTGGGAATAAATAGCTTTGAGGACTCAGGAAGAAAAGCAGTACTTTGTTATGGAAAATGATGGCTTTGTTATGATAGGGTGGTCATAGCTTTCTCTTTCAGTCCTTGAACAACCTTCTCACAATTTCTAGCATAGCATAAAAACAAAGCACCATTTAAAAAAGTCTGTGTTCAGGATACCTTCTGTCAGCCCCCTGATGTATATCCTCAGACTGTCTCCTGATTAACAAAGCAAAACAATGCTAGGGACTTAACTGCCCTGTAAATTTTGTGTTTCTGGAGATCGTCTCCCTGTATAAGTACACCTTTAAAAATGGAATGTAAAAATATGGGAATAAAACTAACTCTATTTCTTTTACTCCCAAATCTCTTAAATTCGTTCTTGTCAGTATTCAAGTTTTAATGTAACATAGTGTGTATTTTTACCCTTTGCTTTGCAACTTACTTCTCTGTATGTTTGAATTTTTATGCCCAGAATTTTTAAACTAGTGAGTTAATGTTTATTGAATGCTTACTATGGGCAGGCACTGGGTTTTGGCTGTACTCCCGTATCATCTCATTTAATTTCCACTACATGAGGCTAGATGCTGCTTAGACCTTAAAAGCCATGGTCCTTGTGAGAACGAGAAAATTCTGTAAAGTAAAATGAAAAGAAGTTATTAGGAATTCAACTCTTTAGAGCTAATGTTTTGGAGAAATTAATTTATGCCTTTCCTCCCTAGGGTTTTATGCACTAAGGTGTGTTCTGTGGCGCGTGTACGTGAGAGAGTGTGGGCGTGAGCTCTCCATGATACAATTAGGATATTACTCTATGTGTTGTTTTGAAATGTGTTTTTGACTACTTTAGCAACAACAGAGAGTGGAGTGAACATTTCCCCGTGCCATTCCGTCTCCCTCTATAACATCACTTTAGTCATTGCTCCTGTTTATTGGAAGGGGAATCAAGCTCACTGTGATTTAGTTACTCAATGGAGAGAGAGAAGGAAAAAGTGGAGTCACTGTTTTGTGTCTATGCTTTGAGACTTTTTTCCTATTCTCCATCCCCTTTAAAAGAGTTATTTGAATATAAGAAGGATTTGATTCTGTTCCTTACAGTATACTCTTGAGAAGTGGGATTGTAGGAGATTCCTGTTCTTTTTTGGAGAATGTGAGCAAGCTGACTTCCATGCACACAGATCGCTCAGTGTGGTCATGGTATCCTTGTTGAATACTCCTCACTTTCAGAATATGCAAATACAGCTTGTTGTTTTTAAAAAGGAGGTAAATGGAGCTTCAAAAACATGGTCTTTGCAGCAATCTCAATTGTTAATTTTTAGTTCTAGGCCTGTGCTTTATTACTGTTAGTATTTTAACTAAGATTTCTTCATATTCCCTAGCCAGCTAATTTAAGAATGTCCTGAAAAGACCTCAGGACTCCTCTTAAAGCTGGTACATTCTGGACAGATGCCATTGGTACTGTGGCCTTAGAGTGCTGCCTAGTAAATTCATTGATTTAATAGAATTACTGTGGTTTTTTTTTTTTTTTTTTTTTTTTTGCAGTTTTGGCTGGGGCTGGGCTTGAACCTGCCACCCCCAGTATATGGGGCTGGCACCCTACTCCTTGAGCCGCCTGAATTGCTATTTTTATGTGGAAATTTTATAACAATAAAAATATCAACATGTTGGAGCCATGCATTTGTGGCCACCACTATGGTTTTGAGATGATTAAATTCATCTACTCTTTGGCCCCTCTCTTAGACGACCACAAGTGTCAAAGCCAAATTCTCTGACCAAGTATCACCGGTGTTAGAGGTAATGTAAAGCAGTGATCTGGGGACCCCTTATGCTGGTTTGTGAGCCAACCAGCCAACTTTTTTCCCTAGAGAGTAGGGTGTGGTTCCACTCAGGGTTAAGTCCCAGTCTCAGTGTATGAAAATATTAATAAGCAAGTAAAATTTTTTTTTCAGCACTAAATGGGAGTCATGAGCTAGCCTGAATAGTGTGACCAAGAGAATGATGTAGTGATAGTTACCCATTCCCTTCAGCAATAATAGCAATGCCTTCAAGTCCTTGTTTGAGAAGTTAATATTAGCCCCACTTTCCTAATGTTAGCAAGTAGAGAAGCTGCTTGAAATTCTCTGAGCTGCTTCTATTTGGAATCACATGGATAAGAGGTGGACATGGAGAATTCTATTTTTGTTTAATAGTTCCCTTGGAGGCTGGATTCCAGCCTTTGTTACCAGGTTAAAATATCATTCCATTCAGTACGTCTCCCTAAAAATAAGGCCAAGCTGGCAGTAATAATTAAGGGTGTTTCACTCCGTGTGTCTTCTTCCCATTTCTTTTCCTTCCATGGGCCCTGAGAGGGTGCACAGTGTTGCCACTTAGTTTTTCTGCTAGGATCACTCATGTGTGTAATGCTGGCAGAACTGACTGATTCAGGAGTTTCCAGAATCATGGTTTCTCTCTGAGCCCAGAGGGGTTGCATCTGTAGCATATGAGTGTGTGAAGCTTGGCCACCCTCACCATGCCCTGACATAATGAGAAGCTCTGTCTAACTGCTCAGTCCCTCTGGCCCGTGTTAAAGTCAGGAAACATGTAGGCAGCTCAGCGGGGAGGCTCTGGAGAGCCACAGAAATGCCATTTAGTTTGCAAACAGCAATGCTGTGCTCCCATGGCAGGGCTCCTCCTGAACTTCCAGAGCATCTTCTCACTTTTTGACAATTGGTCTTTGCCCTTCTGTTAGTCAACCTACCTGGCTAGCTTCTTTCCTTCCTTCCTTTTTAATGACAGAAGGCTGCAGAAACTGGGGCCGTGGCTGGACTCTGCCCTGAAGAGAGGTGAATGATCACAGGGATGAAAGAAATGCTCCATGTAGCCACGTCCAGATCTAGACTGTCACCAGGCCCTTTACAAATTCACAAAAATCCCCACGTTTCCCTTATAAGAGTTTGGAATAGGGTGGAATGATGAAAGATAGCTAATTCTGAATTGATTCAGGGATTTATCCTCCCGTGTTTGGAGATTTTCTACTTTTTACTCCTTTTACTAATATTGTGGCTTCTTCATTTTTCCAAGTATCTTTCTCCCTCACACTTTTGATCTTGTTTTTCTTCTTAAATTTCATTTTTATTTTCTTTAAGCCTGTCAAATTTAGCACCGGGGGGTTGAATACCAACTTTAGTGACACTGATGCTCATTTTTACTTTTTAATCAATTAGGGTTTTGAACCTTGGCTTTTACGGCGATATCATCTCCTTATTTTCCATAGTGTCATCTCTATGGCTATTTCCTTCCCAGTTGCTTTCCCAGACACTCGGTCCCTTTGTCATGTCGTAACGTTCGCTATGGTGTGAATGTCCTCCACAATTCCCTGTTGAAACTTAATTGCCAGTGTGAGGGTGGTGTTAAGAGGTGATCAGTGTCCACGAAGACGTGAGAGGGAGCTGGCTCAGGCTCATTTTGCTCTCTTGCCCTTCCCTGTCTCTTACCACACGAGGACATAACAACGAGGCCCATCTTGGAAGCAGAGAGACTGCGCCTCCCCACCGAGCCCCAAACAAACCTGCTGGTGCCTTGATCTTAAGAGTTCCAGCCTCTAGAACTGGGAGAAATAATTTTTGATTTTTATAAATTACCCAGTCTCAGATATTTTGTTATCAGAGCACAAAAAGACCGAGATAATGTTTTCTGCCCTGTATTGCTCTTGGCCCAATCTTTTTCTTCTCCTGGTTTCAGCAGTGTGCTGTGCTCCGAACCCAGTTTCTGTAAGACGTGGACGTCTTCTTCCTGGACACGTCCACATCAGCCCTTCACAGATACCCCACACTCAACACGCCCCAAGAGGAACTGAACTCATCATTTTTTTACATTTCCTATTCTTCAACCATTTTTCTTTTGTAACCATATTCTTCAGAAAACTGTGGGTTGTTCTGGATTCTTCCTCTTTTCAGTAACAATAGCCAGTCATTGCCAAACCCTGTTGGCTCTTCCTTCCTAATAACTGGTAACTCCATTCTCTTTTTCTTCCTCCCATCCCCATCTCCATGCTGGGTTCAGTCAGACTTGCCTTACTTTTAATCTAACATTCTGCAATAGAAGCTCTCCAAGCTTCTAGTCTTGCTGCCCACTCAAAGTACAAGCAGAGTATCATCTACAACGTTGACACGTAACTTTGATGTTTGAGTCCCTAAATCGCTCTCACAGTTTTCAAGATCCAGTTATAACTCTTGTGTGTACGTTCAAAGCCGTCTCTGATTTGGCATGTGGAGTGAAAGAATTATGACCTTGTCACTCCCCAGGGTTGGTGAAGATGGTTCCTGGATCCTGTGAGGGTGAATTGTATGAATTTGAGTGAGGTCTTATCCAAAGAGAATTTAGCCTAAGAGATGAACCAACAGTCTTCTCTGGAGACTCCTCAGTTCCTGGGGTGGTGCTATTAGAGTCCATAGGGCAATAAAGGAGAAGAACAGGGATTTATGAATTTGGCCGCTGAGAGGGCAGGGGTAGAATAGAGCTATTGTATGAGGCAAGACCACAGAATGAATGGCGAACTCCTGGTTAGTCTGTCCTGTATCTTTCAGGGGGTGCTAGGCAGCCTTCAGGACCAAGCTGGTGTAAGCAGTTTAAGAGAGATTGTGAGCAAAGTTATTCTGAACAGCTTTTTTTTTTTTTTTTTTAATTAAGGCACAGTCTCACTCTGGGTAGAGTGCTGTGGCATCATAGCTCACAGCAACCTCAAACTCTTCGGCTCAAGAGATTCTGGTGCCTCACCCTCCTGAATAGTTGGGACTACAGGGTTATACCACCAGGACTGGCTAATTTTTCTATTTTTAAGAGAGACAGGGTCTCACTTTTCTCAGGCTGGTCTTGAACTCCTGAGCTCAGACAATCCTAGTGCCTTGGCCTCCCAGAGTGCTAGATTACAGATGTGAGCTCTGGTGCCTAGCCCTTAAGCAGACATTTTAAAGAAAAACCTAATTTTTGATCACATAACAAGTGTGCAATGTATGGAAGATGTAAGAAGATTAAGCTAATCTAATTCAGATATTAAAGTAATGGAATTGAGTGAAAATAATAGCAAGATTTTAAAGACATTTCTCCTCACCTCAAAAGTGACATACACTGAATAGATGCTTACTGTGAAGCAGGGACTGTGCTTTTATATGTTATATCTCATGATCTACCATCAGCTCAGTGAAGTAGCAACTATTACATTACTGTTTCCCATTTTAGAGGGAGGACATGGAGCCGTTGAAACGTACCCAGATTTTTATTGTCTAGTCTCCGAAGAGAGATGCGAAAGTAGAGAAACATGATCCCAGAGTTTGGACCCTCAACCATTGCACTGTCTTGCCTCTTTAACCATAACTTAAAATGCTATTGTCACATATAAAAAATGGCAAATTCTTTAATTTCATTAAATCTCTTGGTGCCTTGAATGTCATACTATTGTCTCCTGACAAAGATTCAAAACCTTTTATACCAAGGCCCACATGTTGCAACTGGTTGATTTATCTTTTAAGTCTCTTTTAATTTAATAAGTACTCCTCAATCTATTTTTGCTTATAATTAAATTTTTGGAGAAATCAAGTTATTTGTTCTATTAGGATTTCCCCCAGTCTGTATCTTGCTGACTGAGTCTCTTGTGGCTTGGTTAATATGTTTTCCTGTCTCGTTTATTTCTTGTAAAGGCATACAGAAATTTGGGATTGATTTTTGTTGGCAAGAGCATGTCATACTTTAGAGGTATTCACGTGTTCTCCCATACTGGATTTCTAGTAGTTTTTGAAAAAGGAATGTTTTGCTCCAAGGTGCTATCAGTTTTCTTGGGTAAGGTGTTTCTATTCTTTAATGGAAAGGGTCTAGAAAACCTTCGTATCTCCTCACTCAGTTGGGTTGGATAGCCTACTTTTGTGCTATGGCAAAGGATCCTGTAACACTTATCAAACTAAAATGTTCACTTTCCTATCTGTCCTCTCCATTGCAGTGTGCATTCTTCAAGATATTGTATAATTCTTGATTTTTGTAACAGAGAGGCTTAACATAATGCTTGGCATGTGAGTACACAAGATTTATTAAATAGCCATTGAGTAAGTTACTAAAGATAAATGTGTTCTTTAGGTGTGTTTCAACCCCGTGTTGCAGCAATGCTTGGCCGTTATCTGTGTTGTTAAAGTTTGGGGCTATAGTTGGGCTTGGAAACAAGGTTACTAAGAGCGGTTTCCTTTCTTTCTTTTTTTTTTTTTTGGTTCAGTTATGACATCAACACACATTGTGGACATTGCCTAGCATTTAAAATATCAGTCTAAAAAAATCATTTGTTCATTAACAGGACATCTTAATTCTCTCGAGGTAAGAAATCAGGTTGGAGTAGTGGCAGAAGTGGACTGTCTTTGCATGGTAGAGCTGTAGCATACCCAGGGAAGGTGTGCTCTCAGGGCTCAGAAGGACTCTGTACTTGGGGTTCCATGTTCTTTGGTTGTTATCTTGAAATTCTTAATAATTTTATGACTGAATTTGGGATTTTGCAAATGAAGTCCAGTGGGATCATGGAGCATGGAGCTCTGCCTCCTTGCCTCCCCCAGATGGATGCAGCCTCCTCTCCCACCCTCTGATACCCTTGTCCTTCCTGTGTCCCTGTGTTCCCCACCATCAAGCAACCACTATCACCTCTGCCCTCAGTGGGAGTCTGGGTGTGGGGAGGATTGGGATTTAATATATGCATCCTGCGGTGTCTGGGAGCAGACATGGTTGTGGCTGTCCCCACTCTAGGCTAGCAGCTCCATGATGCTTTCAGCAGGTGACTCAGTGGTAGGAAACCTCTCATCTACTCTCAGTCTAGTACTGAGCAGGTCTGGTGCAGAGACTGTAATCCCTTGCTCTTGCCTGTCCTCTGTGGGTTGGGTGGCATACTCCTTTTCAGTCGGAGTGGCCTGTCTTGGGCCCATCACCTCTGCCCTGGGCACTGTTAGTTCAGTAGCTGGTGAGAGGGAGAGCCCCATACCTGATGGGCCACACACACCAAGTTCTGAGACCAGAACCCTACCTGCCTATGACAGTCTGTGCTGGCCCTGTGAGTATCCTTGTGCTCAAGGGAGTGTGATATTAAATAGCAAATAAAAAAGACCAGCACGAATTGAAAGAGAGATAGATGCTAAAGAAAGGAAAACATTTGTATTTCAGCACTTTTGATGGTACTTTTGTTCCACTTTTTGAGCAAGGAAACTCATAATTTTATTTTGGATTACTCCCTGAAAATTATGTAGCTCACCTTGAAGAGAAGGAGGTGAGAAGGCATTTAGAGAAAGAGGGAACTTGGCTGGGGGGTGGCTCATACCTGTAATCTCAGCACTTTGGGAGATTGAGTTAGAGGATTGCTTGAGGGCAGGAGTTCCACACCACCTTGAGCAATTTAGTGAAACCCTGTCTCTACAAAAGAATTTAAAAAGAAATTAGCTGGGGGTGGTGGTACTCTGCCCTAGTAATCACAGCTACTTGCCATCTAGGGTGGCTGAGGCAGAAGGAACCCTTGAGTCCAGCAGGAGTTTAAGTTGTCTTGAGCTATGATTACACCACTACATCAGAATTAGAGACCCTGTTGCCTGTCTCTGTTAAAAAAAAAAAAAAGGGAAAGGGAAAGAGAGATTTTGGTCATGGTACAGTTAGCTCTCTCCATGGGGAAGGAGTGGTGGTCAATTTACCTGCATTTTTATAGGAACAAAGTTTCTTAAGCTGTCTGAGGAACTTTCTGAAGGGCCTTTAAATTCCTTTTTATTTGATTTCAGTGTTCACCAAAGCAAGCTTAGGGTAATGATTTGTCTTCCATGTAGTTTAGCTAATGGAAAGGATGTAGTGGTTTGGTGGACATTAAGTTTTCTAATTTCTGTGATCATTATTTTTGATTGTAAATTAAACTACTTGGCATTTTGATTTTCTGTATTGGTTTATGAGCTTATGTTATGAAGTCTGATCTGTGAAGATGCACCCAGCTTGGTGGGATGCCACAAGTAGGCTTTTGAGCTTGCAAGCCCGGGGTTCTTGACCCCTGGCCAGTTAACAGAATGAGTAGTGCCCTGTGAGGTTTCTCAGGAGATGGGCTGCCTTTGTTTCTACTGGGAGTGAGTCCACAATATTGCAACGTGGCAGAGCACATATGGGCTCATATTTTCAAAGCGTTTATGCTCGGGGCACAAGCAGCAGCTGTGAAGTTTACTTGGGCCTAGAACAGAACAAGCACAACTGCAGCTCTTTTGGCAGCACCTAATAAGCCGTTGGCTTCTAAATAGAGTGAAATTAATATCTACTGGAAACGGTCAGGGAGACCAAGCCAGAACTGTGATATTCTACCTAATTTTAGAATGAGAAACAAGTTGTGGTCTTCAAAAGATCTTTTAAAAAACATTTGCTGCCAAACACCTGCTTTACCATATGCCACTAGTACTTAAGTCATCCTGAAAGCAGGGACGGGTTTTCAGAGAAGAGTTTAATTATGAATCCAAAGCCTTCTTGAAACTCGCTAATGAAAGCTTTTCAGTGTCTACTGACTACAAGTGATAAGGTGATGACTACAGAGACTGTAAAGGGCTAAAATTAAATCCATTATTTCCTTCCAATTAAAATATTTATTCTCAAATTCATGTCAAAAATATTTCTTGAGCACCAGTCCTTGCTAAGTACGATGCCGTGTGTGTACAGGCACATGCCTGGTGTGCAGGGAGCCTACTGAGCTAAGCATGGAGGGAAATGGGAGTAAGGCTTGGATGTTTTGCTTAAGTAGCCAGCAGACAACAGAGAGGATGGTTTAGAGAGGACCCTGTGATCGTGAGAGACCTCGAGCTTGTTTTAGCAAGAAGAGAATCCTCCTTTACTCATGTCACTGAAATTTCAGGCGTAGGTCTAGGTTCGGTGTGGTGCAGTGCAGGTGTCAGGCAGTGTTACCAAGACAAGGTCTCTCCCCTTTCAGCTCTGTGTCCTGCAGCTGACCCAGCTGTCCATCCTTCAGTGCTTTTCTGTTTTCTAAAGAAGAGACCAGGCTGAATTTGCCCCTTATTGACTTGAACCCTCCACTGTGGCTGGGGGTGGAACGTGCTGCCCATCTGAGGCTGGGATTCCCCTACTCCACCCTCTGGGCCTTAGTTAGGGGTCTTCACCCAATTCTAACGAATTGAGAATGGGAAGCCCACCGTGTCAACACATGGTGAACAACCCCAGTATAACAGTTTTTCACTGCAGTGGATAAGTGAGTACAAAGATTAATTATAGTGAGATGATCAAGTTTATAGTACTAGGTGTGGGAGGGCAGATGAAAGGAGAAGGAAATATTATGTGGAAGAAACTTGCAGGGCAAACTTGACCTCTAAACTGGCACAAAACCAATGTGATTTTACTAGAAATGTGGAAACAATGACATTGCAGTCAGATGTCTCTTTTACTGGGAAAGACAGAGTAAGCTTATGGCTGAGATGGGAACCTGGTTGGGGAAGATTACACAGATTGGAGAATAGGTAATTGGGGGGTTGATGGTGGTGTGGCAGGACAGATATTTGAGGGTCATGTTGTTAAAGGTCTCAAATGCTATTTAATTTTGTAGGCAGTCCTTGAAGTATTTCAAATCATGAGAAATGTACAAATAGAGCCGTGGTTATGATTTCAGGAGGCTTTGAGGGGAGGAAACCAGTTAAGGGACCAAGTAAGAGTTCTTCAGGCAAGAGGAAGGCAGAGGAAAAGAAAATCAGGGCAAGGTGGAGAAGGGGGTATGGACTGGGAAGAAGGGTCAGAGGTAACTCAAAGCTCTTGAGTCAGAGTCCTATTTACAGAAATAGGGAAGTCTGGAGAGGAAACTGGTACAGGAAGAGGGAGAAATCCAGAGTTTGCCCTTGGAAATACCGAGTCCTCTGTTAACAGCGTAACGCCCTCATTTTAGAATTGGATGGAGGCTCAGCCAGTGGAACAAGGTGAAAAGCCATGGCTCAGTGACCCAGTAATCCTCAATTAGAGGCAGTCTGGGAAGTGGGTTGAGGCGCTTTCGATTGTGACTGGCATTGCCTATAATACTGGAGACATCCCTGCTCCTCCCACATGTCAGCTGCTCCTCCTGTTCAGAAGATTGAGACCTGCTTAGTGATGGAAGCCTCAGGACCTTGGCAGCTAAAGAGCATGAACTCTTGCTGGCAAGCATCCATTCTTACTGCTTGTTGTTTTTATGCCTGTGATGGAGCAGTGGGTATTGTGCCCTGAGCTGCAGGTACTTTTGGAATTTTAGATAAGAAATTTCCTTTTGGTGTACCCACACCTTTCTCCTCTAACAAAAATTGACTTTCACTCGTTAAATGACTTAAACTTAAGACATGAAACTATAAAAATTCTTGGAGAGAGTGCAGGGAAAACACTTGAAGAAATTGGACTGGGAGAATACTTTATGAGGAGGACCCCCTGGGCAATTGAAGGAACTTCATAAATATATTACTGGGATCTGATCAAACTAAAAAGCTTCTGCACTGCCAAGAACACAGTAAGTAAAGCAAGTAGTCAGCCCTCAGAATGGGAGAGGATTTTTGCAGGTTATATTTCTGACAAAGGTCTAATAATCAGAATCCACAGAGAACTCAAACTTATTAATAAGAAAACAACAAGTGATCTCATTTTGTTGTGGACAAGAGACATGAACAGAAGCTTCTCTGAAGAAGACAGGCACACGATCTACAGACACATGAAAAAAATGCTTATCATCTTTAATCATCAGAGAAATGCAAACACAAACCACTTTGAGATATCATCTAACTCCAGTAAGACTCACCCACATCACAAAATCCCAGAACTACAAATGTTGGCATAGATGTGGAGAAAAGGGAACACTTCTGCACTGCTGGTGGGAATGCAAGCTAGTATGTTCCTTTGGGAAAGAAGTTTGGAGAACACTCAGGGATCTAAATGTAGACCTGCCATTTGATCCTGTAATTTCTACTAAGTATATATCCAAAAGACCAAAAATCTCTTGGCAACAAAGATATATGCACCAGATTATTCACTGCAGCTCAATTCATAATTGCCAACTCCCCATTGACCCATGAATGGATTAATAAATTATGGTATATATATACCATGAAATACTATGTAGCATTAAAAAAGATGGAGACTTTACCTCTTTTATGTTTACATGGATGGAACTGGAAAATATTCTTCTTAGTAAAGTATCTAGGAATGGAAAAAAGAATATCCAATGTACTCAGTAGTACTATAAAACCAATTTATAATCACTCACACTTTCATATGAGAGATGAATCACAACTATAGCCCAGGATGAAGGAGGGAAGGGGGAATAGGAAGAGGGGAGGTTGGTTTAATAGAGGCAGGGTTAATGGTGGGACCATGTCTATGGAGCATATTGCAAGGGTACAAGTCAAATCTATCAAGTATTGAACACAAATGTCTTAACGCTGTGATTAAGTAAATGAGGTGAAAGCTATGTTAATTAGTAGGATGTAAGCACTCCAATTTGTACAAATAATCAACACATTGAATTCCACAAAGGCATAAATATATTCATGATCTATGTATATATGACTTACTGAAAAAAAAAAAAAAAGGAAATTTCCTTTTGGGAGAGAGGGGCAAAACATTGACTGAGATAGAGCTAAAAGTGATGTGAAAGGCCCTGGGTTCACTTTCTTCTTCTTCCAAATGTGTGTGCTCATACCGCTACCTCTTTATTCCACAGGAAAAGAAGGGAGTGACTTTGCACTGGAGTTATAACATCTTAGGGGAAAGAGTACACCCTCTACTCTGTTGTGCCAGTGCTCTCTTTGGTTCCAACATTGGCTGTGTTACTTTTCCCTAAATGGGCGCTACTTGGCCCCCTCTTTCTCTTGGAATGACATCTAGTAATCAAGTTTGCTGTAAGATGGCCTCTCTTCTCTGATGTACAACGCAGGGGTTGTCTTTGCCCTAGCCCTGGCTGCTGCCTGTTCTTACACATGCGTGAATGGGTTTCTATTTGGGGGTACACATCAGCACAGAACTCCCTGAGGACTGAGAAAGTGGAAAAGAAGGCAGCTTTCCAGGGTCTTAGTGCCCTCAATTGCAGGCCTGGGTTGCTTCTTTTAATAAAGTTCTGGGGTTTTTTGATCTATTTTTTTGTTTCTGATACTGTTCTTTATGAAAATGTTTATGGGGATTAGGTAAAAAGTATTTGTTGAGAGAAAAGTTAAAATTAATAGTGATAAAAAAGTTATTTCTCTCCAACATGCCTTTTTTATCCATTTGATTTGTTGGGTATAAGCAATGGAATCTTCAGACTTACTTTAAAGGACCAGATAGTCAAACAAGAGTGACTGCAAAACTACTGGGCATTGTAAAATCAGCTTTTTATATAACTGAACAGTAGGGAAAGTAAGTAACGTTATGTAGCAGCAGCCAGGAGACAAGTTGCGGAAATGTGTCATGAGTGCCATTGTGAGTTACTTGAATAGTCAGTGGTCCCCAACCTTTTTGGCAGTGGGGACCTGTTTCATGGAAGACAAGTTTTCCATGGCCCAGGGTGGGAGTGTGGGATGGTTTGGGGATGATTCACATGCATTGTATCTCCACCTCAGATCATGAGGTGGTGCACAACTTGATAGATTCTCATAAGGCGTGCACAACCTAGGTCCTACCTGTGCAGTTTACAGTAGGGTTTGTGCTCCTATGAGAATTTAACTGTGCTGCGGATCTGACAGGAGGTGGAGCTCAGGCCTTGATGGGGGCTATGGGAGCAGCTATAAATACAGAGGAAGCTTCCCTGGCTAGATCACCTCCTGCTCTGTAGCCCAGTTCCTAACTGGCCACAGACCCTGGGGATTGGGACTGCAGGAATAGGGACTTGGGGAGGATTTTTTTCCCCCCTCCATTCTGCTTGTTTAAATCCTGCTGTTCAGAACCTAGGTCAAGTCTCCTTTTGGCCTGAAGCCACACCCGACACTGGGATACTCTGATCTCTTTTTTTCTTTTTTGTATTGAGACAGAGTCTTGCTCCGTTGCCTGGGCTAAAGTGCCATGGCTTCAGTCTAGCTCACAGCTACCTCAAACTCTTGGGTTCAAGTGATCCTTCTGCTTCAGCCTTCCAAGTAGCTGGGACTACAGGTGCCTGCTACCACACTCAACTGACTTTTCTATTTTTAGTAGATATAGGGTCTTGCTTTGCTAAGGCTGGTCTCAAACTTCTGATCTCAGGCAGTCCTCCTGCCTCAGCCTCCCAGAGTCCTAGGATTACAGGTGTGAGCCACCACACCTGTCCTGATTTCTTCATTTTAATTGTCTGTTGTTTCTGTGCCTCACAAGCCAGTATCTAAATCTCACTAGAGACTCTACTTTGTTAGTGGGAGCTGTGTCCTCTGTGAGGTGCTCAGCTCCTGGAAGACAGGGGTGGTCTTTATATTCTTAAGCTGTCAGGTACATGGTAGGAGATTTCAATGTTATTGTCAGTTTTATTTGTATTTCCTTTTAAAGAAATATGAAGCACTCAGATTTTCAGACAATAAGCATTTGGAAAGGATTAGAGGGAAATCAATTAATAGGATAGACTTTGTATTAAATTATGGCACTACTGAGAAATGAAATCCCTTGTGACATTTGAAGGGATTTTGAGAGTAAATACTTTCTGCATCCCATTTAGAATTTTCCTCCTGAAACACTTGAAAGCAGAGAACTGCCTGCAAGAAGTGTTTTCTTTATTTACAAAGCATATAAAGTTTCATGCAAATGGTCTATTAATTTCCAACTTAAATGAAGAAATTTAGATTGGGCTAACAATATTAAATATGGCCAATTTCTTCTTTGTATATATTCATTTAGCTTTTGCTTTCAATGATTTGAGGACATATTATTTCTATCTAGATTTGTTTGCTTTTCTTCTAGGAGAAAAAAACAATCTTTTACAGTTCTGGATTCTACTTGTCCTATGTACCCCAAATTTTAATCTCTAATCCCTCCTTTTCTGGGTTTATCAGCAACCAAATTGGACGATAGATGCAAAATCAGTGAGAATTTTATATAAACATAAATTAACTATTGGATTTTAGATTATAGGTGTTCAGTGTCTTGCTGGATTGTGAAAAAAATCTCCTTGCTAGTTGTTTACCGAATTATTTCATAAGGACTCTGTGAGAGGGATTAAGAAAATAACACCCAGCTTGGCAAAGCTTCAGTGAAACAGGTGTCTTCATCTGCTGATGGCGAGAATACAAATTGGCCAATATGATCTTCGAAAGCACTCTCCAGATATGTGTGCCCCAGGCTTATGTTTTATACATATGTCCTTAAGTGATAGCTTTTTCTAAATTGCCTCATGAGAAGTCTCCAATAAACAGAAATGAGGCAGTGCTAGTGAACTGTTAACCAATTATTGAACATTAAAACCTAACATTTATTGAGAGATGACTTTGTGCCAGGCATTGTTTTAAGGATTTTGCAGGTATCAGTTATTTGTCCTAACCTACCTGTTTTTTTTTTTTGCCGGGGAACTTGGGGCCCCGTTGATTTTTTTTTTTTTTAATGCTACTTGTTAAGGTGATAGAACCAGAGTTAGAACCCAGGCTCTCTGACTGTAGTGTCATTCACTACACCAAAAGGGTTTTTCCTGTATTAGAGAAATATGGTTGAGAGTTCCTATTCTAAGACAAACATAGTAAGGTACAAAGGGTCCTAGGATGAAAAAATGTGTGGGGGATTTGAAGACCAGGACAGTCCCAAGACCAGCTGGCTGGTGTGGTTTGCCTGGATGCTCCTCTGTAGCAGCGCCTCTGCTCACCTTTTGAAACCACCCTTCCTCCTAGAGTCAGGGGTGGGCATAGGCCCGGGCTGGGCCATCAGAGAGGCCTTACGTCTGATGGGTTTGTGAGGGCAGATAACCCACAGAAGGCCAATTAGAGCTGGTGAGTTTTCACTCTGGAAATTTTATTACAGTTCTTTAGAAACTCTTTTCGTTGAACTTCAGGTAGGGAGATGTAAGCCTGGAGCTGCTGGAAGACACCATGCCATTGCTAAGGCGAGACCTGGCCAGAGACTGGGAATCACACAGGGAAAAGAAGAGGTTAGAAATGGAGAAAAAGAGACCAAATTCTGAGCCCAGTTATGTCTGAAGATAATGATATCACACTTCAAGTTTTCAGGTTTTTAAAATTTTTCTTTCTCCTCCCATGTACCTGTCCTCTCCTCAGCTCTCTTTGGCTCTCCTTTCCCATCTCCTCCCCTCCCATTATTTGCAAGAATTCTAACACGAAAGGTGAGTAGATGTGGGAACTGCCCAACCTAGAGGACTCCTCATCTCTGCCCCTGGGAACTGTTCAGCTGCATCGAGGGTCTAGAACCGGGTGGGTGGGGTGGCATTATGTGTGGGTGTCCCCTGAGAATTTCAGAGTCATTGAAAAAAGGCTTTGATGGTCTCTGGGAGGCAGAGCCCGTGGGATTATGGACCAAGCCACTGTGTGCATTAGAGTAATTTGTAAGCTGTGGAGCCCTTTCTGTGATAAGAACTGTCTTCCCTATATGGAGAATCCTCAAAGGACTCAAATTAGACCTACCATTTGATCCTGTAATCCCATTACTAGAAATCTACCCAGGAGAAAAAAATCCTTTTATCATTAGGACATTTGCATTAGACTGTTTATTGCAGCTCAATTTACAATTGCCAAAATGTGGCAACAACCTAAATGCTCACCAACCCAGGAATGGATTAACAAGCTGCAATGTATGTATACCACAGACTACTATGCAGCCACTAAAAGATGGAGACTTTACGTCTTTTGTATTAACCTGGATGGAAGTGGAACACATTCTTTTTAGTAAAGCATCACAGGAATGGAGAAGAAAGAACCCAATGTACTCAATTCTAATATGAAGGCAGTAGAGGATCTAATACAAGGAGTGGGGGGTAGGGGGACGAAGGAGTGGGGAGAAGGGAGGAAGGAGGGGGATGTAGGGTCACCGTGTATGGCTCACTTCTAGGGGGCGGGACACAATTACCAGAGGGACTTTACCTAAAAACCACAATCAGTGTAACCTAATTCTTTTTACCTTCCATGAATCCCAAACAAAGAAAAGAAAAGAAAAGAAAAGAACTGTCTTCCTGGGCACGAGGGGTTGAGGATAGGATATGAGATTATGATTCTGAGCATGTTTTTGATATTGAACTTATTCTAATAAATAGGTTTCTCTCTTAAGGGGCTGGATGTTAGTGTGATTTCTTTGCTTTGATGGAAGAAATGAGAAATTCCAGTAAATGCTTTTATCATAAACTTATCTAAGCTGGGATGACCTATTACATCCCATCCTGTACCTTATCGGAATCAGTCCTAAAAAGATAGGCATCAAAGGAAACAAGGTGGGAAGTGTTTCCATTAAGCGATACGAAATGGCAGCTTTTAATAAAAGCTTTGCACCTTTATAGAGGTATGTAATTCCCTTACAAGTCCTGTACAAATTGGTACTACTAAATGTCAGGGCCCGGGACTGGCCAGGTCTCGGGCCCAGCTTAGGTAGGTTCCGGACACAGACCACTAAGCTCCCTTGCTCAGGAACAGTTTCTCGTAGGTGCTTGAGAGCTATCTACTTTAGCTGGAGAAAGAGAGAGACAGAGTATCTTAGAGAGAGTAAAGCAGTCTTCTTTGAACAGATAGATCATAGTCTTTAGCAGAGCTTGGTAATCTTCAGCAGAGAGACGCCGTGCTGGTGTTCTGCAGAAAGGAGAGGAGACAGAGTCAGAGTAAGTGGATCCATGATAGAATGCGTGTGCCTCCTGACTGCCTTCTCCTCCAGCCTAATATAAGGCTGAGCTCGTGCTTCTCAACACCACAGGTGTAGAGACTACCAATTCACCAATGCTCTCATCTCGCGAGCCCGCTCATGCTTGTTAGAACCAAATCTCTCTCCATGCCCTTTTCACCAAGGTGTTCCATTACAGGTATTTCTTACAACTCTCACTCCTCCTAGCCATAGGCTATACAGGCTGCTACAACTGAACTTCAGTGAGATTTTTCTGAGCGTATCCAAATGAATGTTTGTGAAGGATTCTTTGAGAAGTCTTTCTTTTGCTTGGTATGAGAACATTATTTTTATTAGAGTGAAATGCACACTATCCTTTTTTTTTTTTTTTTTTTTTTTTTTTTTTAGACAGAGCCTCAAGCTATCCCCCTGGGTAGAGTGCCATGGCATCACGCTCACAGCAACCTCCAACTCCTAGGCTCAAGCGAGTCTCCTGCCTAAGCCTCCCAAGTAGCTGGGACTACAGGCGCCCGCCACAACACCTGGCCATTTTTTGGTTGCAGCCATCATTGTTGTTTGGCGGGCCCAGGCTGGGGATTCGAACCCGCCACCTTAGGTGTATGTGGCTGGCGCCTTAGCCGCTTGAGCCACAGGCACCGAGCCACACTATCCTACTAAATATATTAACTTCCCTCAATTTGGTGTCTAATGACATTTGTAGTAACCACCCGCTTCTGTTTCTACATCTGCCAAAGCCATTCTGGTAGCTGGCTAATGTGCACTGTCTTCCATTGCTCATTGTTAAATTGGTAAATGGCACATGTAGATAAGTAGTCATCTCGTTTTCACTAAAAGGTATGTTTAGAAACTTATTTTCACTGAAAGTGTATTTATAATACTTTATTAAGCATTTAATTTAACAAAACTGTACCCGTTTACTTATTCATCCAGTTGGCAGTACCCAAAATCACTAGCTTGAAGGGCAAGGGAAGGAGTTTATTTTAAAAGACAGCTCCTTTGAAGAGTTATTCATGGTGAGATGATGCTACTTGGTTTTATATAGTTCATCTCATTGGAGGCTCGCACTCTCAGGCAAAGGGTTTGTGAAACAGATTTTCTTTTCTGGCTCCTGAACTTGGTTCTGGAAAAATTCTAGCTGCATTGTATTAGGCCAAATCCCACACCCTCACCCACATTTTCTGGTGATGTGCCATTTTCTAAATATGTCCTGCGTGTTCCAAAATGAATATCAGTAGCTGGAAGCAGTTGGAGAATGTTAATTTAGCGTTTGTGTTACAGCATATGGCTTTCGGTTTCCTAGATTGTGTTCTGTTCTCACGTGGATTTTTCAAATGATTTATTTCTTTTTCTTTTTTAAGCAAAGCATTCAACATTAATAATGCCAGACCTGGTTCTGTACTGGCTGGCATTAATATCCACCTATGTTTTGAAGCCTGATGTAAAATTTGGTCTTTAAAAACTTGGCGGGCAGACATGGGCTGTTTTCAGACTACAGTTTTAGACATCTGGTTCAGGATATTTTTCACTAATAAATTCTGCCTTAGAAATCCAGTCCCCTTCTAAAATCTCTATTTTTATCCTCCATGGTCTGGGTGTAGGTTACATAGATGGGCAGTTTATAAAGTTAATTAATGGTCATCTGGAACAGTGGTTTCTTTTCTTTTCTTTTTTTTTTTTTTTTTTAGACAGAGTCTCACTATGTTGCCCTGGGTAGAGTGCCATGGTGTCACAGCTCACAGCAACCTCAAACTTCTTCGGCTTAAGTGATTCTCAGCCTCAGCCTCCCACATAGCTAGGATTACAGGTGCCCACCACAACACCCACCTACTTTTTGGTTGCACTTGTTACTATTGTTTAGCAGGCCCAGACTGGGCTGGAACCCGCCAGCTTCAGTTTATATGGCTGGCCCCCTACCCACTGAGCTACAGGCACCAAGCCTGGAATAGTGGTTTTTAACCTTCTCAGTATTGCACCCTGATCAGGGCAAATTTACTTATAAATGGCGTAGCATAGCAGGTATACATTACATTAATTGATGCTTGTGTCTGTTATATAATTATGCAACAGATAAAACCTAGAAATCAAAGAGAGTTTTTTTTTTTTTTTTTTTTTTTGAGACAGAGCCTCAAGCTGTCCCCCTGGGTAGAGTGCCGTGGCATTACAGCTCACAGCAACCTCCAACTCCTGGGCTCAAGCAAGTCTCCTGCCTCCGCCTCCCAAGTAGCTGGGACCACAGGCGCCCGCCACAACGCCCGGCTATTTTTTGGTTGCAGCCGTCGTTGTTTGGCGGGTCCGGGCTGGGGATTCGAACCCGCCACCTTAGGTGTACGTGGCTGGCGCCAATCAAAGAGAGTTTTAAAGAAACATGCAAGTTCTACTGTTTTCTTCCTGTAGCCCCATGTTCTCTGTTTTGGAGGCCACTGATTTGGAAAGCAAAATATTATTCAGTGCACTCTGACGGTTCTTTTTGAGCTATAACACTAATCCCAGTTTGATTTTTGAAAAATGTGTTTTTTTAATAAATTTCAGGATGAATAGGACTTGAATATGACTTCTGGTCACAATCATTACTATTGATTTCCTATTAAGGAAATGTAGCTACCAGTTCACCAGAACAAGATTTTAAAATTTTATTGTGAAATACTTAAGACATACAAAAGGTATAAAATATAAAATGACAAGCACTCATATTTTTATCTACCACCTAAAAAAATAAAACATTACTTTCCCTGTACAGATGGAAACTGCCTTTTTCCAAGAACTATTCTGAAATTGCCTTTTCTTATTTCAGTGCAACTATAGACTTATGTTCAGGTCTCAAATAAGATATTATTTTGCGTTTTATGCAATTTTATACACAGAACATATAGTATGCATTTGCCTGTAACTTTTTTGTCCTCAACCTATGTTGATTATAGATAACTCTGGTTCATTTGTTCTCATAGTCGTGTTGTCTAAAGTTTGAGAATGCCACAGTTTTTTACCTGTTCTTCCTTAAGTGACATCTCCCTCCCTCCCTTCCTATTACATATAATCTTGCTAGGGATTTTAAAAAATAAAATTCTGTTCTGGGGGAGGCCCAGGTGGGTGGATTGCTTGAGCTCACAAGTTCAAGACCAGCCTGAGCTAGAGCAAGACCCCATCTCTAAAAAACAGCTGGGCATTGTGGCAGGTGCCTGTAGTCCCAGGTACTTGGGAGGCCAAGGCAAGAGGATCACTTGAGCCCAAGAGTTTGAGGTTGCTGTGAGCTATGATGCCACAGCACTCTACTGGGGGCAAGAAAGTGAGACTGTCTCAAAAAAAGAAAGAAAGAAAAGAAAAAGAAAACTGTATTAATACAGTTAAAAAAAATCTGTTAGTATTTTCTTAGGATGTACCTAGAAGTGGAATTGCTGAATTGCAAGGTGTGCGCTTTTTATACGTTTCTGACATACCACCTCCAAGTCGATACTTCAGCTCCCTGCTCCTTATCTTTGGTATTGTCAGACTGTTTAATTTTTTTTTTACCAATTTGACGGATGTGAAACAATGTCTTACTGTGGTTTTATTGTTTTGTAATCTGTTTATTGCCTATTTACATACATTTTTGTAAATTTCTCACTCATATACATGTCTTTTTCCACTTTCTTTTCTTCTTACTAAGTTTATATATTCTTTATATATTTGGGATACTAATCAGTTTGCTATTATAAATGTTTGAGACCTGTCATCACTTTTTAAAAATATTTCTTAATGAACAAAACGTTCACCTATAAAGCTTCCATATATTGATGGATCTGTTTCCCCACTCTCTATTTTATTCCTCTGGTCATAATCCACATTACTTTGACTTTATAAGAAGTAGTGGTTATAACAGGGTAGGTGCTTCCCTCATCTTAATCTTCTAATGTAAAATTATTTTCATCAGCATTGATGATTAGCCTTTTATGTCCCATTTTTGAATGAGCAACCAAGACTCACCAAGATAATATTTGAAAATAAAATAAAACACTCAAATAGGAGAAAAACTCATTTCAATTCAAGTTGGGGGGAAGGTTAATGGGCGGGTTGGGGTGCTCTCATTGAGTGGGCATGGAGGGCGGGGGGAGTTGTCATACCTTTTGTGTGTGGGACATAAACACAGGATGAACTCTATCTAACTAGATCAATTATTTTGACCTATTTGTTTGCACCCCCACATTAACCTGAAATAAATTTACTTAAAAAAAAAAAGGATAAACAAATTTAAAAAAGACAAAAATAAAACTTGAAAACACAACTTTAATATGAAAGCAAGAGGTAAAGATAAACAGAAAAGATAACATTTAGTGTTACACAAGCGCTGTGTAAGCTTAAAGCAAAATTATTTAAGACCAATCCTTACATATTTGCAAAATATCCCTAAATTTTAGTAGAGTTAATGAATCAGCCTTAATGTGGCCCATTTGTTTATTTAATATGTTTTACTGGGAAATCAAAATTGGATGCTCTTGTGGTTAAGCTTGTTTGTGTCCCCAGGTGAGTTCAATATATACAATAATGTGTTTTTTAAAACGTGAGCTCCTTAGAAGAAAAGTAATGTTTTCCTGTATTCCTAATCTTCTAGCAGTCTTTAGTAGGGATGATGTCTGGAAATCCCACATCACTTCTGTGAGTTAGGTGCTAGTTCCTCACAACAGATGCTCGTCCAGATGAATAAATAGCGTAGGGGAGGTCTACGAAGTTGGTTTTGTTGTTCTTGTTGTTATTTTGCCTGGCATCATGGTGACGTGGCTCTTTTATAAGATGGAACATAAATTTTCGTATTCTTTTGCTTGTGTGAATTTTCTTCCGTAATCTTAATCATTTCTGGTCATTCTTTCATAATGATGATACATTATGATCATGATATATATTATATATACGTATATATATATATAATTTTTATAGAGTAAGAATATTTTTAAAAGAAAGGGTATTAACTAGGATTTTTCTGATAATTACCTAGATTTTCTTTCAAAAGTTCATGTAAGGTGAACTTGAATTACTTTTAAAGTCATTATAAGAAAAAGTCTATTTCTGTTCTAAAAGGCATCCACATCAATTTCTTTTACTTTTTTGACCCTCAGTCGCCTAGAGAGATGACAGTTTTATTTTTTCTCTTCAAATTTTTTGGTTAAATACTTTTTAGATTTTTTTTTATTATCTTATAAAGATTATTTGTATATTTATTTAGGATTTTAATATTTTGTCTTTTCTCAACTTTTTATTTATCTTTTACCTTTGCTTATGACATTTCTTGACACCCACATTTAAAAATTTTATGACTATTTAATGGCATATATAAACAGGCTTTTGCATCTCAAGGTTATTAAAAATGCTTTATTTTAGTACATCTGTGCTTTCGTTGCTTATATTTTATTTTCTAAATATATTATGAAATATTCTAGATATATAAAGAATGAGATAATGAGCATCTGTGAGTCAACAATGCAAATTAAGGAATAAACTACAGCCTGTCCCCTTGAACTCCCTGGGTATTTTTCTCCAATTGCGTTTCCCTCCTTTTGCCCTTGATGCAACCGCTGCCCTGAATTTGGTTTTGTTTCCTTGCATATTTTTAACTTTTAAAATATATGGATGTGTCCGCAAAATACGTTTCTTTTCTTATCAGTTTGGTGTTGGAATAAGATCATGATTGGACAGTTCTCCCCATTTTCAATATAACATCTTATTAAATTCTCAGTTCTTCACAGAAACGTGGTTCTGTTTCTGGACCTTCCGGTTTGTTCTGCTTAGTTGTCTCTGCTTTCTGGCCCCCATGGTGTGCTCTTTTATTTAAAGTATCCCTTAACATTCAAAACCAAACTGGCAGGGCAATTTCCTTTATGTCATTCTTTGCATTCACAGTTTCTCTGGCTGGTCTCATTTACATACACACAATCAATCAATCTCTCTCTCTCTCTCTCTCTCCAGTAACCTACAATAGAAAATAAAACAGTTCTTTGTATTTCTTCTCCATATCTGGCTCTAATGTGAAGTATCATATCATTCTCCTCCCTTTAAAAAGAATTATTGCTGCTTCTGTTAGAATACACTATAGTGCAACTGAGCTGTTATTAGCCTGCTTTTGCAACCTAAATGTTGTCTAGGAGGATGAGGTAGATAAATGTAGGTAGAACACCAGTGTTTGAGGCCTTCTGCAACTCTCACTTGAAAAACACCTGTAGGCTTAGACAACTCATGCATGTTTATATCATCCTTCTTTGCTTCCTCCTCCCCAGTCCAGTTCCCACATTACACATCTAGCTGACCTTAGGGTTGCTCTGAAAAAAATACTTACATCTGCATACATTTAAGTAATCTGTGCCTTTGGAGATGGAGATATTAACAACTAGAGAAAAAGTGGAGTAGTTTAGAGCAGTTCTGCTTAATGTGGGGTCTGCAGATGGCAGTGTTGCCATCACTTGGTAGTTAGTCAGAAAGGCAGATTCTCAGGCTCCACCCCACTCCTATTGAATCAGAGGCTGCATTTGCACAAGAAGTATGAGAAGTTTTGCTTTCAAAATTAGAATTCTACTCAAGACTGACCTACCTCAGAAGCGCCCCCACCATGTCCCCCAATCTTCTTTCAAAGTAAGAAATATGGGGGTGGGTGGGTGTTGACAACATTGTACATGCACCATAAAATTTGAGGCTCTTGGGGCAGGACACAATCATAAGAGGGACTTTAACAAATGCAATCAGTATAACCTAATTCTTTGTACCTTCAATGAATCCCAAACAATAATTTTAAAAAGCTCTCTTTTCTACGCTTAAAAAAAAATTGAGGCTCAACCAATGAAAGATTCATTTTAATTAATTAATATAAACATTTCTCTCTAAAGAAACAACTGGGAGAATAAAAGGAGAAAAAGTGTTACTAGTTATTTTTATGTTGGTGATCATTGGACATTGTTATTTGCTATTCTATAAGGAATTGTTTAGCCAGAGAAGAGAATGTAATTTTGTATCTTGGACACTTAGGTAGTAGGCTAGGTCTGGATTGGAGGGGGGCTGTAAGGGAAAGTCTAGGGAAGTATGACATTTGTTCAGTAAAAAGAGGAATTAGGAAGTAGGATAAAGGTAGCATTGGGGGTTTTGCTAAGAAATGGGGGTGGGGGGAATCTTCCCTTCTCATGCTTTTATGTTGCAATGATTTGTATGGTCAAGACCCAGTCTTATTATTATGTAAGTTAACTTTAAAAACTTAATCTGGAAAATAAATTACCATTTTTAATATTGTTTTTATTCAATAATTTTTGATTACATACCCTTATGGGCATATAGCAGGCTGGGGTTATACAAACACATAGAAGCCATTTACTAGGTAGAGGGTCCTTAGAGCATAGGAAGAGAGTCATACCTGAAAGCCAAGTTAGAATGAAGCATGTAAGTGTAATCATAAACGTGTTGACCTGAGCATCTGTGTCTGCCTGCCTCACAGGATTGCAGTGAAGATTAGATGGGATCTGCAAAAAGGCCCAGAGGAGGCTCTCAATAAATAGCAGCTCTTCCTCCTCCCCTACATCCTATCCCAGGCAGCTTGATTCCAGATTCTGCAGAGCCTAATAATAATGGGGGGGGGGGCAGTAGGGCTAGAAATACTCATAAGGTGCAGAGGTAAAGAGGAAGTGATTTTTCTATGGGAAGAGATATTTGGAGTTCTAAGTGAATGGCTTAAAGAAGGCCTATGGATAGTTTTTCTAAATGTTGAAGATGAGAATTCCCCTTTATTTAAATTATAATAAGTTACAATTTACTGAAAACAAAGGCCAGGCTGCAGTTTATCCTAAAGTAAAGGGTGTCCATAAAGTTTTAAATTGCACATGAACTTCATAGCCACCCTGCATTTCTTTGGAAATCCCTAACCAAGAGTTTTTATGAGGCAGAGGTGGGACTTGTGTCCTAGCAGGAGACCGGGGGCTACCAGAGGAGGCACCAAGAGGCTTGGTGTCAGTGTCAGTTCTAGTCCAGCAAGTCTGAAAACTGAACGGTTGGAGTTATCAGAGATCAGAAAGAAAATGAAAATCAGAAAAACAAGGAGTTGAGCAACATTTGAGAGAATATTCTTCTATCACTTTTGTTACAGAACGTCAGTGGCTCCCTCTGCCCGGCTAGCTTTCCCTTCTGGGCCTCAAAGCCCATTTCACCTTATCCTTTTACTTGTTTTTCTGTCCATTCACTAATTCTGCTGGGATGACTTCTCCTTCCAGCTGACCAGAGTTATAACCAAGTCTGTGAAGACTGAGAAGCCAACACACCACTTCCCAGGGTCTCTCGCTTTTCAATGCTTTACCCACATCTTTGAAATCAAGTATTAATTGTAGATTTGAGTAGTACCATTTCTCTCTCTTTCAACCTCATGGATGGAGGTTGGAGGGTTACTTGTTATTAAACCTTGGATTCTTCTGGTATATATGTGTGACAAAGAGAATCCTTATCTATTACATTAATTTTCTAGTTTCTAAAAAATATTCTTACAAGCTACTATGGAAGAGAGACAAGTCAGAGTTATGGGATTGGATCTGAACAAAGATTTATTGATGAATATTTGGACAGCCTGTGAAAATAATTTCTTTGAAGGACTATGCATAGCAGATGTTCAATAAATTTTGGCCAGATCACTGATCTAAGAAAAGAGCTAAAGAAAAAAGAATGATTTCATTGTATTTCCAGGGGGAATTGTACAGGCTGAAGTAATAAAAACCAAGAAACTGTGAAGCTTCATTTTCATTTAATATCCTTTAGATCAATAGTCAACCAGGATGGCCAGGGATTTGCTTGGCACAGTTAGGAAACATGAGTTTGTTTGAACTTAATAGAAGCACAGGTGTATTTGTAGAGGACATTTACTAATCTTAATTATAGACAAAGCGAGAGATAAGGCAGATTTGCTAAAGTAAGATCAGACTTACAAGCAATAGAAGAAATGGTGAATTTACCTCAAGAGCACACTAAAAATTATGATGTAGGCTGGGCCCAAATGGTCCTAGGCACATGGCTATTTTTAAATCCATTCTGCTTATTTTGGAGAACTAAGAACACTGAATCTAGCATTATTTTAATTATTTGAATTTGGATTCCTAATTAAAGCTAACTACTGCTTCACAGATTAATCTAGATAAGAAAGTTAAAGCAATGTCTGTTGCCTTTAATAAACACTGCTGAATTTGGAAGAAGACTAGATTAGCCAAAATCTTATTTTATAACTTGAGGTTCTAAAAAGCAAAAGCAAATCAGCCCCTTAGCATGTCTCAAAATATTCCAGTCCATCTGCTTTAACAATTACTGCCAAATACTTTAATTTGTTAGAAATAAAATACATTTACTCTTAAAGCTGTGCTCTGGGTTGTGCATTCTCTATGGAAGCATGTGTGGAACCCTGCCCCTCCAGGAGGACTGTTAGGATAATAGGTAAGTCAAGGCATTACCGTCTCTTTCTTTAAGTAATTATTTTATAAGAATGAAACAATTATTTCACAAGATATTTCACAAGAATGAAACAATTATTTAAAGAAGGAGATGGTAATACCTTGACTTCTCATCCTGTTTGGAGAATATCATTCTCTTTCCTAAACATAACATGAAAAATTATCAAGATACTAACCTTTTACCTCCCCTGAATTCTTACGAGTTTGAGCATGGCCAATGAAATTATTATAGGTTAAGTTTTTGCCTCTTGTTTATAAAATCCCAGGAATTACACTGAGGTTTTCCTTTGATAATTTTTCCCCTTTCTTGATCGTTCGTTAGTTGTGTAGTGGAAAGAGCTTAGTTTCTGAGCTTAGGCACCCCATTCGATATCTTGAAAGAAAACAGTATCTGTCTTAGTTTTGGTGACATCTACATGGTTAGTAAAACAGAACAAAACAAAAATCCTGAAGATATTTAAGTTAGAGTTCTACCTCCCAGTGTGCCTACTGGGCCCTGGTTCTACATGAATTTATTTTCCCTCCTATGTGACATATTTAATTTTTCAGATGGGAATTCTGGGGTATGTTTAAAGGCCCAAAATGGGAATTGAAATGAAGCAATCACAGCTGGTGAGAGAGTGGCAGCATATGCTTCCTTAGGTGCCATTTTCCTAATGTGTCATGTTGAAAGATCCAAAATGAAATTGAAAGCAGTTGAGATGATAATGGCCCCCAAAGTGGGTGGCAATTTTAATGTATTCATCTTCAGTGGAATTGGTTAAAGCACTTCCAGGAAAAAAAAAAAGAAGAAGAAGAAGGAAAAGCTTAAAGATGGAAAGGTGTTTTTAAAAGTAAAATAAAAGGACCTGACTCTTCATAGGTGAAGAAGGGAGGATAGGATACTTACCATAGCCCTAAATGGTGAGTATTTGATTCCATTCCTTTCTATGAAGCTTCAGCACAGTTTGATTTGTGTTTCCTGGGTCAAAATGAAGCCCACATAATGAATGTTGCTAGTTTGTTTCCGTCGCCCCAATGGATTTTTCAGGGGAGAGAGGATCTCTAGACAGGCTGCCCCCTGGTTGTAGCAGTATCAAAATGTACAAAGTCTCACAGTGAGGTGAGGTGGACTGCAGCAAAGAACTATTCTGTCTAATAGAATTCAAAGAACAAAGAGATCAGGTAGTTCAGTTAATCACCCTGGAAATTGTTTCACTTTATAATATAAAATGGTGAAGGATGCAAAAGTTAGCACTCTTTCTGCAGTTACTACTGTTACAGTCATGATGCAAATGGATGCCAGTCTGCCTGAGTATTCTGAAGAAGCCCAGTGTTGTCTTTGTTTTGAAATTTCATTTCTATTAAAACTCCTTTACAGTTGGATTTTCTTTCTTTCTTTCTTTCTTTTTTTTTAAACAGGGTAGGGGGTGGTGTTAGCTTGTGTGATGAATCTGCTTTGGATCTGTTTCAATCTATTCCCAAACATCCCAGGCACTAAGGCAACTCTCTTATTTTTCAAGAGAACTCATCCTTCACTCAGTAGTAACCCAGGCTGCAGTTATGATTGATAACTTCCTACCTGTTACAATACTTACTGCTGCTTTTCTTCTAATTTCACGTGAAAGAGGTGAGACATCTCTTTTCCACCCGCAGGGCTATTGGTGCTATTACTAGTGACCATTAGAGAATACAACATTGGGTTATTACACATTCTCCTAACTAATTGCTACTTAGTGATTACAGAACTTCCAAAATAAACTTTAACCAGGACTCAGAAGCCCTGGTGTAGTATCACTGACAAAAGGGAAAATTTGCAATTTCTTTTACTACTGGTGTCAGTGATGTTTACTTTTTTCTTGCTTTGGAGTTTCACTGGGACAGGGGACAGGGTAGAAGAGAGCTGGATTCCTTCATCTGGCATTCATTTTTTAGCTTTTTTATTTTTTAGCCTTTGTTACTTAGATGAAAAATTACAGTTGTTATGACCTGATTTATATCTGGGATTATTCATAATTGTTAAGCATGATGAAAGTTCATTTCATTTTGTTCTTTTTGTGGGGGAGGGTAGGCCGTGTTGATGGTTGGGAATTGCTTCAGAGATTTACAAGTTTATCATTTACTAAAAAATTCGAAGCCATCTCTTTTGTAAATAAATCACCTTAAGGGAAGATCTGTTAATACAAAAGATACCTGTTTTATTTATGTTTCTGGAAAAAGGGTGATTATATTATGTTTTAAGATTCTATCCAGCTAAGACCTGATTAAAGCATAACTGGGACCTGGCCATCTGAAAAGTACTATTAATGGATCCAGAAATATTATTGTTTTGAACATATGATATATTTTGCACTGAAGGGTTGAGTAGAAATCTGAAGTCTATGAAAAAGTCAGATCTCCTTAATTGTATTTTTTTGGGGGGGTTGATTTATTTTGCATGTCATTTTCAATTCATATCTTTCTCCTTTTTCATTTTCCCTCTCCCCATTTTTTCCTAAATTTGTTTTATGGTACACTGCTTATCAATATATTTTCAATCCTAAATACAACCATTTCATTAAGAATAACAGTCTAGGTTTGATTATTATAACTTTTTATCATTTTAAAATATGATACAACTTATGTTACAAAGAGGAAGCATCTTGGCTGTTTCTAAATGTTTATCTATGTGCAGAAAAGGTTTAGCATGGTGTTCACCGATTTGTGGACATTTGGATTATTTCCAGTTTGGGGTTGTTACCCCAAAGCTGCTGGTGAACACCTGTATCTAAGTCTTCGTGTGGATATGTGTTTTTGTTTCTCTTGAGTAAATAATTAGGAGTGGGATAGCCTAAAGACATGACATGTCTATGCTTAACTTTTTAAGAAACTCTATTCCGAAGTGTTTGTGCCATTTTATAGACTGACCATCAGTGAATGAGAGTGTTCATACCCTTGCAGACACTTAACATTGTCTTTTAAATTTTGGTCAACGCCATGGGTATGTAGTAGTATCTTATTGTGTTTTTTTTTTTAAACAATTTCTCTTTTTCATGGTTTTAGTAATAGAATTTTCTTTTGTTTTCTAGGGTAACTCTTCTGATCTGTTTTTCTGTCTGTTGCTTTTTGCCTGCCTGCTTTCCTTCCTCTCTCTCTCCCTTCCTTTCTTTCCGCCATATATGCTTACTTTTTATTATTGTCCATCTTTAAATGAAGGCCATTTATCTGTGCCAACAGTTTACTCAAGCACAGAATGGGGAGGGGATGGAGAAGTGAGTTGGGCCAACATCTGTATTCATTCAGGCATTTTATCCCTGAATATTTTCTTATCTAATTAATTTATCCTGTGCATGAGGCTTGTCTCTGCTTAGGAATCTCTTTACTTATATGATCAGGCCTTCTGGTACTCAAACCCCTTAAATGAGAGTTAAGGGGTTTAGTGTGATTTCCTGGTGTTTACCCACTTTGTCACCTCACCTGCAGGTGCAGCTTTGGTTCTGCCCCTCTGGGCTCTTTGGCAGGAAGGACCAGAGAGAGGGATGGGCCTGTGGACTCAGACCCTGCTCTTTCACCAGGCCCTCCAGGGTCATCACTGTTATTTTGGTGGGATAACTATGTCCCTGTGTACATTTTAGTCTGTTCTGTTTTTGTATCCCATTCAATTTGATTCCATCTTTACTTTATTTGAAATAATTCCTCATGATTTATGTAAATGAGATTGTCCTTTTGTTGGGTAAAATGTTGAGTCCTCCATTTTGGGGGTTCTTTTTCTTTTGGATTGGCTTTAAGAGGAAAGTGGAGTTGAAAACACTTTACTCTGGCTCGGTGTCTGTGGCTCAGGTGGCTAAGGCACCAGCCATGTACACCTAAGGTGGTGGCTTCAAATCCAGCCCCGGGCCTTTGTTATTTAGATGACAGCTGCAAAACAACAATGACGCCTGCAACCAAAACATAGCCGGGCGTTGTGGCGGGCGCCTGTGGTCCCAGCTACTTGGGAGGCTGAGGCAGGAGACTCGCTCGAGCCCAGGAGTTAGAGGTTGCTGTGAGCTGTGATGCTACGGCACTCTACCCAGGGGGACAGCTTGAGGCTCTGTCTCAAAAAAAAAAAAAAAAGAAAAAAAGAAAACACTTTACACTGTTACCTTTGATTAGAATTGTTGTTTGATGATTACTGATGGCTCTTAGTTATATTTCACACACACACACACACACACACACACACACACGTTTCAAAGACTGTTAGTGGTTCTGTTTCCCCTTGTATCAACTCTGGCTTCTCTTGTTTTCCAGATTCCTTAATTATGGCCTTATTATACTTATACAAACTAGTTTTAGACCAGTCCTTATACCCTCCTTTATACTCTGATACTCTAATCAGCACTTTTTTTTTCTTTAACTGTTTTCTCCTAACATGAAGGCTCATTTGAGTTTCTAAGCCGACTCCTGGATTCCTCCTAGTCTGGAACATCCTTCGTCTCTCTTCAGCTAAATCTTTGCAGGTTTTAAGAGTCATCTTGTATTGCTGAGAAAGATTCCTTCCCTGTCTGGTCTGAATTGGCTCTCCTTTTCTCTAAACTCCTCCATCATTTATGTGCAAAATTCAGCATTTAATTATATGAATAGATATAGTTCTGTGCTGTTTGATGTGGTTGTTGTTTTAAATGCTGTCTCCCCAACTGGAGTACTGGAGAACTGCTAGGCAATATGGATCAAATTGTTCCTTTCATGCTTTAAAAAGGGCTGTAGGAAAATAATCTTTCCTTTTTGGGAGTATCCTCTAGTACCTAAAATGGTTCCGGACATACAATAAATGCTTAATGGTTGTTAGGGCAGTGTGTTTGCACTTGTCATCTTTATCATCGGATTTTACAGTTTCTTTGTCTGGAGCTTTCAGAAGCTTGTATAATTTGCCTTGGTACCTGGTAATGCCAAGTCATAGATTTTCATTCCTTGGGTGGAGGCGTGTGTGTGTGTGTGTGTGAAAGAGAAAGAGAGAGACAGAGACAGTTAAAGTCAGAGACTCCCAGCATTATAAGACCTTGTCAGAGCCTGGGTAATTAGATATAGTTTATAATAGAACTGATGAAGGGGATAGGAAAGAGAAAGAGTTCTAGTGTATTAGACTGTAATAGCTTGTTAAGAATTGTGGCTTACTATCCCTTTCAAATATTTGTTTGGATAAAATACATGATGCGTTTTTGGTAAACACTTTGGCATATTTCCTAAGTACAGAATGCTTCTGTATTTGGCCTTTTTGAGTTTTGTGGTAGTGGTGGTTTGAGTTTGCTCTGAGGGACAGAACAGAAGTGGAAGACATGGTTTTACTGATTTATAAATATACACTAATCAGACTTTTGAACTTTGTAGAGCTAGGAGATATCTTGGAGATCATAAAATCCCACCCCTTCATGTTTTTGGTAAGAAAATCAAAGACTAATATGGTTAAGTAACTTATATAAGATCGTAGTTAGTAGAACTCAAGAATAGGACAATACTATGAATAGGTTGAGGTAATCGATTTATGTTATTTCTGGATTCTCTGACCCACTTTACAGAAAGTATTATTCTGTGGATAGACATTTGAGAAACTCACACATTCTTAAAAAGTGTAATATTTTAAGAAGAAAGTCTTTCAGTAGATCTTTCATATGCTAATATTGAATGGCTCTGTTTGATGCTTTTACATGCAATATAGTTAAGAGGTGAAAACACCATGTTGGGGTGGGGGTTGTGTGTGTGGTTAATTCCAGGTCCATCACTTAGAAGCTGTGAGAATTTGAAAAAAGTCATATGTCACCAAGCAAGTCAGTTGATGTTACAATTCAAAAATGAATGAGTTATACTAGATCCTCTTTGAGGGTCCTTTTAGTTTAAAAATTCTTTGTGGAAGGCAAGCAATAATAAACTGTTGATACTTTATGTGATCAAAGCTTTATGACATCAGGGCAGAGACTGATGTAGCTAGTGTTTCTCCAAAACACATCAGCAACTCAACATTTTGAATTTCATATCTGGATTTCATACCATCTATTGTTTAGGGACCATCAATGATTTCCCAGAGACTTCTGTGTCTTAGGCTTAATTTGGATAGCATTTGGTGCAGGAATATGAATACCAGGAATAGATACATATGACCCAATACACTTATTATGTGATGATCCTTTGGTTCTTCCAAATGAATAGTCCACAGAGGTGTTAGATGTGTTGGTGTATTAAAGAACAATAACAGTAATAAAAACTTGCTTAAACTTGCAGCATCTTTTTCTGAAAGGCACTCTTACTATAACTGCTCTGTGGGCTAGTTGTGTTGAATTGAAATGTTTTGCCTGATAAATTTCCCTTGTTTGACATTCTGGAAATCCTGTGAAAAAGCAAATCAGAGTTTCTTGCCCAAGCTCACTCTTATTCAGAGGAGAGTATCTCATGAGGGTAGTAAACAGGAAGACCATCTGGTCATGCTTAATTATCATTGTACCTTGTCCCTTATCATCACAGGCTGGTATATGGTTACTCTTATTTGCTGATTGCAGTGATCTCTGAGTAGTCAATCTTTCACCAGCCCAAGCTGGAACTACATCTGCAGTGCCCGAAGCCCTGAAGTCACCTCCATCTTTCTTCAGAGGACAGACGGTCAGTCGTGACTCCCAAGGAGCTATTTATAATCTGCAGATAGAAAAGGGCTTTTGGAAGAATGTGTAGCAAGGGTAACCTGAAGCCAATGGGGTGATAATATATTCCTTGTGGGATAACGTAAAAATTAGTGACAGAAAATAATATATATAAATCTCATAGCATAGGGCCTGAATCATTTTAAATGATTGGTAGATATGTTCTATTCTGCTTTACAATTTTGCTTCTAATTTATAACCTTTAGGCAATCATGTATTTTGTTAAGGTTTTGGCAAATCTTCCAGAATATGTATATAGAGTTTTGGTACAGTATCCATTCTGTTGTTTAAGAAAGCTGAAATGTTCTGTGACTTTAATATCTCTCATTTTGGGGATTAGCAGTTAGGGGCACGATTTGTACTGAAGAATTATTTTATGTCTAGAAAGAATTCATATTCCTTCTCAGGGTGTGGGAGTATATTGGGAAATTTGGGAAATGGAACCTTTCTTTTAAAATTTATATGCTGTTTTTAGTATGAAAATACAAGGAGGCAAAAATACTAGATGAAGATGTTACCTTTTAAACTCACAAGGCTCTTTACAGTTTTCAGACACAGGGTCTCTCAGGCTGAAATGCAGTGGTACGATCATAGTTTGCTGTAACCTTGAACTCCTGGGCTTGAGAGGATCCTGCTGCTTTAGCTTCCTGGGTAGCTGGGTCTACAGGTGTTCAGCTAATTTAAACATTTTTTTTTGTAGAAAGAAGGTCTTGCTCTTTTGCCCAAGGTGGTCCTGAGCTCCTAGCCTCAAGTGATTCTTGCCCCTCAGCCTCTCAAGGTGCAGGGAATAAAGGCATAAGCCACTGTGCCTGGCCCAGACTCAATACTTCTGACTGCAAATGGTATTCTAAATTTTCTTCTGTTATTTATATCATATCTTTATTTGCCAAAAAATTGATTCTGGATCATCGGACAAACCACATTATTATCTTTTGATTTTCTTTTGCCTTAGAAATTAATTTGAGTAATATCTTATTTTATCCTTCACTTCCCAGTGTTAAAAATTATTGTGATCTTCTTTCACAAAAAGGATGCTTACTTCAGTTAACAAACATTATTTTAAAAGATATTGAGGATTCTTTTTCAAAAGAGAAGGCCACAATTTAAAAACAACACAGAATTTGCATTAAAGGATACTTTATAAAAGGTTTTCTAAAATACTGTTTCAGGTTCATTGAGGGTACAAAGAATTAGGTTACAGTGTTTGCATTTGTTAGATAAAGTCCCTCTTATAATTGTGTTCCGTCCCCAAGAGGTGTGCCATACACTGTAACCTTCCATCCCCCTCCTGCCTCCCCTTTCCCTGTTCCCTGATTCTGCTTCCCCCAACCGTGACTTGCTTTGAGTTTTTCTCTTATGTGGGTTTACTGACTTCATACTAGGATTGAGTACATTGGATTCTTGCTTCCTCCATTCTTGTGATACTTTGCTAAGAAGAATGTGTTCCAGCTCTATCCAGGTTAATACAAAAGATGTAAAGTCTCCTGTCTTTTTTAGTGGCTGAATAGTATACCATGGTGTACATAAGCCACAGCTTTTAAATTCATTCCTAGGTTGGTTATTTAAAAAATACTTCTTTTTATAAAGTCATAAATGAATGAAATAAAAGTATTTATGACCACTGCTATTACACACCCTTGTTTTTAGAAGTTTGAATCAATGCAGTTATCTGAAAAAAAAGAAGGAGGAAAATACAGAAATTGTTATTATTTGTAAATGATATGACTACTACTTTAGAAAAATAGACCTAGGAATGAAAACAGTTAATAAAAATTAAATAAAAGTGTCTGTGTTCAATCCCAGTAATTATCAATGGAGTATTGTTTAAACCAAAACATGAGATTTGTTTTTACCTTTCAGGTAGATACCTACTAATTTAATAAGAGCATATATTTACGGAGTGCTTGTTATGACAAGTATTGTATTAACTCATTTAATTCTAATAATAACTTTCAGGGAAGTGTAAAGATACAATACCTGTTTTACAGAAATCTGCAGAAAAGTTGAGTAACCTCTTAGGGGTCATAGAGATAGTCCATAGCTGATCTGGAATTGGAACCCAGACATAGAATTCTAGTTCTAAAACCTGTTCTTTTATCCACTAAACCGCCTCCGAAGACAGGTAGCATTTAGTGTTGGTGAAGTATCAGGAAGAGAATAGCCACCTTCTTTGTACTTCCGATATGGAAATGTTTATCATGTCTCCTCTTCAAAAAAGGCATTCTGGTAAACTGTAACTTAGCACCCACCAATTCCACTTCTTAGACTTTATTCTAAGGAAATAATCAGGCAAGTGTTTGGATGAGTGAAGGTGTGTTTACGATATGGTTTATAGCAATAATCTAAGTGATCATCTTGAGGGAATTATTTAACTAAACTATGATACATCATACAATGGAATGTTGAATGACTAAAAGGATGACATTAAATAGCTAATAATTCATATCAGTATATCAATGTTCATGTTACATTTTGTGTTGGAAAAAAGCCAGCTAACTAACAGTTTTTCTCTGTAGTATGATCTCATTTTATCTATACATCAAAATAGCTAAACATTTATTTATAGACCAAACTGCTGTGGGACTGTCATCTGTGGTTACTGGCTTTCCAGATGATATTTATTTTCTTCTTTATCTTTTCTCAACTTCTTTGGAATTTTATAGTGAGCATGTGTTATTTCCATACTTAAGAAAAAATCTGATGGAAGTATTTTGTTCGGTCCCCCAATTCTTATTATTTTGAGATAAAATTAGGTCGGCAAGTTTGAACTTGACTTCACGCTTTCTGAACGTGAGGCAGTCTCAGTTGGAGCTCTTCATGAAGCACCGTGTAACAATTTTGTTTATGGCGTTCAGACTTTCACAGTCACATGAAATTTCTTCCCTCCTCCCACACTGCTCCAGAACTCTAGGTTTGCTGTCACTAGGGTAAGGCTCATGAGCTTTCAATGTGCTCTAAACTGCAGGTCCTGCCCTGGTTTGTTTGAATTTCCTGATTGAAATGACTTTCCTGTAATATAATTTATATAAAAATAAAACTCAGTTAAAGTAAATTAAGCTATCACTGATCATTATAGCAGATATTTTTAAACTGTGTTTAAAATCATTGAATGTCATTAATATTTAACAATCTTTTGCCAATCAGAATTTTTCTCTCAGATGATAGATGTGGATCCTGATTGGAAGGCCCATTTCTTCCTCAATCGTAGCTTGATGTGAAAACCTCCAGAGCTGGTGTTCCACTACTCTCCCCACCCTGACCCCTGGGTTGGTCTTGGCTTGTGTTGAGCCCTTGAGGCAGCTCATTTTCTACTCAAGCTTTTGGTACATATACTTAAAGCTAATTTTGTTGGCTGTGATCTTTCAGAGTCTTCTGTAGGACTATGAATTATCTAACAGATTTTAGTATTTTCCCAATGTGAGACCACTGTGATGCAAAAGAAATAGTCATCACTGATTTCTTACAGAGAATCCAAGCTTCTTCCATCATTAAAGTATTTTTTCTTAAAGAAGAGTGAAATCTACCCCTTCTTTCTTATTTAAGTGGATTAATTTGCTCACATGGTTTCCATAGGCTGAATAAATCAAGTGAAGGTATTGTTGAGTTGCCTAAACACATTCTATACCACAGAACTACTATGAAAAGCAAATTTCCCAGGAATAAGCTAGTTTTTGTGGGAGGCCACAGTTTCATCATGGATTTACAATGCTTCTTATAGATGGAGCCATTTTAATTTATTTGTCTTTATATCTCCTGTCCTGGCTTCAGTTTGCTCACCTCAGAGGATTGTCTTACTGGGCAGTCATCCATTGATAATAATCCCTGCTCTGAACAGATACCAGACTACATTTCTTGGGCCTGTAGTTTTTCCTTAGAGCTTTGGAGTCAGTCACTAAGTTGGTCATGTATAGACAAAGCCCAGAATTGTTTTCTGCGGAATATCTTGCCCAGAAATGATCCCTCCACCAACCCCATGCAGGAGAGCAGCAGTCTTTTAGGCAGGTATACATGCCGGGCAGTTTCCTTCATGTTCCAAGTAACTTTACCCTTAACCTTATTTTAAATATTTAGGGTCAGATTTCAATTAGTGGACATTATGTCTAGTTTTCTGTTACTAAATTCTTACAAGAAACTCATCATCAGACATTTTATTCACAAAAGAATTGCTTTAAAAATAGGATGCCCAGACTTTGCTTCAAGATCTACATTTTAGGTATAAGTTTGCCATTGGGTTATGTTGGAGTAGAGCTGTCTGTCTAGACTGACTTCAGTAGAAATATAGTGTGAGCCACACATGTAAATTTTTTAATAGCTATGTTAGAAACAAGGAAAATTAAGGTGACCACTCAAGGGACTGTAACAAACTGGTTAATATACGGAGGTGGTCAACATAAGGAAGTAGGCCTGCTGTACTGATATGTACATGTGATACATGTCCAGTCTATGAAAATTAGGTCAACTTAAGGTGGTCAACTGTGGAGGTTCTACTGTAAATCTTATTAGTGAGTTTTATTTATTTATTTAGTTATTTATTTTTAGTACTAAGTCGTTAAAATCTGGTATGCATTTTATTCTTGCAGCATGACATGAGATTTAATTAATGTATTTAGTGGCTCTTATATTGGACAGTGTAGTGCTGGAACATTACTGAGCTGTGAATGCCTGTTCTTGAGTTGGTGCTATTGGTGTTAAGCCAAGAAGATGTCATATGAATGGTAATATATCAGCACTGTTGTACTTGACACAGATGGAAGAATGGAGACTTCATATGTCATGAAGTCTAATCAGGGGAAGTTTTCTCAGGTCTCATCACGAGGAAATCATTTGTGTTTATCTTATGGAAATGTGGCATGGGCCTGTGATTTCTTGTAACTATTTGATTGGAATGTTAGAAAGCTCAGAGATAAATTAGTGGCCTGTTTCTAGTATCTAAGTGATGGTGAAAGGCATGACTTCTGGATATAAATTTTACCCCGGCCTTTTTTACCCTTGCTTTTTTACTTTTTGACATTTTTTCAGCTTGATGAATGTACTACAATATTCCATGGCCATTTTAAATACATTAATTAAATCTCATGTTATTTAAATTTTCACTAACTTTAAACAATTATGTCATTATAAATTTTATGTGAACTAGAATTTAAAGTTTTTTAGAAAGACAGTCTCACTGTTGACTTTTGGTTCTTTTTAATTTTACAAATTTAGATGTACTTGGGGAGATAGTATCAGTCATTTCGTCTACCTTGGGACTATATATAGATATTATCTGGTGATTTCTTATGTCAGCAGTTCTCAGATTTCAGCATTCATCAGCATCAACTGGGCAAATGTTAAAAATCTGATGTTCGGGCTTCATTCCATGGGTGGGTTGGGGTCTAGGGCATGGTGGTTTACCGTGTTCACCATTATCATAGGCGGGGTAGCTGCCTCTTCCATCTTCCTTCTTCCTAACGCTAATCTCCCAGAAAAATATTTTAATCTGACAGCCTTTTCCTTATCTTTGTTTCCCTGCCACTCTCTGGCTAAGTGCCATGCTCTGTAGGTCAACTCAGAGTCTTCCCTGCTTGCTTCATCATTATTTCTGTTTCATGTACTACACAAGTATGATGGATCCACTGTGTTATTGAGGATTCTTTAAGTCTATGACAGAAACCCAACCCAAATTCTCCTGGCAAAAAGAGAAAAGTATTGGAAGAGGCCAGGGGTGGACCTTGTCTCAGGCACACTGGGATTGAGGATGGAGGGACGTCCACAGACCTTCTCTTTTATTCTCAGCCCTGCTGACCATTAAGGCCCTCATCCTTCTAGAAGGCAGGGAGGAGCAACTGTAGGGAGAGTCAGTACATATAAGAGGAGGAGAGGAAGACCACTAATACTTACAATCCCAACTCTCCTCTTGATCCTGGTTACCCACCCATGAGGACAGAAGGAATCACCATTGCAAAAGGTAGGTTCTTGTCTGATGTGGGGATCCTTCTTTAAACAAAAGAAATGGATTAATGAGGTAATGCAATAGTGCATAGTATTTGGAAAATTTTTCCCAATTACAACCAGTTAAAGTTGGTTTGCATTCTTACTAGATTTTAATTTGTTTAAAACTATTATTTTTAAGGCCATGGTAGTTTTCTGATTTTAATAATGCAGCGTTCTATGCAAAAATAAATAATTTTATTTATAAACTAAAGGTATTTACTTCTTTGAATGGATTTTAATCTGTTAATCAAAACACAGCTTCTTGTAGTATATTGAATTTGTGAGCAAGAATCCAATTTCTATAAATTTTAATGAGCTAAAATAACTTGACTCATTGAAGCAAATGGAATTTTTCAGCATCTTTAGAAAGAAATTGGCAATTGTACTTGTAGTCATATAGCTTTATCTGCCATATATATGTATAACCCAGTGAAAATAGCTCTATCAATGTTTAGTAAGGGTTATCTATTCTATAGAAATCATTCCATCAGACTTCACACCTTGCTTCATCTGTAAGTTCTCATTTATTCCACTTTCAGTGAACAGTCACTGTGTTTCAGCTACTGCACTTGGTATCTGGTGAAACTAGTGAGAAAGGAAAGAGTGGAGGAGACGCAGTTGCTTTCTGTAAGAACCTGCAGCATCTACTGGTAGTTCAGAAGTCAGCTGGAGTGCCCTTAGCGTGTTCTGAGGATTGGGGTGGGAGGAAGCTGGATATAGGCCGTCAGAGTTCCCAGACTTGGCACCACCAATTTCTTCTTTCTTCCCTGTATATTTAGGCTAAGAGGCCATCACTGTCTGCCTTTTAGCACATACCCAAGTGCTGTGGGAACTCACCCCAACACTGACATGGCAGGCAGAACTTCACTTTTCAGCTGACTGCAGGAATTCTACATACAAAATCCACAGTTTACTTTGATCCAAACAACCATCCAAATACATATTCATTATAGTCTTCATAAATGGGTAGGTGAGAGGGGGAGGGCAAAACGTGCGTTATGTTTTCATTGAGTTCCTACTCTGGGAGGGCTCCCATCAGGAGAGCCGCTCCTCCCGGCCTCTTTGTTGTGCTTGCACATGGAGTTGCCAGGATCCATGGAGACTGTCTGGAGAGAGGAAAGTTGCTACTTCTCAACAACATTAGTCAAACTTATAAATTTGACTTAAACATGTGGCTTACAGCAAATAACTAGATAATTGCTTTCTGTGTCTGCAAGGCTCACATTAGGCGGACCAAAAATGAGAGTGAGAAAGCGCGGAGACAGCAGAGCAGCTCTGGCGGCTCACGGCTGCTTTGTTCAGGGGGGGCTGCTCGGCTCTTATGCTTAAGGCACTAACTGTAAAACCTGCAAATTGTTGACCACATCTTTCTCTCCAAATTTGATGGGTAAACCTTCATATCACAGGATGTGGCTTTAGTAACCCTGTGGATCCTGGGGTCTGTGGAAGCCACAAGTAGCCTTAATGCTTGAGAACAGGATTTTGGACTTTCAAGACCTCAGAGTGAGTCTAAGCCATGTCCCCCACTAGCGTGGTGCTGTCATCTAGAAATTAAATCTAGGATTAATAACCCCATTACAGGGGAGCTTGGAGATAACATGGGGGTAGGGCGTGAGTGTGGAGGATGGACAGGAGTTACCAGATAAGCAGCCTCTTAAAATGAATCCATTTACTTCGAGAAAGTAAATTTTATGGTAAATAGAGAAAAAAGGGTTTGGTCTTGACAAAAGTTCAAAAAAGGAGAATCAGTTTATTTTATCTTATGACAAAATGTAAATAGTAATCATAAATATGTCTCAATTATTAGAAAGATGAAATGATGTGTTTTAGAGGGTGGGGAAATTTTTTTCTGTGTGAAAATTGTGTGATAGCACAATTATGACAGTTGAGTTTCTCAACACAACTATGAAGAAAGTTATACTGAAAAATCTACCCTGTTGACTTTCCTTTCATATTCTTATGAAATTCAAATTATTCTTGATTTTTTTCTCCTTTAGTTGTCAATTGTTATAACTTTGCGAGATAATTATTATTTAATGTTTTTTCATGTGATTCAAGTAGTTATTCAAAATTACTTTATGGACTTTTATGAATTTCTGAATCTTTTACTAGTTCAAGCAGTTTCTCTTTGCAGTCTTTTTATCATTGGAATGTCTGCCATTCAGTGAGAGACTAACAGAGATGACACTGACGGGGATCCACTCTTTCATTGCCTGGGAGAAATGCTTGAATGGGAACTAATATTTATTTATTTATCTATCTGTTTATTTTTATTGTTTCAATTTCATCGAGGGTGCAAAGAATTAGGTTACACTGATTGCATTTTTTAGATAACATCCCTCTTATAATTGTGTCCTGCCCCTAAGATGTGTGCCATCCATCTTAACCCCTCGATCCTCTCCCTGCTCCCTTGTCCCCCGCATTCCCCACGTTGAATTGATTTGAGTTTTTCAATCATAGATCCCTCCTATGTATTAGATTATCTACTGGCTTCATATTAGAATCGAATACATTGGATTCTTGCTTCTCCATTCTTGTGATACTTTACTAAGAAGAAAGTGTTCCACCTCCATCCAGGTTAATACAAAGGATGTAAAGTCTCCATCTTTTTTAATGACTGAATAGTATATCATGGTATACATATATCACTGGAAACTAATTTTTAAAGAGTTTAGCTTCATTGTTTTGTGTGTGCGTATTTTTTTTTTTTTTTCCTTTCATCTTCAGCCCTTTAGTAGAGTGGAGCTTGGAAATAAATACTTAGATGAAAAGGACTTCTTTGTCAAAAAATATCTGGAAAGTATAGAGCCTTGTAGGTAGGTCATTTAAAAGAGTCTTCAAATGTTTTTTATCCTAATATTTGCTTAAAATTAAACTTAGTATCAATAAGCAGGATCTTGACACTGAACAGAACTGTTTTCTTATTCACAATGCACATGTTCAATTAATTTTCCGGTTCTTCCAAATTATCCTCTGCACCATTGGAAATCTCATGAGTTGAGCAATTCATTAATTATTCAATCTTTTTCTAGACTTAAGATTGCAAGTTCCTTGAGAATGGAGTTTGTTTCATCTATTGTAGCCTTGGAACTAGAAAAGTGCGTTAATAGTGATTGGATAATTTTTATTTTACAGAAAATCAGCCAGGTGTTCTTCTTTTCTTAATGCTTTAATGCACCTTTTATTCACTTCTTTAGTAATGGTAAGCATCAGTTAGTAATCTCAGACTTTGAAATTTAATCTGCTGTAATTCTTTTGTAAGATTAAAACAATAGTTGAGCCAGGTATGGTGGCTCATGCCTATAATCCTAGCACTCTGGGATGGTGAGGCGAGAGGATAGCTTGAGCTTAGGAGTTAGAGACTTGCCTGAGCAAGAGTGAGAACTCATTGTCACAAAAACAAAAAATTATAAAATCAGCTGGGCATTGTGGCAGGTGCCTGTAATCCCAGGTACTTGGGAAGCTGAGGCAGGAGGATCCCTGGAGCCTAAGAGTCTGAGGTTGCAGTGGGGCTATGATGGTGCCACTGCACTCTACCCAGGGTGACAGAAGTCTCAACAAGAACAACAACAACAAAAACAAGGCTAGGCAACTGTGCACATCTCACAAACAATAATTTATTATTTAATTGAATTTGCCATTGTTGCAGGTGCCCTACTGAGAAGACCACGTAGGTGCCGTTGCCAATATTAGAAGTGATGTCTGTCTGTCCTATTGGACTCTTCATGAAGCACGTGTTCTAGTGGGAAGAGACAACAAACAGACTAAGTTGTACTCTAATTAGAATATGAGAAGTGTTATGGAGGAAAAATAAAGCAAGGGGAGGAGGTAGATAGTATTGGAGTGGTTTAAATTTATGGTAGGATGGTCGGGAGAGATCCCACTAAGAGGGTGCCATTTGGTAAAAACATGAAGGAGGTAACCAAGTGAGATGTGTGGATATTGAAGAGAAAAGTGGGGGGAAGGGCAGGTGTGAAGGCCCCGTGGAAGATGTGACTAGAGTATCCTGGGAGCAGCAGCAGACTGGAGTGGTGTGACACAGGTGGCAGTCGTGGCAGATGAGGTCAGAGAGGACTCAGGGCCAAATGATGTTATGCTTTCTACTTTCCAGGCCTCTGTAAGGGTGCGGGCCTTTTCTCCGAGAGAGATGGGAGTTACTGGGGGATTTTGTGTGGAGAACAGCATGATCTGACTTACATTTAAACGGGAGCACTCTGGCTGCTGTAGTGAGAATGGACAACAAGTAATCAAGTATGGAAGAGGGGAAGGGGGCAATTTATTTATTCAGACGAGAGAAGAAAGGGGCTTGGACCAGAGTGAAGGCAATGAGTGCTAATTCCTTTGTGTTTTTGCTTTTTAGTTGGATTCTTTCATTGGTCTAGAATGCAGGCCATTTTTTTTGTTTTTTTGTGGTTTTTTTTTTTTGAGATAGGCTCACTTTGTTGCCCTGGGTAGAGTGCAGTGGTGTCATAGCTCACAGCAACCTCAGTCTCTTGGGCTCAAGTGATCCTCTTGCTTCAACCTCCAGAATAGCTAGGATTACAGGCAGCCACCATAACATCTGGCTGTTGTTAAAGATGGGGTCTTGCTCTTGATCAGGCTGGGGTGTGGAACATCTGAGCTCAGCCAATCCACACACCTCAGCCTCCCAGAGTGGTAGGATTACAGGTCTGACCCACCGTGCTTGGCCTGCAGGCCACATTGCTATGGTCTTTCCATATCTGACAAGGTCTTGCTAAAGTTTTCTCATTCGGCGGTTTTTAATTACATTAATTTCTGCTGATCACTCCCTGGAACAAGCACTTACTGCCTTTTGCACTTATACCCTATAGTATAGAAGACCATTACTTCTATTTCCTTTCTGTACCTTAACTTTTCTTTCTTTCTGTGCTATTGCATGAGCCTTATCTTAAGCTTTTCAACACTTCACTAAAAACAGTCTTTTTGAGGTGACGAATATGGCTACTTCTAAAGAAATTCAACATTTATTCACACTGTTGTCATGGTCTGTTGGCCTTGTTATGTTGTCTCTAGCGGCAGTTAACTTCATACACTCATTCAGTTGAACATAAACACTGTTGGTGTAAGAGGAACAGCAATTTGCCCTCAAAGAGCTTGTAGTGTGGCAAGAGAAGACATGAATCCTCATAATTAGAATTTGAAGGCTTATCAAGTCCAGGTGATATGAATGATATAGAAAAGGCCACTGGAATTCAGTAGTGGGAATGTTGGCTTCTGGTTGGGTGGGTGTTCTTCAAGAAGAGAGTGGACTTTAGGTCTTGAAGGTGGAGTAGGTGCAGAGAATGGTGTGGGTAATACTGGACAGGCTACACATTTTCAAGGGTAACAGATAAGCTTGCATGGAACTTCGGGTTTATTCAAAGAACTATAAAGAAATACACTCAAAAATCCACCTCTGCTCTCCACCCTGGTCCCCGGAGCCACTGCTTACATCTGTGCCATCCTTTCCTATCTCCTGGATTTTGCAGCAATTCAGGTGTCAGCATAATGAGTATGTCCCTACCTGTGAGACGCCTGCTCTGCTCACACTCCCCAACTTGGTACCACCCCTGCTCCTTTGTTCACTTCCATCAGAGCCCTTCAGTTATGTTATATGTTTGCTTGGAAGGGTTGTCACTGAGAAGGTGCTAGTACAGAGTAGGTGGATTGGCTGTGGGAAGTGGAAGGACCAGAGAGGCCTGTTAAGAAGTGATGGTCTGGGTGTGAAATGATGTGACCTTGACTTAGTGCTGTTGGTGTTGAAGCAGTAGGAACGGAAAGAGAGAAGCATTAATTGGGGTCTTAAAAATGTGTTACGTGGGGTAAAGAGTACATGCTAGAATTCCTAGTGTTTATAGTTATGACCTCTGGTGTTTTATGGAATAAACAATTGTATTTAAATACAGCTTGTCTTCATTTCTGGCAGCTTTTGACAATCAGTGACTAGGAGCTTACATTGTGGTTTGCTTTTCAGGGAAGAATTTCCCACATAATGCACCCCAGCCATCACAAAGTAATGCAGAATTCTTAAATACTTGAATTTCATTTACCAAGAGTTGGTAATTATTTGAAACTTTAGCTGTAGATCAAGTTTTGGGATGTAGTCTATGCAAAAGACAAAACGACATCCCCACCTCCCATCCCTAAGGATGTATCAGGAGTAAAAGGTTAGTATCTTTTAAAAGGTGTGAATCTAAGATGAACTGATGCTACTACACAAATCATTAGTATTTAATAGCCAAGCAAATCACCAAAAGTGGCTGATATAAAAGCAAGGAGCTTTTCTTGTTTCTTTTTGATACCTGGATATACCATGCAACCCCATAAGTGCTTATTGAAAAATAGATTGGAATTTCAAAAAGGTAGTGAAAATATATGAAGTTTTGGTTTCCATTTTTCTAATTTGGCCTGACATTTAAAAATAATTCTTGAAGTGAAATGTTGCTCTTCTTAATTTAATAGCATTTTAAAGTATAGATGAAAGTTTAAAAAAATTAGTACCTATGATAATGAATATCATTCCAATAAAGACTCATCACAATCTATCCTTCACTAAGATAGGTGAGTAACAAATCTTGCCTTCGTTCTTCCCAGGCTCGCTGTCCTTTATTCTTCCCTCATTTCATATTTCAGGGTCTGTAATTTTTGCATTGGCATTGTTAGTTTTTTTCATCTTTTCCTTTATTTTTGTCCAGTATTAATTTACTATTCATCTAGTAACTTCCTTCCTTTTTTGTTATGCTATTTTAATTCATTTTACGGAATCGTTTCTCCCCAGCTGCGTTCAATGTTGGTAGCTAGATCTTTCCCCTCTTCTCCATAGGCTGGTAGGATCATCTCTCCCGTGGGTCATCCCTGAGCAACATCGTGGAGAAAGGACAGATGTCGAGGTGGATTGGTACTGGTAGCTCCTGTTACCCAAGAGCATCTTTGGCTCGTTCTTTTTCCTGTCATTTGATTCTAGTAAATTTCCTTTCTGTTTTAGTTTATCAGTAAATTACCTGTTTATTGCGACTAATGAGCCCTCAAGGATAACTGTTTATTGCAATATATAGAAAGAACCATCCTTTTATATCAAAGATGTATTCTCATAACATTTTCTGATTATTATTAGAAAAATACTATAAAATATATAAAATATAAAATATTATTTCTATATTATTTGTAGAAAATTTTAAAATAGAAGATCACGAGAAGACAGTTATTTGTAATTCTACTACTACTGAAAGAGCATCTTCTTTTTAATTTGTGTTAAAATTATTTGTAATTCCACTACTACTCAAAGAGCATCCTCTATTTAATTTGTGTTAAAATCTATAACTACTGAAAGAGCATCCTCTTTTTAATTTGTGTTAAAATTATTTAATTATGTTGCATATGCAACAGCGTTTAATTATACTTAACTTTGTATCATGGTTCCTCTGTCAAATGTTAAAAATATTTTTTAACAGCTTCATAATAGTCCATTATGCAGATATGCCATAATTGTAACTATTCCTCCATTGTTGGAAGTTTATTTTGCTTTCAGCTTGTTCTGAATTTTGAATAGTATTATGATGAGCGTCTTTTCGTAACTCTTTGCCAGCAAAGAATTTGCTTCTTTTCTTAGGCGAGGGCCATGGAAACAGACCCCTGTAAGGCTGTGAGCATATCTGAGGCTCCAGAACATCCTTTCCTAACCTTATAGGAGGTTTTACCTTATTGTACTTTTACTTGTTGATATTTTGATTAAAAAGTATCTCTCTTTTGTTTTGTTTTCTGATCTGTAATTGATAATTTAATTTTGTTTTTGTGAATTACCTATTCGTATCTGCAAAAAAGGTTTAAATAATTGGATTAAAAATTTCATTGAGTTTAAAGAACTAAAAAGGGTTAAATCAAATCTTATTTTTAAAAATCTAGCTGTATATTTAGTGATTTAAAGTTAAATCAACATCTTGAAAGTACTGTCAAGCTTAGTCTTTAAAATTAACACGTTTTGGAACTTAAGATGATTTCTATTTGTGTAGATCCCTTTTCTAAATTTATAGGTGAGCTATTTTGATGTTGTGGATCATAACATATTCAGTACAACTGTACAGAGAATAGGTTTTCCCTAAAGGGCAGCAGCCTGGACGATAAAATGGATTTTCTGATACTTTCCACTTAGGAAGAGGAAGTGAGGGACAGGTCCAGCCACTCTAGGGTGTCTGTCAAATTCTCATTTCTGAGCAGGTTGTGTACAAGGACTTTTTCTGGTCTTCTCAATCACTTCGCTAGCACAGTCTTGCTAAGCACTGGGTTGTGATTATCTGTGATAAGCATTGAGTAGTGACACTATAAATACTACTACTTTTATATGGTGAACACAGGGCAAATCCACCAGGGAGGGATCTTCAGTGGAGAATTTGGTGATGGCTTTATCTCAAATGCTAACTGCCCTTGTTAGAGATACTTTCTCTTCCTACATTTCTCACCTCTACATTTATTGTAGGCCATTTTTTTTTCTTTAGTGTTTCTTGGCTATAAATTAATCTTCTCCCCTTCCTTTTCCTGATTTATGTAGTAAAAACATAGTTTAAAACATAGGACAGGTGTGCGTGTATGTCATAAATTGTATGTGCATATTTGGGGGGAATTTGAAGGGTTAAACAAGTATGTTTATTGTTAATATTGGTCTCTATATTAATGCCCAGTCTAGGAAGTTAGAATCCTGGGCTGCATTCCTTGTTTTATAAAAACCCTCTGACAAGGTTTTTCGGTGTTGTCCTTCAGGTGAGGTTTAGTAAATTGACACCCACCCGCAGATTCTTTAGCAAAAATGCTTTAAACAAGAGCACTTGCTTCGTGTATTTATAACCTGGCAGCCAGTGTCTGTATCTGCTGAACAAAATCTGCTGGTTTTGTAAATGAAGTTGTATACTACGGTGTTTTGCAATTTGCTTAGTAATTAAATCTCTCTTGACCTTTGGAAGAAAAGCGATTTTGTTTTCAGTTGTTTGAAGCAGATGTCTGTTATCTGAGAAAGCAACATAGTGCAGACCCAATCATTATTAGAAGAAGGTTTTTTTTGGGGGGGGGGAGTGCTGTGTCATGTTAAATTGTTTCTGTTGGGATTGGGACAAATAGCTACAGCATTAACTCACCGTGGGAAGGATGGATTATCTAAGCAGCTCTGAAGGACCAGCTTTCTGTTTAATACAGTAGGTTGTAATCAATTCACTTATCATCAGCTTTACTTTCTAAAGTTTTAAAGAAGAACATGGATACTTTTCTAAGGAAAATTTGTCTTTTTTATTGCAGAAGAATTGTTAGGTGTCAGTAGGAGAAGGTGTGCAGCAGTTATTCCCTGTGGCTTGAGTAGCACTAATTTCCCCACATGAGAACATTAAATTAAATAAAGTAGTAATAAACTAAAATTTTAGTGGGAAAATTTAGAGTGCTTTGACTTTTTTTTCATTTTTATGCAACTCTGCAAATCAGTTTTTGCATGGTGTTTGTTCTTGTTCATGAACTCTAAAAAATGTGTTGTTTCCCGTAAAAGAAAAAAATTAAGGCTTCCAGAGCAGGTTTGGAAATAGTCCCTAATGGTACTACAAATAAAATCGCTAATTGATTTTATTTCATTTCCAGTTTGACCTAAGTCACATGGAGTGAAACGTCTGGGAGAGATTTTTAAACCCTGAGCTAAGTTTGTTAGGGACACACTGGCATAGGCCATTTAATTAACACCATGGCTGTTATTAAGCAGAAACTTTCATTTGAAATTTGTTTTATTCCTGGCCTCCTAATAAGAAGCAAGTAAGGCCCACCCTCACTAGTGTCTTCGGGACATATTTCCTTGGATATATTGCATTTACTTCAAACTTACCCAAAATGATATTTTCTTGGCCCTATCAATGTTTATGGGATTCTGTTGTTAATTAGATTAAAATCCAGAATTTGATCTTGATTTCTCCCTCACTTTTATCCCTTGTATTTAATTTGTCACCAAGCTTTTGGGGTCTTTCTTAGACATAGTCCGGATCGACATTTCCTTTTCATGTCACTGAAATCCGTTCTTCCGCACTCAGCACTGGGGGCCCTGATGAATCAGCCTCTCACTGGGTTTTCCACCTGTTTTCTTCCTGTTAGAATCTGCCCTACGTAAGCTCTCAGATAACATTTCCCCTAACTTTCTTTTATAGTTCCCGTCTCTCCTCAAGACCCCGGGATGCCTCTTCACTCACTACTCTTGCTGAGTGAGGTTCCAACTCAGTCACTTCCAATTCTGGGTCCAAGCTTCTTTTGATTTCATCTTCGGTTTGTCACATCTCACGTCTCACAGTGCCCAGTCCTTGGCTTGCAAGTAGCAGGCTCTGCAAGTTGTTTTTCGAGTGGGTTGTTTGGAAGTTATAATAATTTTTTTTAATGTAGAAACAATTCTATAAGAGGTATAGTTGAGTTCTTAAGCTGTATAACTCAGAGGCCCGTGTAACCTAACATAACTGATTTCCGAATCAGGAGAAACTCTGGGAGCCATGTTGAGTGGGGGGAGACACGGGAAGGATGGACTGTTTTCTCCTTCTCCCCCAAGTACAGGGTCAGCCAGAACTGCTAGTGATTTTCAATGTGTAAAATTAATCTTCTGCATTCGTTTTCTGTTAACTCTTCTGCAAAAGCTAGTGTTTCTCTCCCAGGCTCTCAGGCATAGATACCCCAAACTAAATAATACATTGATTAATTCAGTCATTATATTATTTGCCTATTAAAATAACAATAGCTACTTTTTACTGAACTCTTTCACCTGCGATGTTTCTAATCCTTACCGCAATGTTGCATGGTACTTAAGGTTACCTCCATTTTAGTAGATAATATATTGAGGCAAGGTGAAGTTTAAAAGTATATGGCTATTGGTTTATGAATACAGTGCATATTTGTGAATAAGCTGTACATATTTGTAAATCACTTAGAAGGAGTAAGTCCCTTCTGTGAGTGTTGGTTAAAGACGTACACAGATAATCTCCATCCTTTCCCCACTTTGTCTCCTCCTCCACCTGCAAGCACCAATGGGGCACTGTTCTGCTGTTGAAGACTTTACAGATTCAAAGTAGGAGAAGCTAAAAGTCTGGGACTTGTCAGTCTCCCCGTCCTCAAGTCTATCCCCAGAAAACTCTCCACCCTGGACCAGTGTCTTCATATAACAGGATTATATGATTATTCCTATTAGAGATTTGGCCTAAAAAGCATCTTCCTGCTGAGATTCATGGAAAGAACCTTTGGAAGGATTAAGGGATCCTTTGTTCTTCACACATCATTGTCAGCTGGTTCAGTGATGTTTCCCCCTTAGCTCCCTTCAGGGCCTTTCTGATTGGATGGAGGTGAAAAGGAAGAAGCTGTTTGGAAGCCGGGTGCCTGCGTGGTTTAGATTATGCGGCAAAGTCTAGGACCCAGCAGCCACATGTTGCCAGTGAGCATTTGAGATGCGGTTAATTTGCAATGAAATGTATTTCAAGTGTAAAATACACAATGGATTTAAAATCCTT
>NW_003852495.1:3358633-3382451 GCF_000181295.1 Otolemur garnettii | reverse complement strand
AATATATTATTAAAATTTCCATGTGTTTTTTTTTTCTTTCTTTCTTTTTTTTTTTTGCAGTTTTGGGCTGGGGCTGGGTTTGAACCCACCACCTCTGGTATATGGGGCCGGTGCCCTACTCCTTTGAGGCACAGGCACCACCCTTCTTTCATTTTTTTTTTTTTTCAGGTGGTTACAAGAAAATCCCATCTGTGTGTTGCATTGTATTCTGGCAGGACACGGTTGGTTTAGACTAACCCTCCACCTGTCCTGTGTATCCCAACTTCATTCTTCCTTAGTCATCTCACTCCATCACGCATCTCCTTCCTTTCCTATAATCTTTTTTTCTCTTCTCTTTACTCACCCTTATCTCTCAGTTTTCATTCTTTCAACAAATATTTCCTCAGTTCTTAGTCTCTATGCTTTGTACACATGCAAAATCTCTCTCATCCTAAAAATAAGAAATGAAACACAAAGAAGAAGCAAACAAGCTCAGCCCTGTCTCTATCCCCATCACCCTCTCTCTCCACATGCCTCTTCTTTACCATCCAGCCCTTTGAGGAAGAGTCTGAACTCTTTACCTCCATGTATCTTCTCAGCCTTCTCTTCAAACCTCAACCATCTAACTTTTACCCCGTTTACCCCTCCATGCAAATTGTGTTCCCTGAGGCCACTGGTTGCCTCTTGTTCTCAAATGTTACTGTGACTTCTCATTTTTGGCTGTAGCAGGGGACACTGTCCATGGAGTTTCTTTTTCCTTGATGTTCAAGCTATGTCTGTGTCTTTCTCTCTCCCTGCCTCCCACCCCCATCTCCCTCTCTTTCTTATGTGTTTCTCTCTCTCCTGTTTTAACTTGATTTTTACCTTTGCAACTAATCAGCTCAGTAGCATTGGGTGGTCTCGACCTCATGGAGCCTCAGCATCTTCTGTGTCACGCTGGGGCTCACGTGTGTCAGTGGGAGCTGGGGCGACCCGCCCCCTTCAGAGTCTTCTTCTTGGTTCATTTGCAGGATTCTCATCATCTATATGGGATTCTGAGATGCTTCTGTGTTTTTCCTTTTCTCTCATTTCCTTGGTGGTGTCCCCCCATATCTGTGCCTCCAGTTAGATGCTTTTGTACTCTTCTTCTGTTCCTCTAATTCTTTAAGGCTCATCTCAAATATAACTTCTGCCACCCAAGGGTCCTCTGTCCTCTTCAGACACCCTTTTGCCTCACAAATCCTGAATTTCCCTACCCAAAAACAGAGATAATGATGACATCTCTCAAACCTCATTCACAGTCTTCTGGAGTCTCCCATGAGATGATGAGTGTGAGAGTACTTTGGGAATGTCAAACACTTGATAAATATGATCACTTCCCAAAGCCCCACAACATTCATGTGTGCCTGACACTGTTTTTTAGGACAGATTGCACATAAATATGCAGTGCCATCGCTACCAGATCAGAGTCTTTCGTAAATGAATATTTAGTCTTCTCCCACCAAAGGCCAAATTCCCAGAGGGTAAGGTCATGCTACATTCCCTAGGAATGTAACCCAAACCTTAATTTTTCCTGTGTAGCATACTCTGTAGTGTATGTTATATTACACACGTGGTGGTAAATGCTTCATTTTTGCAGGGTTCAATGAAACTAGCAAATTCACACATTTCTAGCTCTTTTTATTTTTACATCAAAAATGCAGGGTGTCTATAAAGTTTGTGTGCAATTTAAAATAGTTGCACATGACTTTATGGCCACCCTTATATAGTAAGTCGTTGGCCTTTATTACGTGGGAATGATAACACCGAGTTAGAGCCTGCTGGAAGGTGGGCTTCGCTGGGTGGGGCCTGTGTCTTCTGCTCTGCTGTGCTATTCCTGCCCTCACATGGCAGGTGCTCACTAACTAGTCGTTGAATGGATGAGCCCCCCATGGGACAGAGTCAAGTTTCAACTTTGACCTCTGGCTGGAGGACCAGAGGATGTTTCTTGTCAGGTTTATGGGGTCAAGGTTCAGACATCAGGATAGCTGAGTTTCTTAGAGCCTATGTGGCTGTTTTGTTTCTGGTTTGGGGGCTGTGCTTGGAATAACTGAAGATTCTGACAGGCTACTCTCCCTTAAGTTGGGGTGAGGGTGGGAATCAGGGAACTGCTAAAACTAGTCCTCCTTGATCTGATTAAAGTAGAATGCAGTCACTAGTAATGTGAACAGCTAAGCTTGATTGAGCACTTATGATATCACACTGTTTTAAATGCTTTATTTATGCTAATTTATTTAGCTATCTCCAAAATTCCATGAGGCAGATGTTGTTATGTTCCTTCTTGACAGCTAGGAAAACAGGCACGGAGAGTTAAAATAAATCGCCTAAAATCACAGAGTGAGTTCATAGTAGAGACATGATTGAAATCCAGAAATTGAGTTTTGGAGTGTATTATTTTCTGATCTACTATGCTAACCTATCTCTCTGCTTAAACAGAGGTCATTTATAAACAACTATTTTGTTATACCTAAGTGTTTTTTCACTGTTTCCTTGAACAGAATAATCATCAGTAGCTTTGTTGTTGTTGTTTTAAACTAGAAAGGTTCTGGGCTGTTTCTTTCTTTCAGTTCTGTAAAGCCTGCATTTTCTACTCAGCTACGGTATATTATGAGTTAATTATTTATATAAATAGTGCTGAAACAGATGTACTTCTTAACTAACTGAGTTTATAAAGAAGTAGAGGCCAATTGAAAGACACTAAGATGATTGTCGGAAATCATCCGATTAGAACCTGACTTTCAGGTTCATGGGTTAGAGATTGTTTAACAGTAGTGTTTTTATGTCAGAGTTATCATAGACTGTGAAAGGAAAACAAGTGCTAAATTCGTGAAGAGGATTTGGAACTTCGTAACATTGAGTTGGGTGAATTAGCTTGTCTGCCTGGTGTTATTTCTGTCCTTTTCACATTGGATTCCTTGTCTACCAATCGAAGTTACTTTAATTCAAGAGCTAGAGCTAAAAGTATGGGATAAACTTTATGGTAGAAATTATATTAATAGATCTATTTATTTGGAAGCATGTCCACTTCACTCACTGTGTTGACTTGGATAGGGGAATGAGAGAAGTGAGGAAACCCTTCCTCTTCTTCCCCTTCCCTAAGACTGGCTATCTAAGGTTCTTAGTTTTAATATATACATTGCACCCAGGATTGGTTAGTGTTTTAAATGGAAGCTTATGCTGACTTCACAGGACCCAACAGGATTTTCCTTGAAATAAAACCTAATATATTGAAGATGCCAGTGCTGTGTACTAAGAGTGCAGAATAAATGTTAAATCCATAAGTGCATTAGTGGATTTGATAGTTCTGAAAGGGATAGTGTAGTAGAGAATCAGATTTAATCTATGTAAAGCCAGTGGGATCTGGGTGAGGTTAGTGTAAACTCACAGGCAAACAGGAAAGGTGCTGGCAGATAGAACCCCAAATGTACTGGGTTAATGTACAAATTCTCTCTCTCCCAGTGAGCCAGCAGGGGGCCGTATCCATGTTCCATCAGGGAAGGCCTTGTTCCTTTAGATGCAGGCCAAGTGAGAGCCAAAGGAAACAATTTATCATGGTCTAGACAGTGCATACAGCGTGCACCAGCTAGAAAGTCAGGACAGCAAGGGGCAGGCTCAGAAGAGGGAGTAGAGATATTAGTTATGCCAAGGAGTATGTAGGAGAAAGATGCTCACTGTTCCTTCATCTGTTCAGTTAAAAAATATTTATCGACATCTGCTGGGTAGCGGGCACCGTTATAGACACTGGGGATAAAGTAGGGAACCAACCAGCTGAAAATCCTGCCTTTGTGAAACTTACATTCTTGTTGGGCAAAGCAGACAATAACCAAATAAATAAGTAAACTGCATGGTAATCAGATCATAAAAATTGCTGTAGAGAGAAACAAAGCAAGAAAGGGGGGATGGGGAGTGCTGGCATACCTCGGTTTTAAGTTTGATGACCACTATATTTAAGTGAAGAGATGACATTTGAGCAAGCTCCTGAAAAAGACTCTGTAAAAAAGAGTTATATTCTTATGCTAACGAAATTGAGCAAGTGAACTTGGACTCAGTGGTATATTTCAACTGTATTTAGCATGTGTCAAAATCTTCTGTCTTGCCGTTTTAAAATTTAATTGTAGCAGGAAATAAATATGAGTGTGGGATGGGAAAGGAGAAGAGGATGCCATTTCTGAACATGGGGTATTTGGGAAAGGATAGAAAAAGACAGACCTAAAAGGGATGGCAGAGAAATCCCCTCCTCGGTTGCTAGGAGGCAGCTGTGCCAAGGAAAATCAAGAGCCACAGGTATGTGGTGGCCTTTGCTGTCACGGGACCTCAGTCTACAGAGGTTATTTCTGACATCATCAGTTGACCATAGATAATAGCTTTTATTTTGACAGAAAAAGGTTATTGCATGGTCAGGCTTTAATAAACATTCCTCAAGGATTTATGACTGGGAAGCTTAAATCTAATTCTTTGTGCTGTAGCACTGGTGTTTTATGCTTGTCTGTCTCTTGCAGCTTTGTAGGACGCCAACCTCAGCGAGGCAGACGGGATGGCTAGCTCAGCCCGGGAGCATCTGCTTTTTGTGCGGCGTCGAAATCCCCAGATGCGGTACACACTGAGCCCGGAGAACCTCCAGAGCCTGGCCGCCCAGAGCTCCATGCCGGAGAACATGGCCCTGCAGCGAGCCAACAGTGACACGGACCTCGTGACTTCCGAGAGCCGCTCCAGCTTAACTGCCAGCATGTATGAGTACACGCTGGGGCAAGCCCAGAACCTCATTATCTTCTGGGATATTAAAGAAGAGGTGGATCCCAGTGACTGGATTGGACTTTATCATATAGGTGAGTCAATGAAATGGACGTGCATGTGACTCGGAACGTACATCTTTACTCTGAAATAATACCCTTCTGTGTTTTCATCTGGAAAAAAATTCACACACACAAATACACACAGCAGGTTCTGTGAATTTTCTTTCTTTTGGAGAAGGAAGAGAATCCAATAATACCTTTCCTTATGTGAATTTCATGGTTACATCTCTGCTTAATGAAATGCCAGAATCTGCAGGAGATATAGTGGTTTCATTTTAAAACTTCATATTACCCTTGGTCAATAGTCCCATTTTGGAAAGTATCTATTAGCATTTACTTACATTTTGAAGCTTATGCAAGGGCTATCTAGACTTAGATAACGGACAGGGAAAAAATGTTCTGTGTTTTCTGAAGGTTGAATTTCATTAAGAACAACTTGCTGTCTAAGATATCTTTTTATTTCAAAATTCCATGAGTGTGTCCACAGTCCGTTAGGGAAAGGAAGTGTCATGTTCTCCAGACAAATGACTTAGGAATAGTAGCTATTTGTTTTAATGAAAGCAATCTCAACTCTGTCTAGGTAATTTACATCTGTTATCCATAGGTGGGTGAATGGATGAAGTAGTCCAGGAAGTATGGTCTGCTTTATTTGAAAGCAAAACTCAAAACCCACCAACTAAACATATATAAATCCAACCCAATAATGAAATCTAACATTCCCCAAAGTAGTAGAAATTCATTACTGAATAAGGAAATTCCTTTCAGAATTTAACATCAGATATTTTACTAGGAAGACATTGTTCCTTTCAATGTAAGTTGTAAGCCACCCATTTTTAAAAAATGAATAAATTAGGGGGCGGAAAAAAAAAGACCTGTCTGTATATGGCAGGGCTTCTTAGCCTGAGGCCTTTTTGCTCCCTAGAGAACATTTGGTAATATGTGGAGACATTTTTGGTATCAGGATGGGTGGTGAAGGGGGGATGCAAGGCCAGGGGTGCTGGCAAACAGCCTGCAACATAACAGGAGAGCCTTCCACAGCAAAAGATTATCTGGCCCCAAATGTCAGTTAGTGCTACTGTTGAGAGACCCTGGTTTAAGGCAAAGTAACATCTGTCCTGAAATTTTGTTAAAATGTTAAATCCAATGAAATTTATTTTTCTCCAGGGTAGAGAATTTTATGTTGAGTAAAAAAAAAAAAAAAAAAAAAAAAATTGGTCTTTACTTATATACCTCTTAGTGATATATTATGCTGGATAATGAATCATTTTTAAAATGGCAAAAAAAAAAAAAAATAAACTATTATCTCTCTTTTTTCTCCATGGCAACAAAAAGTCTTCATAAGTTAGCATTTCCCCCAGGTGTGTGTAAGCATTTTTTAAACTGAGGAAGATACATGATTTGAAAATTTTATTTGTATTATGTTCACAAATCTTACAGTTTTGATGGGACTTTAGAGGGAACCCTTTAGCTTTTATGTAATTTCATCCTTTTGGACTTCATATAACTATTCTCTGTTTACTTTTTCATAATAGCTTTTACTCTTTCTCATTTTAGATTTTACATATATAATCTGATATCTAAATCTTCATTATAAGACTACAAATGGTAGATTGTATTTTTTAAAATACTTTATGTGTTATTTCTTCAGGGAATTATTTTACTTTCTCTCTCGAGGTAATTCCTTGAATGTGTGAATAACTTTGTCTGTAAGATGCTAGCATAATTTAGGACATTAACTCATATTACTTAATACTTTTTTTTCTTACTTTTTTCTTTACTTTATACTTTTCCCCCACCTTCTTTCTGTTTCCCCTCCCTATTTGTTTATTCCCTGTCTAAATTTAATTGAGAAGGAATGCAGGTGTCCTCAAACTTTTTAAACAGGGGGCCAGTTCACTGTCCCTCAGACCGTTGGAGGGCTAGACTGAGGGCCTGGAATGAGTCAGCTGCTAAGCAGGACAGGCTTAGCAGCAAAAACACCCGGCAGGCCAGATAAATGTCCTCTGCGGGCCTTATGTGGCCTGCAGGCCGTAGTTTGAGGACCTGTGATTTAAGGCATCAAACCACAATTCATCCTATCTCCAAGTGACCAAAGGCACAGAATCTTAGTGTTCTTATGTTTTCCTTTTGGAATGAAGAAGGACAGGTTAGATTTCTAAGTCTGGAATTAACTTAAGGATATAGGTAGATAAGAGAATTAGGAAATAAATACCTTTGAAAAAGTGCTAACTCTAGCACTCTTATTTTAAGAAGAAGCTTTTGTATCTTTCTCATATAAATTATCATTGTTATCTTTGTTCCCTTTTTTTAATATGTCTTTTTATTCCCCCTTTGGCTTTCAAGGTTTTCTCTGTATCTTGGTTTTTAGCAGTTTGTCCAGTTTTTGAACCTTATGAACTAATGTTTTTGGTGAATTTTGGCCATTATGTCTTCAAAAATTCTTCTCATTATTTTTACTTTTTCCTTCTTTTTCTGAGACTCCAGTTATGCATATGCTAGATCATTTCATGTTATTCTACAAGGTTCAGAGGCACTGGTTCATTTTCCTTCAATCCATTTTCTCTTTGTCATTCAAACGTGATAATTTATATATCTTAGATTAAGGTTGGGAGGTAAGAGATCTCAATTCAGGTTCACTAACTGTTTCCTTTTTTGTTTTCATTCAGTTGTCAATCTCACCTAATGTATTTTAAAATTTTAATTATTTGATTTTTTAATTTCTAAAATTTTTATTTTTCTCTTTATGTAATTTTAATTTCTCTTATGAGATTCCCTGTATGTTAACTCATTCAGATCATATTTTTGTTTGAGTCTTTGTATTCTGTCTTCCAAATTCAATATCTGGCCATTTAGCCCATTTATTTTGAGTGCTTTTTTATTCCTTGTCCATCAGTCTCATTTTTCTATTTTTCTGTTTCATTTTTGCTTATCTAACAATTTTTGATTTTATACTTGGACATTAAGGAGTCTATGTTGCTGTAATTCTGAGTTCTAGGGAATAATAGCATTAACTTTTTTTCTAGTAGGCAGATCTGTTTCCTCCAACAGATCCTTGTGTAGGTTTGATTTTACATTTTTCCTGGTGGATCTGTGGGAAGCCCTGTGTATTTCTAACTTGGTGGAATTCAGCTTCTAAGTTTGGCCTCTTCTATGGATTTCATTAGGTTTTGACTTGGGGCTTTGCTGAAGTAGGACTCTGTCCTTATTCCTAAGTAGTAGCATTTCTGATGTCTTAGCGGGATGGCTGGAATGTTAGCTATGTCTCTTTCACTCTCAGTAGGCTGCAGCTCCAGGGCTCACCAGCACTGTTTACCCTCTACTCACAGCTGTTCTCAACCTGTGAGTCACGACCCCTTTGTGGCAATGAAAATACATCCTGCATATCAGATATTTACATTACGATTCATAACAGTAGCAAAATTACAGTTCTGAAGTAGCAATGAAAATGATTTTATGGTTGGGGGTCACCACAACAAGAGGTTGGTTCCTTCCATTAGGAAGGTTGAGAACCACTGCTCTAGCGACTCTGCTGCTTCCTCAGCCTTGTAGAGGCTGTTCTTTACAAAGCCTGTGCCTGAACATGTGAAGCCTACCTTAGTCACAGATTTGTAGGGGAGCCTCTGTACATACTTTTTGCCCTCGCTCCTCCATAGCTCTTTCTTTTCCAGTGCCCTGACCTGGAGATCCTGGTCCACCTCAATGACCCAAACCCTGATCTCTGCCTCCACAGCTAAGCAGAACTGCCACAGACTCTAGCTAGCTTTCTGTGCCACACTCAGGAAATTGTTCTCTGGCTGAGAGCTGAGCGGTCATGGAGTCACCTCATAAATTTTTTTCTTCACTGGGATTATAGTTGCATACCATTTGTTATGCAATGTCCAAAAACTATTTCTTCCTCATTTTTGGAGTCATTTATGTTAAGAAGACTAGCCTGGTGATAATTACTTTATACAGCCTGAAGCAGCAGTTCTTCCCATACCTAGATTTAGGGTGGGAGGTAAGGGGTGTCTCTTAATTTTGTAGCCATTTCCAGATAACTCTGAATGATAAAGTTGATTGTTTGAGTCCTATGTATTTGCCAGTTAGATATTTAGCAGGAAAGAGGGGTGAGGAACTGGCATTCCAGACCTCCCAAAGGGCTAGGACTAACACAGAGACTCACATTTTTGAATGAAAGTAAACTGAGGTACTTGGGTGTTCTCAGTCACACTGTTGGTATTAGCAGATCTCCCATAATGAATGCTCTTACAAGGCACAGATCTCAGGTCTAGAATGTTAAATATGGCTCGTTTCTAAAGTTGTAGGCCTGCAGCTGTGTTTAAAAGAAAGACTTGTTTATCTGGGCCCTCAAACTGAGTAAACAGAAGCCTGGGCTTAAGGAGAGACTGCCATTTCTCTTCTGGGGCTAGACTGGGCTCCTTGATCTCTAGACTGGAGAGGGAACTTCACTTCTGTAGGGACTTTTGCTAACCCACGTGCAGAGGGCTGTGTGGGACGGCCATTTCCTGAACCCTGATGGGGACTAGGCTGTGGGCAGTGAGTCCATGATCTCAGGGCTTGTGGGGCCTCCCCAGGTTTAGGAAAGGCCTAAACTTTTGTGATAATCCACCCAGTGATTAGTTTAGGAGTGATAATCCACCCATGTAACTTAGTTCTGGCCAATGAGATTGAAGGGGAAGACTTTGGGGGAATTTCACTTTCCAGTGAGAAGCCAGCACTTCATGAAGACAAGGCCGTTTAAACTTCTTTGCTTGTACTTGGGATGCTAGTGAGAAGATGTGGTATCTTGAGCTACTGTGTGCGTGTAGCAAGTGTGAGACCTCAACCAAGGGGACAAGCAGCGAAGGTGGGCAGAGCAGAGAGACAAAAAGAGCTCAGACCGGCCTCCAGAGTCCATGGCACGTGTGAAAAATAAAGTCTCCTCTTTCCTCAAGTCACCATCAGGATAAGGCTTTCTGGTATCTGCCGTTATTTCTAACAGAGCACAGATGAGAAAGGCAAGAGGGGCTACCACTGCTTTTAAAGGCAGGACGAGGACTGAGCAGGCTACTTCTGTGGCTGCTGCTTCACGCAGAGTGCTTAGGACTGTTTTAATATAGGCCCAACCCTCTAGATTGCTTTCGAAAGAAGTAACAAAACTTTGATATAAAAATTTTGAAAACTGTAACTCGAAGTCACTCGTGGAACTTTCAGAAGTTTAATAGGGCCAGTAAAGCGATGGGAAGAATCTTCCACAGCAGTAGTCAGCAACTTGAACATAGGAAAAACAATTTTTTTTTTTTTTTTTGGTCACTATGAAATGAAAGCAGGCAAAATGGCCTATTCAGAGACAAATTGGAAGAAAAGCAGAAACACCAGCCTAGGATGGGAAGGAATTTTGGGGGCGGGGGGGTCCAAATTAAGTCACGAATTTAAGTGACTGAGCAGGAACATGCATTATAAATTCTCTCTAGGGCTCTGGAAAGGAGAGGTGCCAAGAATCGAGGTTTTATAATAATAGCATGTATGTCAGAAATAGCTTCGGATTTCTATACCTCTTGGTAGGAAGCAGCCTCTCCCCTTCAGTTGTGTCCTGAGAAGCCAGACTGTTTCCTAGCAACTTCTGGTATTATTTATGGAACAGAGAGACAGTCTCTATAGAAATAAGTCCCCAAGGAGAAGGGATTTAGTGGAACATCCAGCTGACGAGGTGTGGCTTCTTGGCACACTCTGAATTTTGATTGTTTCTTTTGGCTTACATTTTCTTCCCCTCCAGAAGTGTGAGTTTTGTGTTTGTTTGGCTAATTGTGAGCGATGTTTCGAACTGTACACCTCACTCCAGATGACTTTTAGCAGTGCTAATCTGTGGGGAAAATATATCCTCCAGGACTGGAAAAACAAATCTTTCTTTAGGCATTTTAGGCAATAAATAGGTCCTTCTGGAAATACAAAGAAAAAAGTTGAAAATATCAAAGCACCATTTGAGGAGACTTTGACTGTGAACACAGTTCTCAAAACATATGCTAATTATATTTCCTCCCTCCAGAAAGCTTTATGTATATACATCTTCTGAGACTTCCAGAGTTGATCACAAGATCACAATGTAGCTATAGGCCAGAATCTCCAAATTACAATTAATGGTTTGCAGATGGTTTTCAGAAATCACTAGGTTTATGATTTATTGTTGGTCGCCAGAATTAGAACTGACTCCTCACAGATTTAACAGTGTTTTTCATTGCCCCCTCCTTAATGCACCACATAAAAAGAATCAAATGCTTATCTTGTGCAAAATCACTTAGGACATCCAGCACAAACTGCTCTCCATGAAAAACCAAATAGAAACAGTTTAAAGAGGAGACGAGCATATTACATTTGTCTCAGGCTCACTATTTTATTCCCCTTAACCTTTGGACTTGTGCTTATTTTTCTGGTTATTCCAAAGAAAAACAAACACCTCAAGAGGCTCAGTTTGCCACTTCTCATTCGTAGGCCCCTTCAGGTACCTGACATAACTAGAGGACTGTGCTTTATGAAGATTTGAAAGTATATACTGTGCTGTACACCAGTGCTGCTCAAAGTGCTTTTCTGCAGAATGTTTGCTACTGATCTGTGACTGGGGAAAGTGCTTTCTGCAGAATGTCAATCAACGTACTGCTTCATTCATTAAGAAAATCTTGCCATGATTTCTGGCTCCAGCTTTTTATGTTGTCATGGATCAGTGACAAAAAATTTACAAATATTTATGTACACTACACTTTAAGTCCATACACAGTCCATACACACTGACAGAACTATTATATTTTGACTATTGGTTTTTAAAATGTGTCATGGCTAATTAACATGACCTTTTTTTCTGTTTTTGGATAACAAAATAAAGTAAGATTGTAATAGTGAGCCCAGGAGTTGTGATCATGTAATCTAGAGCTTAGAGATTCTGAAGTTTAAGCTGATGTTTTATAAATAAATAACTAAGGTCCAGAATGGTGATACCTTACTGCTTGTTGGGGGCAAAGTCAAGGCTGGAACTTGTGTCCTACGCTCTAGTCTTTTTTTCTTTTCCTATGCTTAGAATTATAACTGTGTTTACCAATCTTTAATTACTTACTCACCACTTTCTTAATTTTTTTTTATAAAATTGGATTATTAGCTGTGCTATTAATATTTTTCTTTAAATCATCTGATTAACAAACAACCTGAATAGGCATTTCAGAAAAGTGGAAAGACAAATGACCAACAGGTATATGAAAAAAATGCCCAGCATCACTAATCATCAGAAAAACACAAATCAAAACCAGAGTGAGGTATCACCTCACACCTATTAGAGTGGTTGTTTTTAAAAAGACAAAAGACAAGTGTTGGCAAGAATTTGGGGAAAAGGGAGCCCTTATTCTTTGTTGCTGACAAAGTAAATTAGTACAGCCATTATGAGAAACAGTATAGGTATACCTTGGAGTAATTGCAGTTTTGGTTTCAGACCATCACAATAAAGCAAAATATGGCAACAAAATGAGTCACGTGATTTTTTTGTTGTTTTCTAGTGCTTAAGTTATGTTTATATTATGTTGTAATCTATTAAATATATAATAGCATTATGTCTAGAAAAATCACTGTACATACTTTAAAAATGCTTTATTGGTTTTTTTTTTTTTTTTTTTTTTGGCCAGGGCTGGATTTGAACCCACCATCTCTGGCATCTGGGGCCAGTGCCCCACCCTTTTGAGCCACAGGCACTGCCCTTTTAAAGGAAGGAATTTATTTATTTATTTTGCAGTTTTTGGCTGGGGCTGGGTTTGAACCTGCCACCTCTCATATATGTGGCCGGCGCCCTACTCCTTGAACCACAGGCACTGCCCCCAAAATGCTTTATTGATAAAAATGCTAATGATCATCTGAGCCTTCAAGGAGTTTTCATCTTTTTGTGGGTGGAGGGTCTTGCTTGATGTTGGTGGCTGCTGACTGGTGAGGATAGTGGGTACGGGAGGTTAGCATGGCGGTGTGGCAATTTCTTAAGATAAGACAACAATGAACTTTGCTCCGTCAACTGACTCTTCCTTTCATGAAAGGTTTTCTGTAGCATGGGATGCTGTTTGGTAGCATTTCACCCATGATAAAACTTTTTTCAGAATTGGAGTCAATCTTCTCAAACCCTGTTGCTGAAGATTTAATAGTATATACTGTGCTGTACCCCTGTGCTGCTCAGAGTGTTTGTCTGCAGGAGGTTTGCTACTGATCTGTGACTGGGAAGGGTGAATTAAATTAAATTTATGGAATCTTCTCCATCTTTTGTTGTCATTTCAACAACGTTCATGGTATCTTCACAAGGAGTAGTTTCTATCTCGAGAAACTACTCTCTTTGCTCATCCATAACAAGTAACTTCTTATCTGTTCAGATTTAACATGAGATAGGAGCAATTCTGTTGCATTTCAGGCTCCACTTCTGATTCTAGTTCTCTTGCCATTACCACCACATCTGCAGTTTCTTCCTTTACTGAAGCCTTGGACCCTTCAAAGTCATCCATGAGGGTTGGAATCAATTTCTTCAAAACCCCTGTTAATGGTGATGTTTTAATGTCTCATGAGTCACAGATGTTCCTAATGGCATCTAAAATGATGAATCTTTTCCAGAAGATTTTCAATTTACTTTGCCTGGATCCATCAGAGAAATCACTATCTATGGCAGCTGTGGCCTTACAACATGTACTTCCTAAATAATAAGACTGGAAAGTTGAAATTACCCCTTGATCCACAGGCTGCGAATGGATGTTGTGTGAGCAGGCACAAAGGCACCATTGATCTCCTTGTACAACTTCATCAAAGCTCTTGGTTCAACAGGTACCTTGTCGGTCAGCAGTAATATTTTGAAAAGAATCTTTTTCTGAGCAATAGGTTTCAACAGTGGGCTTAAAATATTCAGTAAACTGTGCTATAAACAGATGTGCTGTCATCTAAAGCCTTGTTGTTACATTTATAGAGCACAGGTGATGTAAATTTAGTATATTCTTAAGGATCCTGGTGTGGCACCTGTGGCTCAAAGTAGTAGGGTACCAGCCCTATACGCCAGAGGTGCTGGATTCAAACCTGGCCCCGGCTAAAAACTGCAAAAAAAAAGAAAAATAATAATAATAAATGAATTCTTAAGTGTCCTGGGATTTTTGGAATGGTAAACGAGCATTGGCTTCAACTCACAGTCACTAGCTGCCTTAGCCCTTGGTAAGAGAGTCAGCCTGTCCTGTGAGGCTTCCTCTGAAGCTAGGCATTGACTTCTCCTCTAGCTATGAAAGTCCTAGATGGTGTCTTCTGCCAATATAAGGCTATGTCATCCACATTGAAAATCGGTGCTTCAGTGCTTCCCCCTTCATCAGCCATCTTAGCTAGAGCTTCTGGATAACTTGCTGCAGCTTCTCCACCAGCACTTGCTGCTTTCCTGTGCACTTTTATGCTATAGACATAGATTCTTTCCTTAAACCACATGAACCAGCCTCTGCTAGCTTTCAACTTTTATCCTGCAGCTTTCTTACCTCCCTCAGCCTTCACAGAATTGAGGAGGATTAAGGCCGTGCTCTGATGTAGGCTTTCTATGGCTGTTTTGACCTTCTGTTCAGATCACTAAAACTTTCTTCATATCAGCAATATGGCTGTTTCGCTTCCTTTCACTTGACCACTTAGAGACTGTAGGATTATTAATTGGCCTAATTTCAATATTGTTGTGTCTCAGGGATTTGGAACGCTGAGGAAAGGGAGAATGACAAAGAAGTGGTGGGTCAGTGGAGCAGTCAGCAAACAGAACATTTATTAATTAAGTTCCCTGTCTTACATGAGCATGGGTAATGGTGCTCCAAAACAATTTCATCAAAATGACATAAAATGTTTGTTGATCATAGATCACCATAATAGGTATAATAATAATGAAAAAGCTTGAAATATAGCAAGAAATACCAAAATAGAAATAGTACACACTTTTGGAAAAATGGCACCAATAACCTTGCTCAATGCAGAGTTGCCACAGAACTTCAATTTGTAAAGAACACAGTGTTTGTGAAGCACAGTAAAATGACATGTGCCTGTATGTTAGCTCCTCAAAATATTCAAAATAGAAGTATTAGGCCAAGTGTGGTGGCTCATCCCTGTAATCCCAGTACTCTGGGAGGCCAAGGCAGATGGATTGCTTGAGATCAGGAGTTTGAGACCAGCCTGAGCAAGAGTGAGACCCTGTCTCTACTAAAAATAGGAAAACTAACTTGCATAGTGGTACATGCCTATAGTTGCAGCTATGCAGGAGGCTGAGGCAAGAGTAGTGGTTGAACACAGGAGTTTGAGGTTGCTGTGAGCTATGATGACAACACCACATTCTACCTAGGGTGACAGAGTAAGAGAGTCAGTCTAAAAAATAATTAATAATAACAACAGAGAAGTAACCTCACTTTTGGGTATATATATCCAAAGGAAATGAAATCAATCTGTTGAAGAGATATCTACATTTCTATGAGTATTGCCGTGTTAATCACCATAACCAAGATTAGGAGTTCACCTAAGTGTCTGTTGATGGATGAATGGATAAAAAAATGTGGCATGTATACATAATGGAATGTTATTTATCCATAAAAAAGAAGGAAATCCTTTCATTTGTGATAGTCTAGATGAATCTGGAGGACATTATTTTAAGTAAAATAACTCAATTGATTAAAACAAACTAGCTATCTACCCTGACCATGTTCTAATAGCGTTAGAGAAAAGGTTTACTGTGTTAGGTATATTTCTTTCCAAAATATGCTAACTGTTAAGAAATAACTTTTGCTGGCTGAAGTTAAAGAACGTTCTCTTTAGTAAGGTATCTCAAGAATGAAAAATAAGCATTCCATGTACTCAATAGTAATTTGAAACTTGTAAATAAACAAGTACGGGCCCACATGAGAGGGAAAACACAATTAAATTGAAGAAGGGGAGGCAGGGGAGAAGGGGCTCAGTAAGCTCTCACCTGACACATACAATGCAGGGGTATACGGCACACCTCCTGGGTGAGGGACTCAGACACAACTTGGACTTTTCTTAGCAAACTCAAATAAGGTAACCTAATCGTATGTGCCCTTATATTAATCTGAAATTAAAAACAAAAAAAACTAACTTTTGCATCTGAACTACCCAAGACCATCTCAGGACCATCACAAGCACTTTGAGAAGGTCTGGAGTTATCAGTGGTTGAGGGCACAGGCACCACAGTTGGACACACTAATAAATTCAATGAATGGTGGAGTGGATGGTCTTGGGCAAATTCTTTAATCTTTTAAACTTCAGTTTCTTCATCTTTAAAGAAATGACTAAGAAGAATACCATTAGCATGAAATTTAAATGCGATAACATGCATAAAATGCCCATTGTAAGGTCCTGACGAATATAAACTATCATTAATATTTTGGCCACTCTCAATAATAATCGATCATTGTACTGGTGAAGTTAGGCAGCACAAACTTACCTAAGTGACAGAATCCACAGGAAAGGATTTCCAGATTAAAGTGAAACATGTGGCCAGTTGGGCTTACAGAAAATAAAGTTCTTTTCTTTGAAACAGAGCTCTAGAAATTATATAAACACTAAAATATGAATGTTAACTAATATAGTATTTTAATTTGAGTATTATGTAAGTTCTGAATAAACATGATTCCCAAGGTGATGGGAAATCTGCAATTTAATCAAATGGAACAAAAAATTAATGCATTAGGTATTTCATTTCCAGAATAACTATCAAATACAGTTAAGATTGCCTGTTTTTAAGGTCTGTTGATATTGTTATGAGATTATTGCCAAATGAAAGTTGTTTTAGGTCATATCTTTGGAATTTTTAAATGCTTTTAAAAAATAAGAGCTTTGAACGTGAGATTGTTTTTTGAAACAACTTCAAGTTTTTGTCAACTAGTTGGTTTAGTCAAGATAAGACAGATTATGCTTCAATCAACTAACCCTAAAACCAGTGGGGGATTGTCAGGCGACTTGATTAATATTGTCACGTAGGAACTCAAGTTGACCACCTTATTTATTTTTGCCATATTGGATTATTAAAGGCTCAACCATCTTGTCATTATACTGTCTGAACCATACACCTCTTTGGGCAGGGGAAGAGAGAGCTGGAAACTCTTATTCCAGATCTTAAATGCTTCAGCGTGAAAACGACGCATTTCACTTCTGCTCAGAGCCCATTGTTCAGCACAGTTAGCATGATTCTGCCTAAGTGCAAGAGGACTGGGAAATATGGAGAAGCTCTTGGCTAATCAGTGAGCAGTCATTGTCTCTGTGATTGTAGTCATGTCTCGATAACAACATATCTGATCTTGTAGTCTGTTTCAGAGCCTAAGACATTTTGCATGGTCACTATAAGAATGGATGGTGAGGGTTAGAAAGTACTATATCTTGGGATACACTTTGCAAGGTGTGCAGAGACCAAATGAGCCCCACACCTCAGGCAGTACCAAGGACAGTGCCTGACCATCATGGACGAAAAATAGCAGTTTGTGAAATCTGGATTCATAGGATAGCACTGGTGTCTCAGACCACCAGGCATGTTCCTTTTAATATGTGTGTCAAAGACTGGGTTCACAGAGTAGTTCATGTGTTCAAAATGGTTATGAAAGACTTCCCATGTCATTAGGTAGGTTTTTCAAAGTTGTGCATGTTGGGGCCAAAGAGCTTCACTATATTTTGTCCTTTAATATTATTGGTTGTAAGCAGTACTTGAAACAGATCCATAGATAGAGATATTTTTATTTTTTACCAAGTTATTCTAGAAACATTACCTTGTCCTTAAAGGAAACTTAGATAGACAGAAGGGAGTAAATGTTAAATAATTGTAAATATTTTGTGATGATGTTAAGCTAGCATTGCTTGAGGTTTAGAAACTCTTTGTTTGAATTACACCCATTACTATCCCACAGAAGAATTGCTTATACATACTAATTTTGTTTGTTATAATTAGCTTGTCATGCTTTCCTAAGGTCTAAATCAGGCATCCTCAAACTACAGCCTGCAGGCCACATGCAGCTCGCCTAGAACATTTATCCGGCCTGCCGAGTGTTTTTGCCACCGCTGCTGCCTGTCCTGCTTAGCAGCCGACACATCCCGGGGCCCTCAGTCTGGCCCTCCAATGGTCTGAGGGACCGTGAACTGGCCTGGCCCCCTGTTTGAAAAGTTTGAGGACCCTTGGACTAAATAGTGGGCATACCTGTAAAGAAAGTATATTTACAATGCTATAATTTTATCCTGATATCTTTCTGGAAGTCTGTTTTGTATGTTTCCAATTGCTCTGTCAACTTTCTTTTGGTTAGTTTTTGCTTGGTGTATCTCTTCCCATCAGTTTACTTTCAACCATTCTTTGTCATACTTCAAATTTATCTGCTGTTAACCATCTAAACTAAAGCTTCATGATTTTTAATTCAATCTGAGTGGGCATCTTTTAAAACTGGTATATTTAATGTTTTTATATCTGCTATTATTTTTTTATAAACTTGGACTTATTCCTACATCCTATTTCCTCTGTTTGTGTGTCTTACTTTTCCTTAGTTCCTGTTTTTCCCTAATTTTTATGCTTTCCATGAAGAGTTCTCTTTATGACATTCTTCCTAAGTCTGTTTTCTTAGAAGTTAAATGTTCCGGTTCTAGTTCTAGTCTGTTAATAGTTATTCTTTAAATTTTTGACATGTATAATTGAGTTTTATCATACAATGAGTCAGTGTCTTTAAGTGCCTCGAGCTGTTCAAGAGTCTTAGGATCTTTTCATTCCAATCACTTCCTTCCTTCCCCATCTTCTCTTTTATTGTTGACAACATCTAATTCTACCCTGTTTTAAACCCCTTCTTCCACCTTAGCCATTATTATTCTTGTTGTGTTTTTTATGTAGACAAGAATATATTCTGTATAATAGACTTCCACAAAACAGTGGCTTAAAACAACAATCTGTTGGATAAGTAAACAATTTAAAGATTAAAAAAAAATAACTAATTTGCCTGAATCAGCAGTACTAGAGTAAACTGGGCTTGATTTTCTTATAAAACACATGTACACAGCAAAGGCTGTGTTATAAAACAAATGGAAGTACATGGGAGAAGTTGAAAATTGATTGATTGATTGATTGATTGATTGAGAGTCTCACTTTGTCGGCCAGGCTGTAATGCAGCTATATGATTGTAGCTCACTGTATCCTCAAACTCCTGGGCTCAAGTGATCCTCCCACCTCAGCCTCCCACAGTGCTGAGATTACAGGCATGAACCACCATCCCTAGCCTGGAGTTTAAAATGTATCTTCAAATCTTTGTTGTTTTACCAAACCAAAGAATATCATTTTTTTCCTGGTTAATGTAGGTTATTATAAAAGGAATCAGGTATGTCTAGAATCTTCTCTTCTTTTCCTACAGTGGTTTTTCTCCTTACTGGGTCTCATTTGTTCTCTGTTTCATTTAACACCATCTATTTTTATCATTATTTATAAAGTCAAGGCCTTAAGTCGGGCTTACGCTGGCAGTCTTTGAGTTACAGTAGAGCTGTGATAACCATCAAAGTCGTTAAATTTTTTTCCGTCAATTGTTTCCCACAGTCTGGCTGACATCATTGTTGAATTGTTGAATAAATATGGACTTGCTACATAATAGTGTACAGATTTCATATGGATTTTAGAAAAACTATATAGAGAAACTCAGATTTTCAGTTTGTTTTAAGTTATAGAGATCAGAGTGTTTTAACTCAGATTTAACGGTGACATGAAGGGAGTCTACCAAGTTTTTATGTTATTTTTTGTGCTTATTCTATTTAAATTATGAATTGCAAAACTCCTAAAACTTCCTATGTCAAAGTTTATAAAACAACTGCAAATACTACACATGGTCCCATTTCTTTAGTCTTCTGCAGTTCATAAAATCATTAGCAGAACCATACTGATGCCTTAGTGAGCAGTGTCTGGTGGACCAGTTGTCCTCAGGTATCATGTTTTAGAATGGCTGTGAGGATGGTTTTGGAGCAGGGGTATGGGATAGACCTGGATTCAAATTCTGGTTCTGCTACTTAGTTGGTGCTTGGAAGAGTTATTGAACCATTCTGAGCCTCAGTTTCTTTGTGTACAAAATGGGAATAATACCAACCTCATATAATTTTAAGGTAGAACAAGATAATATTTGTAATTGTGTGTACATGGGTAACCTGCTACTCAGGAGGTAGTTGCCATACTATCTATACCTCCAACAAACATTTGTTGAGAGCCTGCTATTTGTCTGCTACTAGGCCATCGGATACAAACATGAATCAGCTCACGGTAGGGTGGACGATAAGTAGGAAGGAAACAACTGTAATGTGTTACAAAGACTGAGAGGGAAAAGACAGCATTAATGCCTAAGATGGGTTCAGAGGTGGGAGGGATGTAGAAAGGACTTCACTGAGATGACAGTATTAGCATGAAATTGGGATGCTTTTGATGTTTACCAAAGATAGGTCCTTCCAGAAGGTGGAAATTACCCCTGCACATGCCAGTTCTTTCTCTTGAGAGCTCACATGTGCTGTGCTTGAAGAGATTGCCCCCCTGCCACCTGGCTGACCTCGGTGTATCCTTTTAGACAGGATCTAAAAGGCACACACTTTGTGATCCACCCCTCACTCTCCCAGGCAATGTCCACTCTCTACTCCTTTAGCAATGTTTCAGTATTACTGTTTCAGTGCTGATTGCAGTTACAATTGCTTCTTTTCCATGCTTATCTCTTTAATTGCACTCTTTTTTTTAATAATTTTTTTTCTTTTTTTCTTTTTTTTGCGTTTTTTTGGCCAGGTCTGGGTTTGAACCCGCCACCTCCAGTATATGGGGCTGGTGCCCTACTCCTTTGAGCCACTAGCTCCGCCCTTTAATCGCACTCTTAACTCCTTAACTGCACCCTATTCGCGCTGCGTGCTGTGTGCTGAGCACCCTGCCCAGCTCTTGGTGCTGCATTGTCTATGCAGATTACATTAAAGGGTAGGTTTTAGGGTAGGGTAATTAAATTAAAAAGTAAAAACTTTTTATTGAAGATTATCCTATGTTATGTAGTTTTCAACTAATGATTTTATTGAACAGAGTAATTTTGGTATGTGTTCATTCATTTATTTGTTCAACAATATTGAGTTTACCATACACGAGGCATTCTGAAAGAATTTTAAAAGTATCTTCAACATTTAAGATCATAGTTAATGGCTTGTCCTTCTAGTTTTTTTCTGATTATTATTACAATGTGCTGGCCTTTTGCTTCCTATTTCTTTACCTTTGAAATAGGTCAAATGACCCTTGAAACCTCCTTAATATTGAAAGCACTGTGTGTTTCAGTTGAAATAATTTTTTTCCCTAAATTCATTGTGAATACTCCTTATTTTTTTTTTTTTTGTCCTTTCTTGTTATGTTAGTTCTAAAAATATGCATTGGCTGTTCTAAGCAGTCATAGATGTTTTTCTGAAAGTTGAATCTTGTTTGGCACGAAGACTATCTATAGAGTTTTCGGCATTCTGAAATATGTACCGTATATTCACAAGATAGCTATATTGCTCCTGGCTATTATGGAGCCATTGATGGATCAAGAGGTAAATTATCCTTTTAATCTGCAAAAAGAATACTGCTTTTGCAAGTGGCTTTAGTTATAGCATTAAATTATAACATTAGAAACAAATGTTATTGAATGACTAACCTAAAGGAAAAAAACTTTGAAATTTCCAACTGCAAATTTGCATTAAGTTAACTCATAGGATTCTAAATATTGCTCACATATCTTTATAAGGCATCCTATGTGTTAGTCTGTGGCATACTTCTTATATAATAAAACATTCCTTGTGGAAAGGAAAGCTTTACAGAATTCAGCAAACATCTGGAGGAGGTTAAATTCTTAGTTTTAGGGCTCTGTGACAGCCACTTTTTTTCTTTTAACTTTGTCTGCCAAAACCTGTCATTTCTGAGGCATTTGAAGGAGACAAACCAGGTGAACTGTGCAATGCACATGACCTGTTGTAGCTGCTGATGGGAGCGAGGTTACAGGTTAGCCTATGTCAGGTAACTTGGAGTTTTGGTTATGTGATTCATTTGCTTGAATGGAATGAAACTAATAAAATTTCTTATTAAAAACCAGGATTAATCGAATACGTGTCATTCCAGCTACTTAGAAGGCTGAGAATGGAGAGGAGAAAGGCTTGCACCCAGCAGTTTGAGTCTAGCCTGGGCAAGATAGCAAGTTTGTGTCTCCAAAAAAATAAAAAATAAAGTTAGAATTATTGCATGTAAAATTATTTATAACTACTTCGATTCTGCTAAGATAAGCAGCAACTTTATCATCTTAGTGTTATATAATACTATGTTTAGAACTTCCAGAATGATATATTTTAAATTAATTTCCCACAAATGTAAGGAAACCGTATTATTTAGATGAATAAATTAAATACTGGTAGTGCAGTACTGTATTTTGCGTCATTTGGAATCCCTAAAATGTATCATTCATCCGTTGACATTTATTTTAAAACTTAAACTTGTAGAGGTTTTAGATATAGAAAAGTGAATTATTGGTTATCTACTCTTCTGGCCTCATTTTGCAAATGAGAAATTGAGGTCCCTGATGGCTTAAGCCATATGCCTATGTTTGCTCAGTAAAATACTGGGGAAAAATGCAGTGTCTGATAGGAATTTCCTTCACTGTGGAGCTGCTTCTCAAGGGGAGTTAGGTGCTAAAGTCACTTCCTGCTGTATAGTCAAATTACCCTTGAAAACCCCTTACAAAGGCAGTGTGATTTAACACTGAATCCAACACAGCAAGGTTTTTTTTTTTTTTTTTTTCCAACATTGGAACAGTCTGCTGTCTTTGGTCTTAGGGACCTAAGTTTTATTTTTTTAAGAAAGCATTTCTTCTTATGGAATATTTCCCCTGTAGTATTAAAAACAAAATATATTAAGACTTTAGCTGTATGTATTGGAACTAAGAGCATGAGCTTATTAAAAAACATAACCAGCTCATATTCCTGTCCACTAAGGAACCTACATTTTAAGTTAGTAATGTTTCCTGACACTATTTTTTTGATTTTCACTTGGTTTAAAGGTTTCTTATTAGCATCCTAGGTGACCTCCTCAGTCTGACATCCTCCTGTCCATTGCTGCTCCATATCACTGCCACATATCTAGTAAAGAAAAGAACTTATTTTTGCCAGGGATCAAGCTAGTGTGCTTTATATATCTTTTACTTCATTCAGGCCATAACACAACCTTATGGGATGGCTTACCAGTTAAGATTTTGTGACTTAAAAAAACAAACCAAACCTAACTAACCCTTTCTTGAACCGGTAGCTGTAGCCAAGAAAATGAGCATATGTAAATTGTCTTCTGAGCTACCAATGCCCACGTGGATTTAGGGGAGGGGCTAGTGTTGTACAACCCACACTGCTGAGAGTGGGGAGGGAGGTGGATGCTGCCTGCTGCAACAAAGACGTACCTTAGGTGGTTTTTAGCACACCTAAAGAAGTCAAAGTTGAGACCTACTCCAGAGTTTTTGGTTAGGACAAAGAGGAGCTGAAGTTTTTCTGAATTTGAAGTTTATTCTTTGTCCATTTCTTTTATCATAAACCTCCCAACTTACAGAGTAGAGGCCAGTGGTCAGGCACGTGTGCTCTGATGTCGGGTGGACCTGTGTTGGAACCTCTGCTTTCCACTTGTATCCTGTGTGACACAAGGCAAGTTGCTTATTCCTTTCCAATAACATCAATCTCAGAGGGAAAAATGAAATCCTCAGTAGGATTTGTCTGAGTATCTAAGATGCTTGAAATAGGATTTGGTATAAAAGAATACATGAAAAGTCAACCCCAAAGATGATGATGATAATGAAATCATATATTTGTGCAAAGCATAGGAGTAGATTGTGTTTTTCTATTCTTATTTTCTGTACTACCCAATATAGCTTATTACTTTTGGATAAATTATTTCTTGAGTTAAAAAAGACTTGAAACACACATGTAGGAAAATGCAGCAGTGAAAATTGTACTCCAAGGATTTTCTTTTTTATTTTTTATTTTATTTTTTTTTT
>NW_003852495.1:3320476-3357019 GCF_000181295.1 Otolemur garnettii | reverse complement strand
GAAGCCAGGCAGGGATCCCATCATGGATTCAGAGGTGAAAGTGAGCAGACTGTGGCTGGAAAGTGGGATAGAGATGGTAGCTGGGGAGAAGGATGCCTTTCTCTGGTCCATTGCTTCTAAGTCAAGTTGACTGACAGCTGTGCTCAGTCCCCTGGAGAGAACCGCTTTTGAAGAAATATTCACATGGCGTCAGGCTCTGTACTATTTATGGAAAAGCAAAGAATTTCACTCAAAAGCATCAAAGAAGAGACAATCAGGAGACTGTCTTCCCAGTGCTTTTTGGACGACCTTTAATATTGGCGGGATACAGTTGAGCACAAAGGTGAGCGGCATAGTAGTGACTGTTGCCAACAAACAGCAAAGGTGGAGCCTGCCTCGGTCCTTGAGGTGTGAAGCTCAGGGAGATGGAAGTGAGGTCACCTGTCACTAGGACCAGCTTTGGAGTTCTTACAGAGACCAGCAGCAGCCGACAGGCTCGGAGAAGTGGGGGCTGGTGTGGGTGGACAGTGTAACTGGGAAACCTCAAAGAATACAGGGAGAGCTGCAAATTACAGAGTGAGAAAGAAGGCAGGGTGAAGGGTAATGTTTTTGGTACTCCCCCCAGCTGACCCAGAATAATATTTTTATAGTGCTATTGTATTTGGAGACTTCTCCTAATAACATGATTTCATATCGTCCTTATGGCAGTGATCCACATGCGTAACTATTACACCTGATGGTGGATGTGGGAGGAGGAAGCTAAGTAGGTGAATGTCAGACAGGTGGGGACAGAGTTCAGACCAAAGCTGTGCCATAATTTCCTACTTCTGAGGGCTCTTACCAGTGTACCAGCCTTTTGTGTGGTGTTGAAAGTAAAGTGAAAGGATTTCAGATGCTTCTTGGACAATCTTTTAAAATTCAATAGTAATGTTTTCATTTTTCTGGTTGTCTTCTATTTTTGTCAAGAATACTGGTTTTCCATTAGTGGACTGAAATGAACTTGTTTAAGTAAAAAGAATAACAATTTAAAAGCATCAAGGAAATAGTGGTACTGAGAGTTTGCAGTAATTGCCAGGGGGACTGCTATATGAGTGAAGTTTAGAAATCCCTGCTGAGACTTACTGGCCAAACATAGAGCTTAGAATTCAGTGACAATCTCTGAATGGTGTTCTTGATGTGCTGTGTGGCTAAGTCTTGATCTCACAATGGGCTATAAACTCTTTGTGGTCAAGGACTGTGCCTTATACTATAATCCAGGAGTTATACTTTGAATTATGTCCTCCCAAAATCCATTTGTTGAAGTCCCAACCCCAGTACCTCATAATGTGGCCTTATTTAGAGACTGGGTCTTCACAGGGGTAAGCTAGTTAAAATGAAGTTATTAGGGTGGCCCTTAATTCAAGATGACAGTTGTCCTTATGCAAAGAGAAAACAGCATGTGCACACCAAGGAGAGGGGCCTAGAAGAGGTTCTCCCTGGCAGCTTTCAGAAGGAAACAACTTGGCCAACACCTTGACTCTGGACTTCTAGCCTCCAGAATTACAGCATAGTAAATTTGTATTGTTTAAGCTACCCCATCTATGGCACTTTATTGCAGCAGCCCTAGCAAACTCATACAATAGGTTTTCACTTAAATACTGAAAACATGTTTAAAAAAATTCCTAAACAGAATAACATAATCTTGTGTAATTTTGATTAAGTGATCCAAGTTTAAAATTAAAAATGCCTCCTTCTAAGCTTTGAGGCGCCATTGGCTGGCCTTTCTCTTTCTTTCTGCTTCCACAATGCCCAGAACTACTCTCTTTTGAGCTTGGGAAGCTTTTTATATCCAGTGCCCTACATGTCTGCACTTCACCACGCTGAGTCATGCTGAGGGCCATCCTCCTTTGCACAAGGCCTTTGCATTGAATCAGATTTGCTCTTTTAAACTTTTAACTGCAGTATGTGTGTATGTGTGTGTGTGTGTATTTTATTTCTTCCTCTGACCAAAAAAAGAATTGTCACCTTCAGAAGTGGCAGCCACCCCTAAAAGGGAGGTGCACCATTTGAATTCACCATGGAGCCTGGCCCTGATTAAAAGATGCTGCTGCCCCAACTAAGTTGTGGCCAGGAGTGGCATTTGGGGTTCAGAGCCTGCTTTTATCTGCATTGTTATCACAGTTCTCAGCACACTATGTCATTACTATTTGTGGGTGTGTTATTCCTCTACTGCATTCTGTGGATTCCTTGAGTTTACAGACTGGCCATGTCTTAATCATTTTTTGGTTCCCCATGCCTGGTACACAGTACAAACTCAGTAAAAGTCTGTTGAATCAATTAAGTATTTTAAAAGGAGAACTGAATGAGATTCAGTGCCTTGTATGCTGGATTACCATTGAATTCTGTGATATGATTTACCTAAAGTTGTTGGAGCCATTACCAAGAGAGCAGGCTGGACAATGGATTGTAAGCTCGAAGCTTGCAGGAGGGGGGCTTTCCCATGTGTGACAACCTCTGCAGCTTCTATTCATTGAGAACAAGCTCCCCTCCCCCAAGCCCGACCCCCACACTGGAATTCCATGGCTGATCAATATTCAATTGCCAAGGTCTGTTTGTTAATGTCTAGTGATTGCTTGTATGTTTCAAAAAAAAAAACTGCCACTTTGTCTCTGCAAGGCTGCTGTCCAGGTTCCTACACATCTTGCTGCATAGGTTGCTACATATGTTGCCACATAGATCACTAAATATGTTATTACATAAGCTGCTACATATCCTATTACGTAAATTGCTACATATTCTGTTATATAGGTTGCTACATATTCCCCCATTTTTGTTTAAGACATTCTTACTCAGGGTGAAGGAAAGACCTGTAGTTGTTTATTTCATTTCCTTTTCTTGTCCAACAACGCTCCTTCTAGCTAGACAGAGAAAAGAAAGAAAGAAAAAGGGGAAAAAAGCACAAAATAGTTAACAAAACTACATCAGAGGAGTCAGTGAGGGGCTTCACCACAGAAAAGGGATTTGAGTTCTAAACTAATAAGGGTAATATCAATTTTACATATTTTTCTTTTTGTTAATTTTACTGATTTCATCACCTAACTGTTTTTGGGCTGACCCATAGGTTTCTTGACGCTTCCATAGGAAGTATTAATCAATGTCCAAAGTCTCCTGCTTCTGCACATTATCTATTGCATCCATTAAATGAGCAGCAATAGGCATAGTGTAGACTGGAATGACAGGTGGGGAAGTGTCAGTCTAAAGGAGCAGTAAGGGAAGAATTAAGTATATATATATCCAATAAAGATTCTCTCACCTTTGCTGATACAAGATGTTTGCTATGACTTCAAATTTCCATTATCGAAGCAGACTGCTTTGTTCAGAACCTTATTAGAACTTAGAGGGTGTAGTCTGAGCTTACCTGGGCCTAGAGATTGGGAGGTTTCTTAAGTGATGGAACCGTATATCGATCCTTCCTCTCAGAACCTCTAACTGCCAATGGGAAAAAGGGCTCTGACCACTCCTAGCTACTCCCTGCTGAGGATATGGGAGGCAGTTAGAGGTTTCTCAGATCTGAGTGATCTAAGGTTTACAGTAAATGAAAATCAGGGTGGAAAGTTTAAAGTAGAATGTTTTCATGAAATTTGAGGCCTAAAAAATTGAGGTTCCTTATTCAGGTTGAAATGAGGGAACCTTCTATCTATAGAAGGAGTTACTGAAGACAAATTCATCAAGGTGTTGGTAAGGTCTCCTGCTCATGTTGAGGTTTAATCCAGCAAGCGGGCAGCCACTGCTTTTCTCATTGTTCTGTAATGATATGAGCAAACCTCGACCCCAATGTATGGGTGAGAGATGTCCATGACATTCAGCAGCTGTGTTTCCAAAATTTTAAGGAGATTAGTTAAAGCATAAGTTGGTATTCCTAAGGGAGAACGTAACCAATTAAAAGATTTAGAGACATCTCCAGGTGCCAAAAGCTTTTCCCAGGCTCTAAGACAGCACATCTTTGCTTGTATTATAGCTATATCATCATATTGAAGTTGGTTCGGAATGCCCATCCACTGACCAGAGCCAGTAAGCTGTTCTGAAGTTATGGGAACATTCCTCTGCTGGTTCTGGTGACTTATCAAGTCAGCCTCCTCCTTCCACCAAGTTTTATATTGTAAATATTGACCAGATTTGAGAATAGTTCTGGCCATCGTGTCCCAATCATATGGAATAAGAGGCTGCTCTTGCGCCAGCCCCTGTAATAAGCCTCTAGAAAATGGGGACTGCATGCCATACTGTGTTACAGCCTGTTTTAGATCTTTTAGAATCTTAAAAGTAAATATATGATGATTAAAGTGTTGGCCCCCTTGAAGATGTTGTGAATTAGGAGGAACGTCAGTAACTGTAACAGGAAAGAGCCCCGAAGTATTTTCTAAAGTCAAGTCTCCCGTTTGGTGACCCTCTAACAGTGCTTTCAAAACTGGAGTGGTGAGAGAGCTATCTTCATAAGGGTGTGCCAAGGGCAGTGCTGGAAGTTTTATATGAACAGTCTTAGCTGTAAGATCATTCAACCAGTCTTCTAACTGCTTAATCCTGACTTTTAGGTTTTGATTTGGCTTAGCTTTATTGAGGTGCGAAGATGCCAATGGATGGGAGGACACAGAGCCCAAAGACTCGGGTTCTTCCACATCCTGTTGTAATTGAACCTGCTGCACTACTTCATCACTGACTATCAGTCTGAAACTGTTGTGACTCCACGGACCAGAAGCCCCCCACTGCTTTCCTGTAAATTCGTTTGCTATTTAAAAAGCTCTCTCCCACTACAATTATCATTCCCCTTTGTTTATTATTTGTCAAAGGTCTTAATATCCCTTTGGTAAGTGCCTAAGAATTGCCAAAGGTGTCACTCACCCCGAGTGATCCTGTCCTTTGATAGGTTACCTATTGCAGGTTACCTACGAATTGCCAAAGTTCTTAATATCCCTTTGGTAGGTGCCTATGAATTGCCAAGGGTGTCACTTTAATTGGCGTTACCCCCTTGGTAGGTACCTGTGGTGGCGAAAGGCTATGCTGTCCCTTGGTCAATCTGGATGGAGAGTCCCTTTTCCCTCCCTGTACTCCCTCTTGTCATATTGCCAAAGGGTACACTTACACCGAGTGATCTTCCCCTTTGGTCCACATCCGCTATCCTGCCAACTATGCCAGAACATTGGTGCCGTCACCAAGGAAGCAGGCCGGACAATGGATTGTAAGCTCAAAGCTTGCAGTCGGTGGGCCTTTCCATGTGTATCAGGGAAAAGTTCCCAGCAACCCCCGCAGCTGCTATTTATTGAGAACAAGCTCCCCTCCCCCGAGTCCAACCCCCAAAACTGGCATTCCATGACTGATTAATATTCAACTGCCAAGGTCTATCCCTTAATGTCAAGTGCTTGCTTGTATGTTTCAAAACACTGCCACTTTGTCTCTGCAAGCCTGCTGTCCTGGTCAAAATCGCCACTTTGTCTCTGCAAGTGTAGAGGAACACTATCCAGGTTCCTACACATCTTGCTACATAGGTTGCCACATAGATCACTAAACATGCTGTTACATAAGCTGCTACATATCCTGTTACATAAGTTGCTACATACTGTGTTACATAGATTGCTACATAAAGTGTTCTTCTAGTCTTTCCATTCAAAATCTTGTTGATTTGGATAATACTTTCAGTAGTGGAGTAGATTTTCAAGACTTTGTGGAAACAAGCTGCCTCTCTTCCGTGGGAGCTTTAAGAATTGTTTTCCATGGTTTAGGTGCTGATCTGATTAGACATAGCAGACTGACCTAAATAATTTACCTCTTCTTCTCTGCCATAATCTCTTAAAGATCTATCTCTATGCATTAGATTAGATAATTATGATCATTTTCTAGAATCCATTCTAAGTTCAAACCATTCTATTTTTAAGGTCTGTTCTCTGTAATTAGATTTTAAAAAATCTTACTGTGTACAAATGCACTGTTGCCATTTACTAATTAAATGCTTTACCCTCAAATAGTTTACATGCATTTCTCATTTGAATCACATGAGCATGGAACAATGGTGATATTTACAAATCCTTGCATCCAAAAGTGGGAACACTTGGCAGAGCAGGAGTAACATTTCTATTTTCTCATGATGAAACTTTGCATGATGACACTGTCATCTTACGTGATAGGATAAATCTGTGCTTTCTTGCCATGTGCAGTTATTTTGAGGAGTCCTTTGTTACTCTGGGAGAAACATTTAATTGAATGTTGTTTTTTGTCCACATACCAATCTCTACCAAACTAGGAAGCTGAATTTAGCAAATCTTTCATGATTCTTGTGCCAGTTTTTATAGGTAATACACAAACTTTCCTTCATGGGACTTACTGTATAATGGACTCAGGATGGCTAGTTAGGATCAAAGCTGGAATTTTGGTGCTAGGGCACGTGCTTTTCAAAAATCTCTGGCAGCTTGGCACTTTTTCCACTGTCCTCATGCCTGGAGCTTCTTTATGGAACCTCACCACCACAGCAGGACTTCCAGATGTACTTGACAAATACGTCTGGAAAGGCACTGTAGTCTTCTAGCCGCCTAAAAAAAACCCTGAGTTGGCTCGAGGCTTTCTGAAACTTTCTTTGCTGCAACTCAAAAATTAAGAGATCTTGGAAACTTTAGAACTATGACCAGGTTAAGCATGGTTGGTTGGCCAAATACATCACAGGGCCAAACCATGGTGTAGCAAATGTTGAGAAGATTGATTAATGTCTTCCTGCTGCCCAGCTTTGGTTTGTTAGAGCATTTCCTGTAAGGAGACCTTAGGAGTCCTTAGTAGGTGTGACCCAGAGAGAGAATTATAAAATCCTAAGTTTTAGAACCCTAAAGTGTTTAATTTCTCTTACATTTTAGTCTATAAAGCAGAGTTTCGGAAACTTGCTTTAGTTTTCATGGCTAACTAATGATAGTATCAGAACTAGAACTCAGGTTTCTTTTCTTTTTTTGGAGACAAATTTTCACTCTGTTGTCCAGGCTAAAGTGCCATGGCATCTGTGTAGCTCACAGCAGCCTCAAACTCCCGCATTCAAGTGATGCTTCTGCCTCAGCCTCCGAGGTAGCTGGGACTACAGGTGCCTGCCACCGTGCCTGGCTAGTTTTTCTATTTTTAGTAGACGTGGGGTCTCACTTTGCTCAGGCTGGTTTCGAACTCCCGAGCTCAAGCAAGCCACCTACCTCAGCTTCCCAGAGTCCTGGAATCACAGGCATGAGCCACTGTGCCCAACCCTTAGAACTCAGGTTTCTTGATTTATGAATCTTCTCTTCATTCTCTTTTGGAGCTGCATTGTTTGTTTTGTTCAGTCTTTCTAGCTAAGCACTGTGTTCAGTGGTATGTTGATGAACTGGTTCTCCCTTTTAAATAAACAAAATAAAATCCCTGGTTTATAGCTTTTATAGATTTTGGTGCATAAATACTTCTACTATGGCCAATCTGAAACTATCAACAATCGAAAATGCAGCTTGCAAAATTTCTGGAACAGTTGGGGATAAAATAGCATGATTAAGAGAACAGCCTGATTCATTGATTAGCTCAGTTGAAAATGAGTCCAACATTCCCTGGATTCTAATCTATCTGTAAGTCTTCTTGAGTTTACATGTGGTAATAATAAACACCGGGTGCTAAAGAGGAGGGTGTTTCCTTTGGTTCTAAAGCATTTAGAAACTGTTGCACTGTGGGGCTTAGAATTTGCTGTTCATAACGATTCTGTTTCTAGTCTGCATCTTGAGAGAAAGTCCAGTGGAGGCATGTGGAGCATTTCTCATTTCTCATTCATTCATATTTGACTAAATCCCCCGTACCCAAACCTGATTATGATGCTTCTTCATCTAGCTCTTTTGGGTTTAGAGACCAGGGAGAATAAGATGCTGGTACGAGATCATAAAAGTCATGATTGCTTAGAGCAGTGGTTCTCAACCTTCCTAATGCTGTGACCCTTTAATACAGTTCCTCATGTTGTGGTGACCCCTAACCATAAAATTATTTTCATTGCTACTTCATAACTGTAATTTTGCTGCTGTTATGAATCGTTTAGGCGACCCCTTGAAAGGGTCATTCGACCCTCAAAGGGGTCACGACTCACAGGTTAAGAACTGCTGGCTTAGAGAATACCAGATTTTAGAGCTGAGAAGAACCTTAAGGCTGAGCATCACTTCTGTGCTGACAAGGAAACAGACAAATCTGCACCTAATCACACAGTCGTTTACAGTCATCCCTGGAACTGTCACTTGTGATTCTTAATACCTTATTCCGTGTTCTTTCCATTACACCATTGTGACTAATTTTCTTTTTCTTCACATCAGAGTATGCGGAGAAAAAAACAACAACAGCATATGTCACTAGCCTGTGACTTCAGATTGAATGAATCTTACATCTTCTACGTGTCTTTGTGACCACATAAAGGAGCAGGTTGTGAGTTGGAGTACTGTTTTGGAGAACTGTCAAGTGCTCTTTTAACCTCCTGCATCTTGTAGCCCATAAGTTGTCAGTGAAAAGACCCAGAAGTTGGATGATGTGAAACTTAGGGCTTTAAAAAAAAAATTATCGAAGGTTTTGTATATTCAGAGCAAAATCTTTAGTCTTGAGCTAGAATAACCCATGTGTTTTGCATTGAGAGGATGACTTGGCTCTGAAGTGAGTATTCAGTTAAATTCAATAAACATTTAAACACTTACAGTATGCCAGGCAGTGAGCTAGGCACTGGGAATATACACATAAATAAAACATCAACTTTGTTTTATAGGAACATACAGCCTGTGAGAGAAGAGGCATTTGAACAGGTAACTTCAGTATAATCTTCTGAGTACAGCACACACACAGGGCACACGATGGCAGGAAGGATCCGGTTTAATACGTCATTTTCATTTGTTAGCTTAGTAGGAAGAACATGGAGTAAGCAGTCTAGGCATTAGGTTTTAGTCCTGACCGCCTGACTATGTGACCTGGTACCATTCATTTAGCACCTTTCTCCCTGTGTTGGGGAAAGGAAAGATCATGAAGACCTCCTACAAGGTTATTGGGAGAATTAAGCAAATGTCTATGAAATTGTTGAAAGTGTCATCCGTCACATAAGTATAGTATTTTCATTTTGCAAATATAACTTTTTCTTTTAATCAGAGAGCTCATATTTTTTGACTAAGCACACTTAGAAGCATCCATTGCTAAGTATTTATTGAGTTTGCTCTTGATGCTAGATCCCAGGGTACTTCTAGATCCTGGAATATGGCAGGAAATAAAACAGAGTTCTCCCTCCTGTGGAAGGGAAAGACAGAGAATAAACAAATAAACAAGAAAAATGTCATATAATATTTCAAGTAAACATTCAATGCAATGGAGGTAATAAAAACAGGGTAAGATGATAGGAATGACTCAGTAGACTTTAGATTGGGGTCAGGAAAGACCTGTCTGAAAAATGATGTTTAGGCTACATGACACAAAGGAAGAAGCTACAGCACCATCCCAGGGAGGGGCTTTCTAGGCAGAGGCCATGCACAGTTCTGGCACAGGCACAGGTGATGAATGGTCCTAGCATAGGCACTAAGCAGGAGTGAGTTAGGCAGATTTCAGGGACAGATAGAGGGCCAGTGTGGCTGGAGCACTGTAAGGACAGGGAAATAAGACAGGATGGGGTTAGAGAACATAGGCAAGAGTTCTGGCCTTAAGGAGAACTTTGTAGGCCAGCGTGAGAAGTGTGGGCTTTGTTCCCAGTGCAATGGAGACCCTAAAGGTGTATAAGTAAGAGATTAACACAGTTTGACTTTTTAGAAGATGTTTCTGGTTGCTATTGGAGAAAGGATTATGGGTCACTCTCACAGCAGCACAGGTGAGATGGAACATGAGCTTGTCCTGAAAGACAAGCTGACAGAATACAAAGTGTGTTGTGTGTTATTGAGGATGGCGTCAACAGAAACTCCTCATTGCTCAAAGTTGGGTGGAAGAAAAAGGGATGGTGCTTTGATTTTCAGCCAGAGTAGCTCAGTTTACTGAAGACACAGTAATTGCTGGGAAGAGGAGGAAGAAGAGAGGTAGTCAAGACCTGTTTTGGCCCTGTCAACTTTTAACGTGTGTTAGTTATCCTGGTGGATATGTCAAGAAGGAGGAAATTAGATCCATGAATCTGGGAATCACTGGCAAATAGATGGAAATAGAGGAGGTTGCCTTGAGAGAGTATGTATGTTCAAGAAGAGAAGGGTGTCCTGGGTGGAGGCAGAGCAGGGGAGGACTCACAGAAGACTGGGAAAGAGTAGTTGAAGAAGAAAACTATGAGAATGAGGTGTCCTGGAAGCTATGAGAAGGAAGTAGGGTAACCAAGTAGGAAGAGTTCAAGCTAAGAGCAGAGACGGGACCACTGGGCTTGACAACATGTCAGGGACATGACTGTTGACGGGGTTGGTGGGGGTAGAGGTTGGAATGAGGTGGATTGGGAAGAAAGTGAGGGGTGAGGAAGTGGCTATTTTGGCTGTAGATAATTCCTTCAAAAAGTTTGCTGTGCAGGGGATTAAAGCAATGGGAGAATGTCTACCAGAGCGGTCAGAAAAAGAGAAGACATCTTATATGTTTGTAGGTTTAATGCATATGATCTAGGAGACTTTGTCCATATGACATTGAGGATATGGGAGAGGAAATAATTGCAGTAGATGAAGCCTTGAGAAGATGTGAGCAGATGGGAGTTAGAGTCCAAGTCAGGGGCTTGAACTTGAATAGGAGCAGAGACACTTCATCCAGAATAGCAAAAGGGAAAGTAGAGAAGGGGTATAGCAGGTGAGTGGTAGGTCTGCAGTGTCCATCCAAAAAGATGGATCTCTTTGCTTCTATTTTTTTATGCATTTGAAGTGGGTGGGGAGGTAGAGGAGAGAGGCAGACATGAGTCATCACTGAGGGAAATGAGAGAGCACATAAGTTCGAGCAGTATAGCAGGGTTGCCTGGCAGTATGGAGTCCCATGCAAGAGTTTTGGTCATAGTCTAAAGTAAGACCAGTGAGCATTCGTTCTTATGTTCAGTTTTGTTTTATTTTTCTACCACCTGGTGGTAGGTATCGTTAAAGTAGGAGCTAGTTTAAACACTGATGTGCTTTGCCATGGGAGTACAGTGGAAGCAGAGAAGGAGGGTGGAGTTAGAGCTATTACCAAGAGGATGATCATAAGAGTGGATCAAGGAATCGGCAGGATAAGGAGAGCATTGATGACTTGGAGTGATTGATAGAGAAATATTGGATTAGAGGGCTTGAGATGGAAGAATTTCTGGAGTAAGAGCACTGGCTGGTGACCTAGAAGATCAGGAGGTGTTTGAATATGCCAAAAGATGGGAAGCAATTTCCAAGATGATGATATGAAAATCTCAGGAGTGAAAATTCCTTTCAGATTTAATGCGAGTATTTTTGCCACAATAAAAAAAAAGTGTCGTTAATACTCAAGTTATAGACCTTTGTTTAAGGGAGGCTTTAGAAGACCCTCTGAACCTTCTTACATGATCAGAACAGAGTTATTGGTATTGGGAAATGGGAACATAATTTTATTTTACTAAAAAATCTAGGAAGGGACTTTGTAGAATCTCTTCATTCTTAAATAATCCTGGCAGGTATTGCACAAAGAAGCGAGGAAGTACATATTCATGGGGCGGGGCTGGGGGTGGGGTCATAGGGAGAAGTATGGAGTTCTCTTAACTATTAAAGTTCACAGTCTCGGACTCATACCCAGTCTCCAACTCCAGTGCAGTGTTTCTCCTCACCTATTCACAATGGTTAAAAACATCAAATGTATACAATGTGCTACAGACGCTCCAAGTCACGAGAAAGCTGTTGTATAGATTCAAACAGAAGACTTTTCCCTGGCACTTAATTGCATCTAGTAAGAATCCAATATAATGCAGTGGTTAGCCCACCAATAGCCAGTGAGTGGTTCCACTGTATGTGTGTGTTACTAAAGTATCGGTCTCAGGTGCATGTGAGGGCTAGAACACATTGGCGTGATGTAATTTCAGAAGGGTCTGAATGCTGTAGAAAAGGTTAACAGTGTGATGCTGAGGCAGGACATCGTGCCTGATGGACAACCTGAGTGAAAACGTTACGTCTGGTTTACGATCTTCTTCATATCTTAAGCTGGGAGACAAGCATGTTCTTGTTTTTAATTTTTTAAAAATTTCCTTTAAAACCTCTGAGGCCCTCTTGCATGTTGTCTTCTTCCCTCCCTGGGTCCTTCCTCAGGCTGACTGGTCTTACAGCCATGGTTATCTTATCTTTCCTGCAGAGAATGAAATTTTTCAGAATGTTTTGGTTCATTTCCTTGAGAGCTTTTAAGCTTTAGAATTTTGTCACTGACAAGAGATAGCTGTAAAACTTTGGGGAAGTGACTCAGTCTCCTAAAATAAATCATGTAAGTTGCCGAGGACTTTGTAATCAAGTCACATTTTGCAGAAATGTGCTGCATAGTATAAATGTCTTTAAAAGGACATTTTAAAAATTATGGCATCTTGCAGATCTGAAGATTTGCACTTACTGAATCTCTTTCATATGAGTAGATGAATTTTTAATGGCAGAGTCTACCTATCCCTGGAATTCTTTTTAATAGTCTCTATGTATCCTCGAGTGAAAAGCAGAAACACTTAATGATCAGTTGCTTTATTAATGTGGTCGTGTCCCTTAACACGTTTCTATTAAATACTTTCTTGCACATTCCATCAACTGCCAAATATAAATATCAAAACACAACATTCAGTTGAGGGCCCTTTTGGTAACCTGTGGCTACCCTCTGCCCTGCCTGGCACAGTTAAAATTGGTCGTAGTTGGGGAGAGCCACAGAAGAGTAAAAACCCCAAGGCAAGGAGATTTATTTGTTAAATAATTCTCACTGCATTTGGTTTACAAATATTTAAGTTTCCTTCACAGCTACATATTTAGCGTCCCAAATTAAATTGTTGGCTGTGGAAATTTTGTTTGCCGTCTTTTCAGTTTGCTCTTTTGGGTTTTAGGGCGTTGTCAAAGGCACTATGAGAAATAGATCATTCACTGTGCATTATTACTCATTTAGAAGGAAACTAGTAAATGAATGACAGAGAAACATCATGGGGCATAATGTCTTTGAAGGGGAGACTGAATAAGTGGAGAAAATATAACTGAAGTAACCCGCAGGGTGAAGGCACGCCAGGTATGGTATTGATGGCTGAAAGTCTCCCACTTGTACTCCCATGTTGGGTAACAATTACCAAATTTCTTTGACTAAAAATAAAAAGCATTTCTCTCCTACACGATCCCCCCCCAAAGCTAAACCTAAAGTCTCTTAAAGAGCCAGGAACTATATAGATGCATGATTACTGAATTTCTAAGCCTAAAGCATATCATTTCCTTTTTCCTTCTGTAACTTCAGTTTATTCCAGAGCATTTCTCTTCATGTGATGCCTTGTTACTTCTGACGCTCTCTCCACGGCCCTGTAAACAGTAGGCCCTCCTTTATTCAGTGTTTTAATTTATCTGAGGAATTTCTTTTCCTCAAAATTGGAAATCATATTAGTGGAGAAAATATTCTGTTGGTAAATTTTTTTCTTGAAGTTTACAAGTGGAAGCTCTTTAGATGTTCATTTAAGAATATCTGTGACTGTATATTCACATCTGTGTGTATGAAACATCCATGAAATTTATATTGTTACCTATTCTTGCTATGTTGAAATACTTGGTAACAGGAACAATTAAGCCATATTTTTAGAGATACAGTTTTTAAAAAAATACATAAAAATTGCTAGTAGAAAGTTGTGTGTTTTTGTAAAATTTTAAATAATACCAATTGTTTCCCTTTCTCCACCCAAGGAAGAAAGTGGCAATAATGGATTATATGTAATAATTACACACATATACACGCACAAATATACTTTTAAAAAATATATCATGCTATACACGTTCTTCTGTAAATTGATTTTTTTTTATTTTGCAACATTTCCTAGACATCTATCCATCTCCAGATTCATTATTTTTAACTTCTTCATAGTACTTCCTAATGTACCATAATTGATTTAACCATTATCCTATTAATGGTTCTTTGGATTGGTTCCAAAGTTTGATATTACAAATTGTGCTGCAGTAAACATCCTGACACTCATATTTTTGAGTATTTGTATCAATACTTCTAAGAAACATTAATTTCTAGGCATGAAACTGATGAGGCCAGGAAGTATGCACGTTTAACTTAAGGTATGATGCTATGCAATGCCTCCACCTCCTATGCATGGTGTCTTAAAGCTTATAATTAAGCATGAAATGAAATACATTAGAAATTTCTCAAATGATAGGAATTACAAGTCTACTGAATGATTAGGGCATATTTCACAGATAAAGCCATATAACTTTTTATGTTTTGTGGAAATTAAAAATTTGTATTTTGAGTAGACATAAGATGAACATAAGAAATGGAAATTATTATTATTATTATTATTTTGAGACAGAGCCTCAAGCTATCCCCCTGGGTAGAGTGCTGTGGCATCACAACTCACAGCAACCTCCAACTCCTGGGCTCAAGTGAGTCTCCTGCCTCAGCCTCCCAAGTAGGTGGGACCACAGGCGCCCACCACAGTGCCTAGCTGTTTTTTGGTTGCAGCCGTCATTGTTGTTTTGGTGGGCTGGGCTGGATTCGAACCCGCCACCTTAGGTGTATGTGGCTGGCGCCTTAGCCACTTGAGCCACAGGTGCCGAGCCAGAAATGGAAATTATTTTAAACTTTGTAGTTTACATTTTGTGAGAATGTAGGTTAGTAGCTCAGAGAGAGAGCAAAAGAGTCACCATTTGATCCTGGAAATAAGAGTGAAGGTGAGTTAAAGGTATCTTTATAGGAAGTGCCATCTGGAGCAAAAAGACATTTAGTAAGGTCTTTATGGTTTTTAAGTAAACCAACTGTGACTGGGATTCAGTCCAAGAAGGTCTTTGTGCTAGGACAATACAGATCTTTAGGCTATGGAATAGAAATAGAATAATAAAATTTCCTGTGCATATTTGATTTATAAAAATAACCTCTTTGAAAGTACATTTTCAAGTTTCAAGTGTCCCGTGCTTCTGAACTATTTCTAGGCTATCCTGTTTCAGTCAATGGGCTTGATTTTAATACAATACACATGCTTATCTTTTTGCTCAAGAGCAAAACTGCTATATCTTTTCCAGAGGTATGCAAGCATTAGTCATTTACTCTACTCTCCTTCCCTCAACGTGAAACTCCTTCCTCTGTCTGTTCCATTTCCTTGCTGATGTATGTAACAGGAGTGATGCAATTTCTTTGCAATGTTGGCAGTTATAATTAGGCTGTCTCTTTTGGAAAGGCCTCAGGAATCCCATAGTGAAGGATACGAAGGCACTAAACTCCATTCAGTGTGTGATTAGAAAAATTGTTGAAAACTTGAGATTTGATTCTTAGATCTTTGAAGAAGCTCCTATGAAACTGGCCTGAGAAAGTGAACCAGTTAATTTCTTAAAAGACAAATTTCCATGCTTTCAGATTCTAGCATATTTTACTATTTTAGAGAGCACTCGGTTATTAATTACTCTTACAGTTCAGTTATGTATGATATAATCGTTGTGTACCATCTGTGCTAGGACCTTCTCCGGGAGTTTAATTAACTTCAGAGGACCCTTTCCTGTGCTGAACACCAAGCCTGACAGCATCTAGTGCACTGTTCTCTTATCTAGAAAATGTGAGTGAGTATGGCAGTGAAAGGCTATAGAACTGTTTGTTGAAAGATGTGTTAATATTTGTGCTATAATTTCAAGTATTCTCCTGAAAACTAGTCAGGCCTATGGGTCCAAGCATCTGTTGGTCTTGCTTAGGAGAGACTGTATGGTTTAGAAAGAACAATAACATTCGTGTTCAAATAGGTTTGTATTAGAATCCCATCTTTGTTACCTACTGGCTGCTCAATAATTAGACTGTCTCTTTTGGAAAGGCCTCAAGAATCCTCTAGGAAAGGATTCAAAGGCATCAAAGCCTATTCACTGTGTGACTAGAAAAATTATTGAAAATTTGAGATTTGATTCTTAGATCTATGAAGAAATTCCTATGAAACTGGCCTGAGAAAGTCAGTTATGCTCTGGGCATAGTTATGTCAAGGGGGCACCATAATTCCTGTGGGACTGGAGAAAGAAATGAACAAATGTGTGTAAAGTACATGCACTGAACTTGACTTGGAAATAGATACCCAAAGGCATTAGTCTGGGGCACTTTCCTCCACAAGGAGAAACAATAGGGATACTTTCACAAGTTTTGTTGAGTATTTAGAAATTATTCTTTCGAAGATTGAAACAATCTTATATGTCGTAACCAGAATTGTAGAAGAAGGTTTGTCATAAATCTTTTACCCTATGTTTTCTTCTAAGAGTTTTGTAGTTTTACTCCCATGTATAAGTCTTTGATCCATCTTGAGTTAATTTTTCACATATAGTATACAATCGGGGTCTCCTATAGTCTGAATATTTGTTTCCCTCAGAAATTCATGTGTTGAAGTCCTAACCTCTAAGCTGATGGTATCAAGAAGTGAAGTCTGTGAGGGGTGATCAGGTTATCAGAGCAGCAGTCTCCTGAGTGTGATTAGCAAGTGCCCTTGTAAAAGGGATCCCAGAAAGCTAGCTGGCTCTTATACCAGGTGAGGGTGCATAAAAGGTACAATCTATAAGAAAGCAGGTTATCACCAGACCCTGAATCTGCCAGCACCTTGAACTTGGACTTTCCAGCCTTCAGAACTGTGAGAAATAAATGTTGGTCTGTGTAAGTTGCCTAGTTTATGATATTTTGTTATCTTATCCCAAACGGATTAAGACAGAGTACAACTTCATTCTTTCAAATATGGATATTGTTTTCTTAGCACTATTTGGTCAAAAGATTATCCTTTTCTCATTGAATGCAAACATTTTGAAAAATATTTTCAAAACCATTTTTCTTTCTCTCAAAGCATCATGTTATATTCAGCTTTGGAATCATGCAGACCTAGGTTACATCTCACTCTGCTACTGAGTAACTCTACTATCTGGGATGTTAATTGACCTTTCTGAGACAGGATGTTGGAAGGATCATTCATCTTTCTGGCTCCTGTCACTGTCCCTAGGTGGTCTGAACTCATCATGAATTAGAGCTGGTTTATTGACTCACTAAAACAGCCCCAAATTCAGGCAAAGAGATAGAGGAAGTGCTGCCTTATTAAGTGAGAGATTTTAGTTTCCCTTTATATAATTGATTTATCTTATATTTGTGTAATATGTAGTAAGAGAAATAAATAGAAAATTCTGCTCTAGCTTCCCTCTTATTACTATTGTTCTGGGATTATTTTCTAGCTTGAGAAAGTTTCATATGGGAACAGGGTGTTTCCCTTTTCTCTATTTATTTACTAACTGTGGCTTCCATGTTGATTTCTTTTGCTTTTGCATTACTTTAATGTTTTCCAGCAGTGTATTTCTGAAACAATCTTTTTGAAATTTTATATTTTATATTTTGTCAATGGGAATGATTCATACTTTTAAAAATTACCTTCCCCTACTATTATTTTGGTGTGTTAGAAGATGGAATATATTGTGTTAATATTGTTGACAAAACACTAACAACCAAGTCTCTCCTAAGTCCTTGACTTAGACATTTACTATTAAAAAATAGTTTTTTATATGACACACTTCCTCAGGCTTCTCAATATAGCATTTTAATTAATGAGTATAAAATTTAAAATCAAAGGACTAGAAGGATCCCTAGAGATTACATAGCTCTGGAAAAGAAAACGGATTTTATCTTGCGAGGCTTTCTAAGTTGAATAGTAGAGACTACAGAGTGTTATGTCCAGAATGGCTGAGGCTTCATTCTGTGAAGTTTGTGTAATCAAACAAACTTAGTTTGATTGATCACACTTAGTAGTGTTGAGCGTGGGCAAGAGGTGGAGAATAGTATTGCTCAATTTTATTTCATCCTATTGTCAGTTTTAATATAATTTCTTTCACAGATAAAGAAGCTGAATCTAAAAAGGAAAATAATTTTCAAAGATTTACATATCTGTAGTGGTTTGAGTAGTGTCTCCTCAAAACTTGTCTACCCACACCCCCAGAATGTGACATTGCCTAGAAGTGGATCTCTACAGATAAATTTGGTGAAAATAAGGTCATACTGGTTTAGGGTGAGCCGTAAATCCAATGACTGTTGTCTTTAAAAAGAAGAAGAGACGGAAAGACTCAGAGAAGGCCATTTGAAGACAGAGGCAGAGATTGCAGTGATACAGTTGCAAGTCAAGGAATGTCAAAGGTTGCCAACAACCAGGAGGTAGGTAGGGGCAGGGAGGGATTCCTTCCTAGGCCTTCAGAAGGGGGAGGGCGTGCTGACACCTTTATTTCAGCCCCCGAACTGTGAGAAAGTAAATTTTTGTTGTTTTAAGTCATTCTGTTTATGGTAGTTTATTATGGCAGCCTCAAGAAATTAATTAATATCTTGAGAGAATAAGAAATCATATCTTGGCTCATGCCCGTAGCTCAGTGAGTAGGGCACCAGCCACATACACTGAGGTTGGCAGGTTTAAGCCCGGCCCCAGCCTGCTAAACAACAATGACAACTCCAACCAAAAAATAGCTGGGCATTGTAGTGGGTACCTGTGGTCCCAGCTACTCAGGAGGCTGAGGCAAGAGAATTGCTTAAGCCCAAGAGTTTGAGGTTTCTGTAAGCTATGACATCACAGCACTCTACTGAGAGTAGCATAGTGAGACTCTATCTCAAAAAGAGAAAGAAAGAAAGAAAGAAATCACATCTCCTTAATCTAGTCCCAAAGCATTAAGTACAACATAAGAGAAAAAACGTAGAACTAAACTTTGAAAAGTGGAAAAACAACAGGGGTAGTGTACCCCTAAGTGTACAGGGGTACACTTAGGTCCCAAGTGTGAGATCCTATAATCTAAAATATACATTCAAGACAGTTAGATAACATCATGAGAACAGTATCAATTTAGTACAAAAAATGTTACAAGCAAGTTCTTGATTGAGTGCTCTAACTAGTCAAGGTCCTTGCAGGGTGCAGATGGCTATCTCCAGTTAGGTAATTTGAGGAGCCTTTAACATGGGGACTATTTATAAGGATATAGATGGAACAAAGGGAAATCTCAGGGACTGACACATTGCACTGTGGCCAGTAACAGTGGGGTGGCTACCCTCACCATCTGACTCTAGAAGACTCTAGAAGAGGGAGCAGTTACTAGAATCTGGGTAACAGAGATCTGGGTGGGGGGCTGTTTGGTAGGAGCTGTAACCTGCAGAGGGGCTATATACGAGTATTTAGGACTAGGAGTTTAAACATCCCAACCTTACTCGTGTCCTTCCTTCCTGTCTCTTTCTAGTGCTCTCAGTTAACTAAATCAATTGCAAACTTGAAGGCAAAGGATCTTAGTGAGAGTCCATCCAAGTCAGCTTCGGCTAAGGCAGAGAACAGTGTTTATGGGAGTGAGGCAAATGGAAGATAACCAGCACCAATTACCAATGAGTGTAAGACAGTGTATGTTTCATATGTTTCATAAAGATATTGAGCTAACACAATGTAGAGTTTCCCAGAGGATATGCAACAGTCACATCAGAAAATCCTCTTATGGCTAAGCATTTGGCCCTTTCTTATCACAAATAAAAACAACATTCTTGTGTGTTGTGAGATCTTAATCTGCTAATCTCCACGTATTTTGTTTCTTATAGTGACAGATTTTGTAGAGAATGTATATGTTTCCAGATCCAAGAATGCACTGGTTTCAATAGGCATTAAGTGTGAAAGTGTCACATTAATATAAAGTAACAAGGTTGTTGATGACATTATTTTCCCTTTGGAGGCTGGGGTGCATTCATGGCACCACATTATGGATTAGCGCAAGTGCAACTTCTGTTTTACAGATTAAAAGGAAAGGCACAGAAAGGACTGGTAACCTACCCAGGTTGCCTGGCGTGTGTAGTGTTCCAAGCAGCCACTTTTGCCACTCAGTTCTGGAGGTGGTGAAGAGGTTGCTTTGAAGTCATGATATGTGATAATTTGGAGGGAGGTACCAGGGGTGCTGGAAGAATGTACAGACAACTCCCTCTGGAAATTAGACTATAAAGTTGACATTTTGATCATTCCAAGTAGCCTTAGAGAACTTGAAAACTCAAGTTTTTGACTCAGTAAAGCAGCTGGTGAAGAGTATGGACCACACAGATTAAATGGCCTGGGTTCCAGCTTTAAGTCCAACTCTTTTTCTGTGACTTTTGGTTAGCTACATAACTTATTAGAGCTGTAGGTAGTATTGTAATAAGGTCTACCTGCTGGAGGTGTAGGGAAAATTATATGAGATTATGAATATAATAACATCTGGGCATCTCAGTACTTCCTGCAGTATCTGCCATCAGGGAGGTACTGAATAAACGCTATAATTACTCTAGACCCTGATTGTAACATACCTAAGATTTGGAAATATCTAAAGGGGTCATGAAAAATCAGAAGGAGTCTTGGATGATTGTAGAAGCTTAGGCTGAGCAGTGTAGCCTGTGGTAGTGTCCATCTAGTTGTTCAGGGAGAGGATGTGGTAATCCAAGGAGGGGTCTGTGTGGTCCCAAGGGCCCAAGGTATATGAATCAGACACTATTAGCTAGAATAATAACATCTGAATTCACAACCCTGCTTCTGATTTCTTGCTACCAAGCAAACTTGTGATTATAAATTGACTTCATCTGTAGTTTTCCTAGAATGCCAAAGGGTGCCACAATTAGGTCCTTTCAGAGTTACCTGTCTTAGTCACTTAGTCTGCCTTTCTGATTTGGACCAAGTCTGGGTGCCTGATAAGATCAAGCCTCTTACAGAGCCAGGAGGCAGATTCAGAGCAGGGAGGAATACATCAAGTCACAATCTTTTCATCTACATTCCCCCCGGCTGTTTAGAGGTGTCCTATTATGAAGGTTCCCCAGTCAAATCACTGTGGGATGCTGTAGAAGCCAGAAGTTTCCTGAAGCTTTTATTTTTGCTAATGTAAGTTTGAGCTTCTGAGAGGGGAGTATAGTGTCCAGGACATCATATCCTTCTTCTTCTTCTTCTCTCTCTCTCTCTTTTTTTTTTTTTTTTTTGGTGGCAGTGTCTTGCTCTGTTGCCCCAGCTAGAATGCAATAGTGTCAGCATAGCTCACAGCAATCTCAAACCTCTGCACTCAAGGGATCCTACTGCCTTAGCCTCCTGAGTAGCTGACTACAGGTGCCTGCCACCACACTCCACTAGTTTTTCTGTTTTTTGTAGATACAGGGGTATTGTTCTTGTTCAGGCTGGTTCCTGAGCTCAAGCAGTCCTTCTGCCTTGGCCTCTCAGAGTGCTAGGATTACAGGCATGAGCCACTGTGTCCAGCCTACATCCTACTTTAACTTGGTATTTGATCAGAAGCCCTTTTTCCTTGGTAACTTCTCAAAGCACTAGAATTTCTCAAAATGTACCTTAGGAAATGCTGCATTAAGGAAATAACTCTCTGTAGGGCTTCCTGGTAGCACGTCCATTTGCCTGCCACAGACAATTCTGAATATAACAGTTAATTTCATACACAAAATATCCTTCAGCTACTGGCTTGAAGTAGTTGTGCCACATGGAGAGAGAAATCAGATATGTGTAAAAAAATTGTCCTGAATGATCCATCAAGTAATCTGTCACAGGTTGTATTTCATTCACAATTTATTATTTACCAATATAGTTACACGTCAGAGTCTCAGAGCTATAGATTTCCTGTTGGTTGTAATTGTTATCCCATAGAGAGGTTTATGTTTCTGTTCAGCTTTCACAGGGGCGTTCTTCCTAATGGCAGTGGCCATGCTTCTAGCACTAGTCTCCCTTGTCAATAAAAGTTAACTTAATGTAGTAATAAAAAAAAAAAAAAACACCCAGCTTTGCAGACTAGTGACTCTTGTGTCTGAGAAGCATGCATATCCAGTAATCCTAACATTTTCTCTGCTGCAAAACAGCCATAATATTTTGTTTTTGCTACCTAGAAAAATTTACTAGGTACCAAAACAAAAAATTTATTTCATTTTTCTAGATTTCCATTCTTATATATTGAAAAGAATACATCTGATTAAGGAGAAAGAAAATAAGTATATGTTGAAGTCTCACAAGTAAATATAGAGTAGGATAGTGTAGCAGTTAAATACTTGTACTCTGAAAATAGATATCTGGATGGAATCCTGGCTTGGCTACTAACTGTGTGTGTACCAACCACTAGTAGGTACACAGCTAGATTATATAACCTCTCTGGGCTCAGTTGCCCCATCTGTAACACAGGATAGTAATAGCATCTCACTCATAGGATTGTTAGGATTAAATGAATTTGTGTTTATAAAGCACTTTGAACAGTGTGTGGCAGATAGAAGGCACTCTACGTAGTATAAAGTGTTAAATCTGTATACCTAAAGAAAGCCCTTAAGAAGGACAAATCACGGGGCACAGTGGCTCACACCTGCAATCCTAGGGCTCTGGAAGGCTGAGGTGAATGGATGGCTTGAGCTCAGGAGTTTGAGACCCCTGTCTCTACTAAAATAGAAAAATTGGCTGAGTGTTGTGGTAGGGACCTGTAGTCCCAGCTAATTAGAAGCTGAGGCATGAGGATCACTTGAGCCCAAGAGTTTGAGGTTGCTGTGAGCTGTGATGCCACTGCACTTAACCTGGGGCAACAGAGTGAGACTCGGTCTCAGAAAAATAAATAATGAAATAAAAAGGAAAAATCAATCTCTAGAAAATGACTTTTTATGATTATATCTATAAATTTGTATGTTAAGGGATGTTTATGAACAATTCAGTGTTCATATGCCTCATTCAATTTAGTTGAGGTGAACGAGGGCTTTGAGTTTGAAAAAACTTGTGTACTGCTACTACTCTTCAATGAAATAAGGAAGTTGCTGAATAATATTCCCAGAGTCACAGCATGGAGGACAGAGGTTATGTTTTGGCTATTCTCCTACCTATGTCATACTTGGTGCAGACTTCAACGGTCTTGCCTCTGCTGTTGACTTCATGCTGACCTAGGGCCCCAGGATTCTGACATACTTTTAGGGGCATGTTTTTTACAAAGAAGTTGTAAATTTTGTGTTTTTCTTCTAGAGATAATCCACCTTTCTCAGTTTGTTTAGGCTGCTATATCAAAACATCTTAGACTGGATAATTTATAAACAATAGAGATTTATTGCTCATAGTCTTGGAGGCCAGGAAGTACAAGATCAAGGCACCTGCAAATTTGGTGTCAGGTGAGGGCTGTTCCTTCAGGTGGTGCCTTCCCTGTGTCTTCTCATGATAGGAGAGTGGAAGAGCAAAAAGTGATGAACAAGCTCCCTGAGGCCTTGTTATGAGGGCACTAATCCCACTCCTTAAAGCATCACCCTCATGGTCTGATTGCTTCCCGTAGGCCCATCTGATTTCAACATGTGAATTTGGGGAGATATAAATGTCCAGACTATAGCACCCCCCAAAGTATTTAAGCATATTCTGACTAATTGATACCATCAATTTATAGCATTTGTGTTATAGTGTTACTATAAGCAAGTAATACTGCTTTAATTGTCTCAGCTTATGATAAAAAGAGGTAGGTTTAATATGAGCATAATGTGTTTTTGTTAAGAAAGGGCTGAAAATAAAGATCTGACAATAGCTTTCATAGAGAAAAATGAGAAAAGTTGAATCATCGCACAACATGATGTATTGTTTTTATGATGAACTCAAAATAACCTCTAGTAAGTGAGTGGTGTTCATCAGAATTTTGTTTTCTAATTTTATCTGTACTTAATACATACCTATTTTGTTTCAGAAATTCACTTAGCACTATGGCCTTTAGCTATGCACTTGTGTGTTTTTAAAGATACTATAATAAAAATAATTTATTTATACTAGGGATCTTGTCAAAATTTTTTTCCCTCTCATGTGTATAAGAGAGCCATTCATTAGTCACATTCAGAAAATGCTGTCTGGGAAAGAGATGGTCTTTCCATCCTCAAGGCCTTCATTTTGCTTGAAGAGTGCAGAAGGCTGAGAAGATTTTTCTTACTTTTCCTAATTTGCAGAGCTAGAGTGTCCCGTTGACCAACTGAAGCAAGTTAAAACTATGCACAGTACCTGCAGTGCAAAGCTGCTTCAGACAGGCCATCTGTTTCTTTACATTGTTGTTTTGTCTCTATTCCTTTTAACTTCCCCCCTGCTTCTCAAGCATGTCTGGCAAACTCTTGTGTTGGGGTCTTCCCACTGGGTTGTACGGCCAACTCCCAGACCTTGTTCAGTTCTTTGCTCAAATGACCCTTCTGCATGGGACCTCCCCCGCTTTTCTATTCTTGGGTCCCTTACCCTGCTCTCCTTCTTTCCCCCAACGCTTATCACCTTCCAATATACTATACAAATTACTTTAGTATGTTCTTTGTTAATTGCATATCTCCTCCTTCTAACTCTTGCTAGAATGTAAACTCCATGAAGGCATTTTTTTTTTTTAATTTGTTTAGCTCCCTACGTATCTCAAAGGGTTAGAATTGTTCATGGCACAAAAGCAGGCGCTCAATAAATAATTATTGAATAAACTTGTTATTCTAATTCCCCTAAGTCCATTTCTTCATAAAGTTATAGCCTAACTACCTCCTTTCTAAACAGTTTCTAGGGTGGGGGGTAGAAGTGGCACATTTGTATATATTAGTAGCCTGAAGTTCAGAATACATAGCACTCACTATTCTGACATTTTAAATGTGAATAATGCCATTTTACATGAAATGAAACATACCTATAAATATTTATATTTAATCTTCCAGTTAGGTTAGTTTCTTTTGGATTGATTTGAAATAAGTCATTAAGAAAACAAAACTTGGGATGGTGCTTGTGGCTCAAGGAGTAGGGCACTGGCCCTATATGCCAGAGGTGGTAGGTTCAAAGCCAGCCCTGGCCAAAAAAAAAAAAAAAAAAAAACTGCAAGAAAACAAAACTAAACTCCTTTACTTCATCAGTTATTTTAACCTAGGTAAGTTGTATTATATTTTAGTAAAATATTTTTGCATTTATATTGTACTTGACAGTTTGAAAAGCAGCTTTGGTAAAAATTTCCTTTGACGTTCAACAACCTTGACTGGGTTGAACAAGTAGTTTTTGTCCCCATCTACTCAGAGAAATTAAAAGACTAGCTCTAGGTCACAAAAATGATTCTCCAAGGCCTGTAGCCTAGGTCTTTAGACTCCTACTGAGGTGAGCAGTGTGCTCTTTTTATAATAGTATTAGATTGTAGGTTTATTAATGGAGAAGGATGGCTAACAATACATGATCTTAGGAAGAAGTTTTGTAGGATGAAAAATTAATTTCTTTAAGATCATATTAAAAGATTTACTTTAATATTCTCATTTTCTGTGGTTTATTGAATGTTTTTCAGTAAATCACTAGAGCTTTTATATTCTGTTTAAGTAAATAAAACAGAGAAGACTTTTACTATTTTTATTAGATTATGTTGTGATTTAGCGTGTATGGATGCAGAAAAAAAACTGTGGAACAGGTAAATCAGGACATATGTACATTGATTAGATTGTTCCTCCTCCCCTCCCCCCAGCTTGAATTGAGTTTTTCTCTTGTGTGGGCGTGTGCTAGTTGGTCTTCTGGAAGCCAGTTCCATGAACAGTGTGATCATGTAAACTGCCCAGTTTAGAAGATTCACTGTATAGCAAGATGGAAGTGCAGTTTCCATGGAAGTCAGTTGCTGCCGATGTTTTTTCAAGGCAGGTTATTTATTAATAATGAAGATGAGGTAGAGTGTATATTGCTACCAGACAGAGAACATAATCCGCTGGCACCTTGCACAGAGTTCTCACTCGATCTTTTTTTACATTATTTGCTTATTCAGAAATTCTTTCCAGAGTTTGTTTAGGGATTTGTCAACTTTCGCTTGACAGATCAAGAGTGATTTGCAAAGTTTGGAAACATCTCTAGTTTCTTATTATTTAAAAAATAACTGTAAGATAATTTTATTATAGGGTCTTTTGCATGTTTAAAGAACCAAAAGCCTTTTTTTATTGGATTAAGTAATATATGGCTCAAAATTAACTTTTTAAGTGTAGAAAGGTAGGTGAATGAGGGGATTGGGGGGGTCACAGTGTATGGCACACCTCTTGGGGGCAGGACACAATTATAACGGGGACTTTACCTAGCAATCACAATCAGTGTAATCTAATTTTTTGTACCCTCAAGAATCCCAAATAATAAAAAAGAGAAAAGATGTTTCCCACTAACCTCTCATGCATTTTCAAAATTTCCCTTTCTTTCTGACAGGTGACAATGCTCATTAGTTTCAGGTTTCTCCTTTCGGAGTTTTCATACATACATGAATGGATGTTTATTCTACATGTATGTGTACATATGCATGCACATGCAAACATGAACGTTAGCATGACGTTTTTGAGTGCACCATGTTGTAGCATGTGTCGTACTTCCTTTCTTTTCTTACTGTGTGTATATTCTATAGCACTTTTAAAATCTATTCATCTGTTGATGGATGTTTGGGATGTTTCAGTCTTAGTGCATGCCATCAAATACATATAAATATGTATTTGAATACTTTCAATTCTTTGGGTATATAGACTTATGAGTGAAATTGCTGGGCCATATGGTAACTCTGTTCAACTTTTCACTTTTTCCCACAGCAACTGCACCATTTTACATTCCCACCAATCATGTGTGAGAGTTCTTTATATGTTTGCCAACTCTTATTACTATTACTATTATTGCCATCCTAGTGAATATAAAGTGGTATCTCATTGTAGTTTTCATCTGCATTTTCCTAATGACTAATGATGTTGAAAATCTTTTTAATATGCTTGTTTGCTACATGTATATCTTCTTTGGAGAAATATCTATTCTATTCCTTTGTCTATATTAAAATTGGGTTGTTTATCTTTTGTGATTGAGTTATAAGTCAATTATAGAACTTATGTGTTCTTTATTCTGGATACTACATCCTTAACAGAAAAATCATTTGAAGATATTTTACTCCCATTCTGTAAGTTGTCTTTTTATTTTCCTGATGGTCCTTTGAAGCACTAACATTTTTAATATTGATGAAGTTCTATTTTTTTGTTGTTGTTGCTTGTGCCTTTGATGTCATATCTAAGATTACTTGTCAAATCCAAAGTCATGAAGTTTACCCTGTGTTTTCTTTTAAAAGAGTCATAATTTTGTTCTTATATTTAGTTTGTTGATTCATTTCAGTTCTTTGTATATAAGGTGTCCATAAAGTTCACTCACAGTTTACTATGTTAAACTATTTTAAGTTGCACCTGAACTTTATGGACACCATATATAGTGAGAAGTAGGGGTCCAGCTTCATTCTTTTACATGTGTAAATCCAGTTGTCCCAGCATGATTTGTTGAAGAGACTGTTCTTTGCCTATTGAATAGTCTTGGTATCCTTGTTGAAAATTGTTACTGACTGTAGGTATATGAATTTATTTCTGTACTCTCAATTCGATTCCATTGGTCTGTATGTCTGTCTTTATGCCAGTATCATACTGTTTTGATTATTGTTGCTTTGTAGTAAGTTTTGAAATTAGGAACTATGAATCCTCCAACCTTGTTCTTCTTTAATAGTGTTTATTCAGAAATCTTTGCAATTCCGTATTAATGTGACAATCAACTTTCCCATTTCAGAAAAAATGAAAGGCCATTGAAATTTTGTGAGTAATCGCACTGACTCTGTAGATTACTTTATGTAGTATTGATATCTTTAAAAATGTATCAAGTCTTCCAATACATGAATACATGAACCTGAGATTTTTTTTAAAATTTATTTTGGTCTTTTAAAACTTCTTTCAGCAATGTTTTATAGATTTTATTGTATAAGTGTTTTATCTGCTTGGTTAAATTCATTTATAGGTATTTTATTCTCTTGGATGCTACTGTAAATAGAATTGATTTCATAATTTCTTTTTCAGATATTTGTTGCTAATGTTTAGAAATACAATCAATTTTTGTGTATTAATCTTGCATTCTGTAGCTTTGCTGAACTTATCTTTTTGCTGTAATAGTTTTTTGGTGGTTTCTTCAGGATTTTCTATTTATAAAATCAATATTGTATTAACAGGGATGGATTTACTTCTTCTTATTCAATTTGGATGGTTTTTATTTTTTCTTTCCTTCTTTAATTGCTGTTGTTTGAACTTCCAGTACGTTGTTAAATAGACATGTGAAAAGACATCCTTGTCCCTTTAAAAACTGATTTTGGGGAGAAGGCTTTCAGTTTTTCACCACTGGGCATGATGTTAGCTGTCAGTTTTTCCTAAATGCTCTTTATCAGATTGAAGAAGTTCCCTTCTGTTCCTAGTCTGTGCAGTGTTTATAAGGGTGGTAGGTTGTTTTAATTACCTTTTCCATATCAAAAGAGATGATCATGTGATTTTCCCGCCTTGAATCTATTACTGTGGTTTATTACATTGCTCAGCATTTTGTATATTAAACCACCCTTAGCATTCTTGGGATAAATCCCAGTTAGTCTGGTGCATAATCCTTTTAATATGCTCTTGGGTTTGGCTTGTGATACAGTTATTCTTATGGCACACATAATTAAATCTTTGAGAATGTGATGAATGCTATAGGTCGTTTTCTCAGGAAAATAAAATAAAATGGGCATAGTGGTTCATGCTTGACATCCTAGATACTTGGGAGGCTGAGGCAGAAGGACTGCATGAGTTCAGGAGTTCAAGACCCGCCTTGACTTGGGAGATATGGCAGGACTCCATCCCAAGAAATATATATGCCAGGAGCAGTGACTCATGCCTATAATCCCAGCCCTTTAGAAGACTGAAATGGAAGAATCACTTGAGGCCAGGAGTTTGAGACAAGCCTAAGCAACACAACAAGATCCCATCTATTAAAAAAAATTAAAAATTAACCAGATATGGTGATACATACCTGTAGCCCTAGCTACTCAGGAAGCTGAGGTGGGAGGTGCACTTGAACCCAGGAGTTCTAAGATTACAGTGAGCTATGGTTGTACCACTGCACTCCAGCCTGGTGGCAGAGTGAAAAAGCATCAATCTGTCTATCTAATACAATACATACATACAAAGTTTGCCTATCATTTTAGAGACTTGAAGGTCCTCAAAAGTCCACTTTTAAGGATCCAAGTTACTTGAGGTTAGGAACTTGAGGTTAAGAGGGTCTTATGTAGGGTTATAGACCTGGCCATAAAAGGGGATGTTGTGGTTTATCCACTTATCTCTTTTTTATCTGAACCCCTAAGTGACATTTATTTTGTCTTGTTTAGTATTATGTTTGATTTGATTTGAGTTTAAACTAGCTAAAATATTAATGTCAACTGTGCCCTGCATCAAATGGTACACACTCTGGCAGTTTAGGAAAGGTCATTTCTTTATATATTACACTACACTTCCAAGTCATGATTCACAGGGAGCCTTCTAACAGGAATGTTAGTTATGACCCTTCCAACCTCAGCTGGGTCTGGTTTCTGGGAAACCCCTGCCCTCCTGGTAGGAGGTAAGTGTCTACTTCCCGACTTCCCAGAACTTCTCATCTGCTTTTATTTATTATGATATAAGGAAAATTTTTTGGCTATTAATAGAGGGAACCTGCTTTTTTATAACCCCTGCCACTATAAGAAATCAGTGGCCTGCATGAAAATTTCATTATTAGTTCATTGTGAGTGAATATTTTATATGGGCATTAATTTTACTTGATTTTTCTGTATTGATTTACAACTTTTTAACAACTAAGGCACCAAAGAATTATGAAATGAAGACAAAATCTACATAGAAACTGCTGTTATAGCCCACATGGTTAGTAGGGCATGTTGTACTTAATTGTTTTTCCAGTAGGAGAGATGACTTTGGGCTGAACTGATCCTTAGAATCAGGGACAAGACAACTGTGTGGGGTTATCAGTGAAGTGTGTGGTCACAGGACAGTGTACAGAAGGGACTTTTGACTTTCTGAGTATCAAGCTTTAAGCAGCTCTGCTTATTGTAAATGGCAGCTGGTAGAATTGCCCAATAGAAAAACTCTTGATCTAATCTTCTTTAAGGGATGACTATGAAGAGAAGTCATCTGTAATGGTAGAGTAAGGACCTTCAAAAATCCACTCCTCCAAAAAGCAATGAGAACACTGGATTACGTTGGTAAAATCAGCCTTTATAGAACTCTAGAAATCAAACAAAAGCTTTAAAGTACAAGTGGAACATTTATTTAAGAAGCAGGTTCTATCTCATTGAGCTATTAATGAACACAATCAAACTTCATGAAACAATTTAGAGAGGTTTATTCGGAGCCCACTATGAGTGATTGTGGCCCAGAAAGACACAATCTCAAGAAGTCCTGTGAAAGTGAGATGGTTTGTTTTTATACATTTCAGGAAGACATGAATTGCAGGCAAAATCATAAATCGTAAGTATATGAATATATGGAAGACATCCGTTGGTTCAGCCTGAAAAGCCAGATCATCTTGAATTGGGGGTTCACTAGTCTTGGTAGGTTTAGGGAATCTATAGTTGACAAACAGTGGAGAGTGCTAAGCTTAGTCTAAAAATTTAGAGACAATAGGAGGGAATACTTAACATAAAGGGGTCTGTTGTTACTTGTCATTTGATGTTAGCAAAAAAAAAAAAAAAAGACCTCTTTAACTAGATTTTATGAATTGTAAGTCAAGGCGCTATTCTTGCCTTGCATGGTCCTTTGGTATCTTACTGCCACAGAGTCTTTTTTGGGGGGTCAGTTTTCTTTTCTCTGTTTCACCATTAATCAATTATGTCTAAACTGCAAAAGGGAGGGATTAAAATGAGGTGTGTCGGACCTCTCTTCCTGTCATAGCCAGGAGCTGATTTTCTGGGGTCCCCTTGGCCAAGGGGGGTTGTATTAAGTCAGGTGGGGGCTTAAGATTTTATTTTTAGTTTACAAGCACAGCAGACTTTGGCTTTGTGTTGTTTTAACTTGCCTTGTTTCATCCCTATGAAACAAGGGATGAAACAACTTGTTCAGTAGTTTTGAACTACTGAACAAAACTTCACAGTAGTTTTGAAATCCAATAGCTTTGTGACCATGATGACCATGAAAATACACCTTACCAGTCACCAATAGGAGCAGAATGTGTTTGGAGCTCCCCTAAAAGCCTCATCTAGAGAGAATCATTACAACTTGATGTGTCTGGCAGCTCTCTGGAAAGTCCCATTCGTAGAGCATCTCTTTATTTAACTAGACTCATACTTTACTTAGTGCAAACAGCCCTGTTCTCAGCACATTTATCAAAAATAATCAGTGGCAGTTGTTTAACTTTACAGCTGCCTGAGGTTGTGATACCACTTAGGGTCTGTATGGGACTGATAAAAAAACGTAAAAGGGCAATAAAAAGAAAGAGGTGTCTGTCAGAGGCTTTGAAAAGCTCAGATATGTTCCTGGGAATCAAGAAACCCAGGTATGGATGGAGGGCTGTGCGCATGTGCAGGGAAGAGCTGAAAATAGTCATTCTTCTTCTTCTCTGCTTGACCTTGAGGCTTAGTGGGAGCAGGAAGTAAAAGCTAAGGCAGAGCTGTAAACAGCTGGAGTATTGAAGGAGTGAGCCGTCATGCTCAGAGCTCCTCAGCAAAGGCTGGGAGACTGGCTGAGCACACGTAAGCACATCTCTGCCCATTTGTCGTATAACCACTGAGTGAATTGAGCAGTGTCCATGCTTGGCAACTGTTTCACCCCTGTAAACTTCTAATAGGGACATTTTCTTATATATCCATAAGCCCAATGCCTTTATTATACTTAGTATAATACACAAGAATTATCTAATATTAAAATTTCATCATTTTTAAAAGTCAAGTGGTTTGCTTTAAGCAAAATCCACTTATATTTATTTATTATATCCTTTTTAATACAGAGCAGTACCCTCTCCTTCCACTCCCCCCCCTTTTTGCTAAAGAATAACACACAGAGAAGTACAGTAATCATAAATTTACATCTCCTGCCTCTCCCAATCACATCCCTTCTTAAAGCTAGCTATTTTTTCCCAAGTTTTTTTCATTTAATTATTTACCTGGTAAAAAAGAAAAAAATAGTGATTGTTTCTCTTCCCTCCCAACGTTTCCATTCCCAAGGTCCAGTGGGAGAGAAATTCACTGACTAGAACTGCGATTCCTGCTCCTGGCCTCAAGCAGATTCTTCTCCTCTGCTCTCCGTCACCTCAGGCAGGAGGGACAGGGCCAAGGGCTCCAGGCAGATCTTTTGCCTGGGCAGCAGAGTGGCAGTGTGGCTGTCACCTGTTCTCCACTCCCAGAGCATTCAGACCCTCTCCTGTCTGTCCTCCCACAACACCACCCCCAGTTCCTCAAAGGAAGTGGGAAGGGACCGTGGGAGGCAGGGGCAGTGCAGAGCCTGCTGGGGATGCGCTGGGCAGACCCTGCAGAGGGCATGACCTCCTGTGTCTATTGCACATCCTGGCTCAGACCCCTGCTCTGAGCAAAATGCTTTCTAATTTTCCAATTTCAAACAAAGAGCCTTGTTGTTGTGTGCGAGGCTCAAGAAGGGGAGGAATATTGTGTGGCTCATTCCGGAAAATAACTGTGTATATTTCAATTTAAGTTATTGATGATGGGGCCAAGACAAAAATTTCACCTCTTTAAAAAAGCATATGGGATTTGGACATCTTGTGGTCCTCTCGTCACTTGGGCTTCTTCCCACCCAAGTGCAAAAAACCTAGATTAATCCTTTCCTCATCAGCAGATCTCCTGCATAGGATGGAAGAGACAGTGTCCACCAACCACATGATCCCCCTCCCAACTGTCACAAGGCTGAGCCACTCAGGGGAAACCCTTTTTTTCCTGAACACTTAGAGATTCTGACAAATAACCCAAGAGAGAAATCTTTTATATTGCATGCTTCTCCATAAAATAGCAGCTCTGAAGTTCCCTCAGATAAAAATTCTGTGTGATTCTCATTCTTCTCATCACCAGTGGAAATTAAGTGGGACAGGAATAAGTTATTTAACTGACATCACAGACAGAATAAGCCCCTATAAAAAACCATGGGGGCAGGTGGAGGGGACATTTGGCAAAGCTGCAAATCTTTCACCTTCATGGGCTGGAACGAAGCTGGTGGGTGAAGACAAACCTAACTGAGCCAATGGGAAGGACTGTAGGCTATGAGAGACGACAGGTCAAACACAGAACTGTATAAATCATGGCACTATAAAGATGAGAAGGCGGGTCCATGATACCAGCTGGGAGCAAGCCTTTGGGGCAACACTTCCAGAAATCCTATCTGTCCTGTAGTAAGTGGTAGCATCCAGACAAATCAGAGTGGTTCTCCTTCCTCCTCTTCCCAACAAACTCTGAGAGCTTTCCATTTAAATAACTATATATACACACAAGCCTGGTCTTTCTTTTACATGAGGGTCCTTCACTTGAGGGTCCTACAATGGCTTTAGAGAGTTGGTTCCAATTGCCTTTTGGTGATTTACTGCCTGGGACCAAACCTCCTTCTGATAAGGACAGCTTCTCAAGTTTAACTTCAAGTTCAGCATCAGAGTTCCTAGGATTAGGCACACTGTTGGTATAAAATGTGTCATTGGGGTTGTTGGGCAACACCAAGTAGAAGCTCCTCTCATCCGGGCAGGAGTTAGCACAGAGGGTGCTCGGCTCAGAAAGGGCCACCACGGGGTGGGAGGACAGCGAGGAGTTCTGATACAGATGATACATTTCCTTGAGCAGCTCCACAGTCACAAGCACCTCCTCAGCCGGGACCTTATTCTCCCCCAGCACGTTAGAAAGAGTCCACTTGAGAGGCTTCAGCAGGAAAACCCCGACCCCCCAGGAGATCCAGCTGCTGTCTACACTGGCCGTGAAGTCTGACTCCCGCTGCAGCTCCCCTCAGCTCATGATTCTTCTTGAAGGTGGAGAACAGGAAAGACATGCACTCCTCATCCTCCTCCCACTCAGGGGGCAGTAGGCCTGCCGGGTCTCCCCCCAACCAGGGCTCGGCCTCCCACTCTGGGGATCACATTGGAACCCCAGCCCCGGCAAGGACCTGAACACAACCCTAAAGCTAGCTATTGTCATGACTCTAACACCATAGATTAGTTATGCTTCCTTTATTATTTTTATTGAAAAGTTGCATGTATTGAGGAAAGTTCTGAAAGTGCCTTAATCTTGAGTGTGCAGTATGATGAATTTTTCCATATGTACACACCCATATACATACAACATGGATCAAAAGTCCGAAAGTCCTCCTCACCCTCCCTCCCAATCACAGTCCCCCCAAAGATTAACTTCTGAAACCGCAGATTAATTTTGCTTGCTTTTGAGCTATCAAACAAAACAAACAAATTTCCTAGAGTGTTATTTTTTGCCTGGCTTCCTTCTTTATGTTCTCTCCCTTTTACTTTTCTTAGGGACACTGACAACTCTAACAGCTATCCCAGAGAATGTCCCACATTCTGGACCTTATTTTTTTTTCTCATTTTTGGACCCTGGTAGTGTCATTTAACTTGTTCCACTATCTCCCATACTTCTTGTAATTGGATGTTAACAAAAAGGTCTTAAATAGGATCAAGTTCGTTGTTTCTTCCAAGGATGCTTCTTTGGCAATGCTGTGTACCTCACATCGGATTCCATCAAAAGATAGCATGAAGCAGTTAGTGTCTGGCTGTCCCAACTGATTAATAGGTTCAGGTTGTGGCAGTCTGCTGTCCTCATTATAATGCTTTTCATCAATTTTTCATTTGATATTTTCAAATATGCTATTTTCATGTGTGTCAAAAAATTGTGAATCTTCTAATTCTTTTATTTTTTCCACATTTATTTCCTAAACTTCTTATGCAAAAGTCACCTCTCCTCCTCAGCCATGGCTCCTGAGTTCCTCTGAAATACTATTCATGCTAGAAAAGCAAGATGAACATTTAATTCTTTAATTTTTGGCAGTTTTCAGAAACATGTGGGCAGTGTTTATTGCCCTACTTATTGCCAGTTGTGATTAATCAGGTTTGCTTTTTTTGGATAGTGGTTATATATGAAATTATGAATTATGTATTTAAGAGAGCATTTCATACATTTTAATGACATGCAGCGTTTATTTAGTACTCAGATTGGGCCAGTGGTAAAAACTGTATAGGTGTTTTAAAAGTAGTTTTCTATTTTATTTTTGAAATCTCCACTCTGAACCCTTATTCTCTGTGTAAATAACCACTCATGGGGGCTTTTTCTTCATCATTCCCATGTTTCTTTTAATAAATAAAAGTGAATTGTGTAAAACTGTGTATGTGCATGTGTGGTACAGCATATATGCCATTTTGGCCTTTAGGCAGTGGTGTTGTGACTTGGCCATGATGACAGAAAGGAGACGTGGCAGGGTGTGGATTTAAACAATGCAAACTGACCGCTGGGCTTGGGTTCTTGATGACTTTGCCATACCCACAGCACTTCCATAGACTCAGAACCCAAGGGAAGACCAAAGAGGAGGCAGATATGACTTTACTACTCTCAGGGTAGTGAGTGGAAAAGTAATCCGATCACAGAAATATATACTTCTTGGTTGTTTTTTTTTCCCCCCTTTCTTCTCTTTTGTATTTTGCTTGTTTGATCCACATTTTCTATTTTTCATTTAGCAGCGTTGATTTAATCTGTCTGTAAGAAACAGGGAGAAAAGTTTATTTTTAAGCTCTTTCAGAGGTTATAATTGTTATTACATGAGCACCTTGTAAAATAGAAGTTTTGCCTCATTTGTGCATTAATTATGTTGAGGAAATTTTAGGAAAATCTGTATCAATATAATTTTTAATACCTCAGATCAAGAACACAGTTGTTCCAAGTAGATAACCATAAGCTGATAAAAATGAAAATGACTGTAATACAATTTGCCTGTTAAGTTATGTTCGAGAGTCTCTTTCTCTCTTCGGGATTCTAAGAGAATTACTCATTGTTTTATCACTGAAAGTTCAAGCTAGTTTTCCTTGGCACTGACTAGGGACTAGGGCTTTCAGCCAATCTGATTTCTATTTGATTTAGGGATTAAGGTTATTATAACTTCTCTGGCTGGATTATGAAATTTTAGGATCATCAAACAATAGTTTTTGTAGAGTTCGTAACTCTGTTTTATTTACCCTAAGGAATGAAAAACTGTTTTATTGTCTGATTCTTGTTTTTGACTTCTCAGTGTAATGATGTTAGTGTAGAACTTTAAGTTGACCACCCAAAGGACTATAACAAACCAGTCAACATGTGGAAGTGGTCAACATAAGGAACTAGGCCTATTGTGCTGATATGTGTGCATACATGTGGTGTGTGTCCAGTCTATGAAAATTAGATCAACTTAAGGAGGTGGTCATTGTAGGGAGGTGGTCAACTATGGAGGTTCTACTGTATTTAGACGTGGCTTTGTATCTCTTCCATTCTTTGTATCTTTTTTAAAAATTTCAGATTAACATGAGGGTACATATGATTAGTTACTTGGTTTGCATTTGTGAAGTCATGTCAGAGTTGTAGTTGTGTCCTTTACCCAGGAAGTGTGCTGTATATTCATGCATTATTTCAACTGAGTGGGAACTTGCTGAACCCCCTTGCCTTCCTCACTTCTTGAATTTAATTTTTT
>NW_003852495.1:3296347-3320380 GCF_000181295.1 Otolemur garnettii | reverse complement strand
ACCCAGGAAGTGTGCTGTATATTCATGCATTATTTCAACTGAGTGGGAACTTGCTGAACCCCCTTGCCTTCCTCACTTCTTGAATTTAATTTTTTTTCTCATGTGAGCAGGTAGTAGTTAATCTACTAGTTTCAACTTAGTATTGAGGACACATGATGTCATGGTGCTTGCTTTTCCATTCTTGTGCTACTTGGGAGAGTTCTCCAAATCTATCCAGGTTGTTACAGAAGATATAAACTCCCCATCTTTTTATGGCTGCATACTATTCCATGGTATATTAGCATCTCTTAAAATTTTGTTTAAATAGTTGTTCCTAAATACATAAGTTTGGAGATCAGTAAATTATGAAGGGCTTCTTACATATGATGTTTGAGGCAAAGTTTGAAGGAAATCGAAACTAAGATAGAGAAGCTATTATTATTCATTTAATCAAAAACCTGCCCTTTCTAGCACTGGGTAATTGTTAGGAATATGGAGATTAATAAGAATGGTTCTTGGTGGCTCCCATAGCTCAGTGGGTCAGGTGCCAACTGGTGGGTTCAAATCCAGCCCAGGCCAGCTAAAACAGCAATGACAACTACAACAACAAAAACAAAAGGTTCTTATCTCAAAGAACTTAGATGGATGGAGTTGGATATGACAGTGTATCCAAAATGGACCCAATTTACCCAACATTTGCTAAAAGGGCAAGATGAAAACAGGACATACACATGTGGGAACAGTAGCTGATGCATAGTGGACACGCAAGTTTTTAAAGAATCGTATCTTGATGAAAGAGGTAAAAGTTGTTTTTCTAGTAGAATCTATTCTAGTTTCTTTATAGAAAACGTAGAAATGATATCTGTTATGAACTCTTATAATGACTGCTTGCACTGTGATTTGATTTCTCTGTGTGTGCGTGTTTCCAGTAGCAATTAGAGAATCCTGAGACAGCCTGAGACTCTGAATTCTTTTATATTTGTGTTTGATTTAAACATATGTTAAAATTCCATTTGGGAGTATTCTGTTTAGGCTGATGACTGTTGAATCCTTGAAGTTTTAAATATAATTTTAAGCAACTTAACAGATTGAGATTAGTTTTCATGTGCCATCTCTGCTTCAATTTTATTTTTTATAGTTCTCTTACTAAGCTTAGCATATCCTGAATCTATGTTTTATGCCATAGAGGTGCCCATGTAATGGGTGATACTTGTGTAGTTTAGACTCTTGAGACACTGGTGTTGATAATACTATGTGGGTAGCTACAATGCCACTTTTTTTTGCAAAGTTCTTCTTCATAAATGAAAATTTTTGAATGGGTACTTCACAAATCCACAGTACAAGTAAGATTTTCAAATGTTAAAATATAGTTGATAATTAAAGACAGATTTATAAGGGAAGCACAGAAGTTGTAGTAAGATAAGAGAGAGAGGCCAACCTTTATTTTTTTCCGCTGTCTTACTTTCTGTATTTCTCTGTGACACTGAGCCATATTGAAGCTTTTCTTTTCTGATTACTAAAGTAATGCAAGCTCATTGTAGACCAGTTGGAAGATTTGAAAAAATATAAGGAACTTAGATTTTCCTGCCAACGTATAATTACTATGAACATTTTAGCATATCTCTTTTACAATTTTATTTGTGTTTACATTCTATATATTTTAAAACCCAGTTAAGTTCATATTGTACGTATCATTTTGTAGTATATTTTTTCTACTTATTTCATGAACGTTTTTCCATGTTATTGCCAGTTATTTGAGAATAGCATGTGATAGCTACTTAATACCCTATAATAAACCTGTACCCTAACTTACCTTTTCTTTGATTTTTGGATACTTACTTAGTTTCTAATTATTATGAATCATGACATAATCACCATTGGATTTATGTAATCTTTGGTGGTACATATTTCTTGAATTATATCTTATTTTGCTTATTATACCACGGTAGATCATTTTTTTTCTGTGTGTAATCATTACTTTTTTGGTATTTTTGTTTTTTTCCCCCTTGTGCTCTTATCCTTTATGGAAGGAAGTTTTTAAATTTGCAGAACAATAGCATTCTTTTTTAAGTTTGAGTGAGATGTTTATATAGAAACCCTGAAACAGGCTAGCAGGTAAAATGACAAATCCTGCTGATAACAGTTCATAATGGAAATGCTTCTAGACCCTTAAATACAGCTTGGTAGGGAAGGGCCGGAGTGAATTGAGTTGTTACAGTTTGTTCCAGGAAAGGCATTTGGATGAACGCCATCTACTTTTACAAAGATGTCCTGTGATTTTAGTTGTATTTGCTCCACTTAACCTTTCCCCAAATAATTGCTAAAACGAATGTATGTAGTACACTAAGAGAAATTATCATCATAATTATAATTCCTTTAACTAATTGAAGACAGACAAGTCTTTTTCTCCAAAGATGTCACTCACTTGAATTATAATAAGAGTTCTGAATTTGAGCACAGTTTCATCACGTCAGATAACCTGGATGTGGGATACTTCAGAGGTCAGTTCCTCTAGCCAGCTGCCTTCCTGGCAGATTGTCACTTATCTACTTAGTGTAAGTACTTGTTGCAGTGAGAAAATTCTGAAAACTTCTCCAGGTTTTATTTCAGTGACTTTAGAGTCTTTCTTGTTGAGAATAATGCCAGTGCCGATAACGGAGAGTTTACCAACAATGAATGTCCTCTGTACCAGGCACTGTGCTATCTACTTTCTGCACTTTTGCAGTCTTCTCCTCTCAAAATTCTACTTACTGTGCATTGTTCTTATTTACATTTTACAGATGAGGAAGTGAAAGCATAGGAAGTTTAACCATTTGATCAACATCTACAGAACTAATAGGTATTCATTTTAGTAGCAAAACCAGGGTTATCCTGATCAGGGCTAACTGATCAAATGAGACCATGCCTAAATTGGATTTTTAAAAAAATGTTAAGAAAATGTAGTGAATGAATTTTGTGTATCCCTCAACTTACAACTTTTAAGCATCACAGAACAAATTTGGATGCTTAAAAGTCAACTTCATACTCTTTTTAAAAGGGGATACAATTTTTAGTGGGGAAAACAATTCTTATTTTTCATTCTTCCTGGCAAGGGATCTTGGTAGCTAAGAAAGTGGTTGCTATTATTGTAACTTTGCCCATCGTAGGTGCAGATTCATACTTCCAGGTTCTCCATCCTACATCTTTTATAAACACCATGTTTAATTTGGAAAGGGAAAAGGTTATTGTTGGCAATACTTAATGTAGCAAAAATAGAAACTTCAGGGTACCACCAAGGGATATACTAACTGGGAAGCAGGAACTGTAAAGAACATGTTTATCATTTAACCTTAATACTGTTTAGAATACAAGTCTTCGTTAAGGGAGAGAATTATTATTCAAAAGATGGGGGGGGGGGATGGAGCAAGATGGCAGACCAGAAGGATTGTTCAGCAGAGCTCTCCTAGAACAACTAGGGAAAAAGAGAGAACCTGGCCATACCTGGTGTGGGGACCTTACCCAGAGTCATAGCTTAGGGAGCACAGCGAGGAGGTGGTGAGCTAGATACAGTGTATAATCTGGAGCTGTGGAAATCTGATCAATTAGGCAAGTGATAGCAACCGACTGGAATCTGCTGGCCCCCATGGAGGTCTGGGATAGGAGGAAGCCTTTCCAGAGTTTTTAGTTGTTGGAGGAAGTTGTGTGTTGAGTGGCAAGCTTGGAAGAGTAGGCAGACTCAAACAGTATACAGCAACCAGATTTGAATGCCAGTTAGAATGGACTTACCATAAATTTGGTGTCTGATGAGGAAGCCATACTGAGAAGGTCCGGGTGACCAGGGGGCTGCCATTGTGGGAAAGTCAGGAGAAGGTCTTAGCAGGGGCCTAAGTCCTGGCCATCTTAATTCTGCCTTCCATAATTAGAACCTCTCTCTTGGGACAAGCTGAGGGAACTGTAGTCCGGGGGCACTGTGAGACCTGCCCCTGAAGGATTCTTGTGAGCTTTAAGATCCCAACCCAGCAGGGTCTGAATGCTGAGGAAACAATCAGGCAATCATAGAAGGCAACTAAGTTCAGAAGGACTGTAGAGGTTGCTGATTTCAAAAAAATAATGCCTCATTTTGTATGGAACCAGAAGAAACCCCATATAACCAACGCAATTCTTAGTAATAAAAACAAAGCTGAGGGTATCACCCTACCAGACTTTCAGCTATGTTACAAGGCCACAGTGATCAAAACAGCATGGTATTGGCACAAAAATAAAGACATTGACATTTGGAACTGAATAGAAAACGATGAGATGAAATTAACATATTACAGCCACCTGACCTTTGATAAACCAAATAAGAATGTACACTGGGGAAAAGAATCCGTATTCAGTAAATGGTGTTGGGAGAACTGGATAACCACCTGTAAAAGACTAAAACTGGATCTGCACCTCTAACCTCTTACAAAAATTAATTCAAGATGGATGAAAGATTTAAATCTGAGGCATGAAATAATAAAAATCCTTGAAGAAAGTTCTGGGAAAACACTTGAAGATATTGGCCTGGGGAAAGATTTTATGAAGAAGACTTTAAAAGAGACTTAATTAAACTGAAAAGCTCTATACAGCTAAGGAAACAACAATCAAAGCAAACAGACAACCTTCAGAATGGGAAAACATATTTGCATATTATAAATTGGACAAATGCTTGATAACTAGGCTCTATAGAGAACTCAATTTAATCAACAAAAAATGACCCAACAATTCCATATGTCACTGGGCAAGAGACAGGAATAGAACCTTCTCTAAAGAAGACAGCAGATAAATGACTAACATATGAAAAAATGCTTATTATTCCTAATAATCAGAGAAATTCAAATCAAAACTACCCTGAGATATCACCTAACCCCAGTGAGAATGGCCCACATCACAAAGTCTCAAAGCTATAGATGCTGGTGTGGGTGTGGAGATAAGGGAACACTTGTACACTGCTGGTGGGACTGCAAACTAATAAAACCTTTTTGGAAGGAAGTTTGGAGAATCCTCAAAGAAGTCAAATTAGACCTCCCATTTGATCCTGCAATCCCCTTACGAGGCCTCTACCCAGAAGAAAAAAACAAGTCCTTTTATCATAAGGACATTTGCACTGGAATGCTTATCACAGCTTAATTTACAATTGCCAAAATGTGGAAACAGCCTGAATGCCCACCAACCCAGGAATGGATTAACAAGCTATAGATGTATACTATGGAATACTATTCAGCCATTAAAAAAGATAAGAGACTTTACATGTTTTACATTAACCTGTATGGAGGTGGGACACATTCTTCTTAGCAAAGCATCACAAAAATAGAGAAGCAAGAATCCAATGTACTCAATTCTAATATGAAGGCAGTCGATGAGCTAATACAGTAGGGGAATGAGCAAGTTGGGAGAGGTGAGGAGGGAGGGGGTCACGATGTATGGCACACCTCTTGGGGATGGGACACAATTATAAGAGGGACTTTATCTAACAAATACAATCAGTGTAGCCTAATTCTTTGTGCCCTCAATGAATCCCAAACAATAAAAGAAAAAAAGACCCTATTCTGTTACATACTGACTGTGAGTTCTCAAGGAAGTGGTAAAGATGTCTCTTGACTTGACTTCCGTCAGATTCAAAGCAATGGCTCAGCACCTGTAGCTCAGTGGTTACAGCACCAGCTACATACACTGGGCTGGTGGGTTCAACCCAGCCAGGGCCTTCTAAGCAACAATGACAACTACAACAAAAAAATAGTCGGGCATTGTGGTGGGCACCTATGTGGTCCCGGCTACTTGGGAGGTTGAGGCAAGAGAATAACTTGAGCCCAAGAGTTTGAATTTGCTGTGAGCTGGATGGCACAGCACTTTACTGAGGGTGACATAGTGAGAATCTGTCTAAAAAAAGAAAAGTCAAATTACATATCAAACAAACAAAAAGAAAGATGTAGAAAAACTGCAAAGTGGTATCTTTCCCATGTATTTATGACTGTAATAATTTACTGATGCTTTGTGCTTCTTACCACTGTTGTTGTTACCAAATATAAAAAATAAATCATTAGGTAGCCAACAGGGGCCGACGCTAAGATGCACAAATCAGGTGAAAGACCTGCTTATGGGAACAGCCTAAAAACAGTTTCATGTCGGCAAAAGTACAGAGATAGGGTGTAGATACAGTGATGACATTCACCACCAAATGTTCAAATAACAAATTTTAAGAATCTCTTTGAAAGTTGAAAAAAGTGCATTTATAATAAGTGAAAAAGAACCTCTTTACTCTGTTGAAAATAAACCTTTGAGAAATGCTACTCATGTGTTATTCTAAAAGGTGGCATAAACTCAAAATGTTGGTAGATTTACAGAAAACAAAAATTTGTTCATTGCTGACAGATTCAGAATGGGTAGTGACGAGGATTTAAGGCTGTTCATTCAGATGTTCATTCAATACATTCATTCTGGCCCCAAACCTTTTGAGACGTTATCACAGAAAGCCCTTTTTGTATCCAAACTCTGGGCTAGGAGGTTCACTGGACTGACCAAAAAGGCTGGATTCTTCTACCTACAGTCCACTAATCCTTCTCAGGTTACCTGTGGTCTTCTAAACCTGTCATGGACATTGATCTTTTACATAACAGAATAAAAATAAACTGGTAGAAAAACAAAAAGAAGAAAATACTAGATCTACAAAAAATATACATTTCATTCTTAAAAAATATTTGTTACATTGAATAGACATAAAATTACTCTGAAAAATTTCTTTAAAAATTTCTAAGGCTGGGCAGCGCCTGTGGCTAAAAGGAGTAGGGCGCTGGCCCCATATACCAGAGGTCGTGGGTTCAAACCTGGCCCCCCGCCAAAAAAGAAGAAAAAAAGTTTCTAATGCTTATTCAGGTTCTGGACTTAGCTCAGATCATTAGCGACCAATTCCTGGACCAGCACTGGCTCATGGCCTATATTTTGAGGTGCTCTGTTCTTGACTTAAATACAGACTAACACTTGTTTGTTTAATCATGTTTGTGTTCCTTCCTGTCTTCATTTCTCCTCTGCTTGCTGGTACTTTAACCGTGCTCTTTTTTCTTCCTTCAAATGTGGATTAAACATAAAATCATCATGAGAATTGTTAGGGTAGGAGTCACTGCACAACTACAAAGATGTGTCACTGTACAACTACAAAGATGCGTGTCTCCTTTTGAGTTTCCTAATAAAATGAATATGCCAAACGTGACATTCACATACACATCTACATTAGTATATGGTCTATTGGATTTTGAGACTCTGGACCATTGTCTCTTCAAGTGCAATTCAAGGATCAGCTGTATCAATATTAGCTAATTGTTTAAAAATGTAGCCGCCTAAAACCTATCCCTACTGAATCAGAATTTCGGCGGCTTGCTCTGTGTATTCTGAATTTTAAACATGAGTCTTAGATGATTCTAATATACTGTAATATTTAATAACTACTCTTTCGGGGTTTGGGGATCTGCGTGTTGTGTTTCATTCTGTATCATTTACTATGGTGGTAAATTATAAATGTCAATTTTGAAAATGGGCACTAAAGTGAACATATGGGCCCGTCTCTAAATGTCTGCTTTCAGCAGAGCATCTCCAGGATATACTATTGGGTCATTGCTATCTCAGCCCTACGCAAAGCATTATTGGAAAAAGGTGATGTTACAAATACAAAGATCATATATATACAAATAAGATAATTTTACATCCTTTTCTACTGGTTTCATCTTAATTGAAGAATTTTATCTGCCTAAAATCTATTCTTAAGTCAGTCCTCCGTAGTTTACAATCATATAATTGTATTTGGAATAAAAATTGGCATCACTGCAGAACTCATTAACTGAGCAGTTAAAGTTTTAAATTGGATGAGAGAAGTTGGGGTGTATGCAAACCTCTTAATGTTTCACTTCAAAACCTTTGTCTTTACATTAATAGGAGGTTAATGCAAAGTAGTTCATCATTAAGGAAAATATAAGTCTTAGATGTTAGTGTGAAATTTGCCCATAAGGAAAAACATATCTAAGAGCTCTGAGATGTATGCCAGTCAGATAAAACAAAACCCCGCTGTAGCTGGGTCTTTAATTCTGCTGTAGAAATAACTGAAGGGAAATAAAACGTCATCTATCTATTTATTTACTGAGATACAGTCTCACTCTGCCCAAGGATACAGTTCCTTGATGCCATCATAGCTCACAGAAACCTCAGATTCTCTGTTCAAGTGATCCTCCTGCCTTAGCCTCCTGAGTAGTTGGGAATACAGGCACCCACCACAACACCCAGCTAATTTTTCTATCTTTAATAGAGATGGTCTCACTCTTGCTCAGGCTGGTTTCAAATTACTGAGCTCAAAGGATCCTCCCACCTGAGCCTCCCAGAGTGCTAGGATTATAGGCATGAGTCACTGCTCCTGGCCAGCAGCCACATTTATTCTTATTTGTGCCATATTTATTCTTCACTTCAGAGTTTTTGGCATATTACACCTATTTATGGGTATTGATCTGGTAGACATAGAAAAGTGAGGGTCATTTTTGTTAGTTTATGAAAATAATTCATTACAGTGCTGATACTTTGGCTTGAAGGGACGCTGATAAAGGGATTTCCTTATCCACCTAAGATGAGAAAATCAGTCCTTTGGGGACTTTCTTCTTTTCCAAAGCATATTGGTGGTTTCTCAGATAAAACTGAAAAACCCTAAGAAAGTAACATGCCTATAATTATTACTACTGCACTCAGACTACCATACAACATTGCTGTTGTGAAATTGTGCAAGCTCCTGGAGACTTTCCCTCTCTACCCTCAGGCTGGGCATCATGCACCCTTGATCAAATTGCTAGAAGTCACCAAGCTCAGTTTGTCTTGAGGATAATGACATTTCTCAGAGAATTCTACCAGCGAATGATTCTGAAATACCGAGCACAGTTCTTGGCCCCTGGTGAATGGTAGTTGGTTGTTGTTGAGGGCAGTTGGAGAAGAGTGGCAGAAGGAGGGGTCAGCTATGAAGTCTACAGACCCTAGATCTGAATTCCAGCTAGTTTCTAGCTATGTGATCTTGTGTGAGCAAGTTATGTGATTCCTCGGTCCCCCAGTTTTTAAAATTTGTGACATAGGGATTGTAAGGGCTGTCTCGGGAGGTTATTCTGAGGATTACATGAGTGTGTGTACACACCTATAGTGCCTGACATGGAGTAAGTTCTTCATCGATAACAGATAATAGCCATTGTTCCTTTTAGTGAATTTGATTGCCTACCACTTACTAAGCTAAATTTTAAAAAGCTGCATTTTTATGTGTATCAACCTGGGTTTGGATTTGAGGCCCTACCATTGATATTTTAGCAGCTATCTCTCTTTCGTATTTGTTTTCAAAAGCTTTCTGATTTATACACACACTGCTTGTGTATTCTCATTGGAAGATACTGGGGATCTGAAAACAGAGTGAAAATGAGACAAGCATTCATCTGGCAGCTTTATGAACACAAGGTCAGAAGAAAAAGCCTCCAATAAACATTGCAGCAGATAGGCAGACGCGTGCTGTGAGGCTTCAATAATGTATACGGTGATGTCAGCCTCAGAGGCATGCAGAACGCATAAGCACAAAGGAAATTCATAGCGCTCTTTTCAGGAAAAGGGTTTTTCCTTCCTGATGTGCTAACCTTGATTCTGGTTTGTGTGTTTGGTGTCAGCACGAAGATAGATGGTGGAGACACTACTGAATTCTCCCACTGTCAATTTGTATCGTAATCTAGGGACAAGGTCTTTACTCTTCCTTACTTTGCTCTCAATAAATATCCTGTGAGCTTCGGGAGCTACTTTAGTTAAGTGATGTCTTTGATTTTCCATGAGTAATCCATGTAGCATCTGTAGGTCACAGCTCTACCCATGGGCATTCTTGCTAGATGAATAGCTTTGCATATCGAGAACTGTGATAATCAACTGGGCTTTCAGAAAGAGATCTGATGGAGATGGAGATGGGAAAGGGAGAATCTCCACTCCCTTGTTCTCTCCCTATACACTGATGCTCGGAGAATTTCTAGATGCATTTCTCTGTCACCAGCCTCGTCTCCCCCTCAGCCTGTGTGCTCTGGTCACACTGGTCTTCCTGCCATCTTTGACAGCACCCTGTTGCTTTTTTGCCACCGAGTTTCTGCACAGCCCTTCTATCTGGGACCATTTCTCATTCCTCTCCTTTGCTCACTCTACCCAATTCCTACTTGTCCTTTTTAATGTGGATCTTACACCAGTTCCTTGAGCAAGCTTCCTCTTATTCTCAGGATAGGTCAGCAGCTCACCCGTACCTGTCTCTTTTTCCTTTGCATCATGTATTGTAAGTGTAATTAAAGAATGCATTGTATCTTTGTTATTTAACATTTCTCTCTCCCTCTCTAAAATATAAACTCTAAAGGGCAGGAGGTATGTCTGATATTTCCACACAACTATCTCCCAGGGCCTAGTGCCAGATGATGTCATAGTAAATGAAAGCACAAAGGTGTTGTATGGATGCAAAGTTGTTACTAATGTGCTTCCCCATTTTATTCATTGCTGTTGATTTTGCGGCTTTTCCCCAGGGAGGGGTGTGGTTTAGAGAAAAGAATAGTATATGGCAATTTTGAGGTCTTACACTGTGATCCTCTGGCTGGACCTTCTTCTTTACTATGACTGAAGAGGTGCCGGCTAACCTACCTGTGCTTATAAAATACTGTCGCTGTGTGTGACGGCCTGAAATTAAGGGTCCACCACTCGTCAACTTCCTTTGCCCTACACTTTTTCCTCTTGGTCAGCTGGAAAATCTAATTCCATTGTAGCTGTGGCTTGTGCTGGGGGAACGTAGGTTTCTGCTATAATGAAAATAGCCCACTTGTCACGTATGGACAGCTGTAACATCAGTAATGCATGGGTGGGCCAGAACCTGGAGTGCAGATAAGTATTTGGCAAATGCTATAGCATTTAGAAGGTAAAGAATCATGGCTTGGAGGAGCCGAGTGGTAAGGAGCATCAGGGAAGGTCCAGAGATGGGGAGCGAGTGGCAGTAAGAGCTGCACTGGGAGCAGAATGGGGGAGCCTTTCTTCCACCCTGAGGAGAGGCTATTAGTCTATGCCTAGAGAGTAGCAGAGAGTTCAGGATTATGCACTATCCTTGGACAGGGATGAAAAGAGAGATGCTTACATTGTTGAGAAGTCCGTTTGTTGTTCATAAGCTGTAGCCACCTTTGATACCAATAAGAGGATATGAATTTGTCCTTTCCAGATTTATTTTTCCTAATCCTAATGACAGCCGAGGCCACTGTGTTCCCATCGGCCACCTGTGAATTAGTGAGGTTGCTGGCGTTGTCAGTGCGATTTGAGGGAGGCAGAGTATTGCAGAAGAGCTTCAGTTCAGGTGTCATGTAGATCTGACTTCAAACCCAATCAGTGGCTTTTACCGCTTCCTCTCTGCAAAACTGTTTTCTCACTTGTAACACAGGCCAAATGACATGGCCGGCCTCATCCCTGGAGCCCAGTGGCACTCATTAGACACTATTTCCTGTCATCCACTGTGGGTATTCTGTGCAGGTTTGCTATTATTGTTATTTTCTGGGGTACACCAGAAAGTCGTAGGGATTTGTTCTAGACTGGACTGGTTTTGCACATCCAGAAGGGGTCTGGACAGGGTGATGGTACTTCTGGAGTTCCCGACTTCCTGTATTCACTCACCCAAGTCCAGAACCAGCCCAAAGTTCTGTGGCTTCTTGAAGCTTCAAGATAAACTATGTGGTATGCAGCATGAACCTAGTTTTCCTCACTTCACAACAAATATACCAGACAAATTAGGACATTGCATCTTGCTTTCCTGGAGGTTTTTCTAGAAAGAGATGTTCGTAAAGCCTCTGATTGCATTCAGCCAGCACTTAATAAATGCAGATGGGCCAACAGCCTCAGGAAGCCCCTTTCTCCATGAAAGGACAATGGATTTGAACTGGGGATTCCCCACCCCAACTCTTTCCAGCATAAGATAAGAGCAGTAGCTAGATTGATGATTGTATCTATTTTTGCCTTCAAAGTTAGGTCTAAAAATAACTTTTGGCTTAATAAGCACATTTGTTCTATTTTCATTAAAGTTATATCGTGTCTGAAAAAGTTATAATCCTTTTTAATAGTTTGAAAGCATAAGCCCACAAATTCCTCCATGCATCGGTTAGGATACCATACACCTATTTCAGTAATCTACATGAACGTCATACCTACTTAATGAGTAATGATGAAGTTGCAGTTCCCAGGTAGTGGTCACTCTGCTTTGGGGAATCCACTGGCAAACCCCCGCTCTGTGACAGCAGTCAGCTTCTTTGACATCAGCCCCCTTAGTCTGAGTGTGCATGTGTACACACGGAACTCATTCTTTGGAATTCTCCCATGGAAAAGCAAAGGAAGGAAGCTGAGGGGAGGATGGGGCGATTGCATCCTGTACCCTTTACAGGGGTGTGGCCACAACTGCCTCAGCTCAAGGGACATAATACATGTTTTCCACTTAGGATGTCTGCACAGCGATAAGTTTTGATGGAAGGCAAGGGTGGCTCTCACTGTCGTTCTTAGCTGGCCAGGAGCCTCCGGGGGGGGGCCTGCTCAAATCCCACCTAGTATTTCATTTATAGAAATCTGGGGAGGAGGAACAAAGCAAGAACATCCATGAAGCGGATCTGCAGAGCTTTCAAACCCACCTTAGGACTCCAGCCCTGCCTTGACCTCAGTTCGGGCCACTCCTATGAATGAAATTGCTAAGTAGGTAGGCCAGGTGTATGATTTAAGGAGAAGAACTGGATTTCTTCTTTCTGCTTCCTAAATCTAATTTGAAAGGATGGATTCCACCCTGGCAAAGGCAGAGAGACCCTCTTTGGCATTATGTAAGGTAAGAAAGTTCTGTGGAATGAATTCCACTCTCAGCTGACTTCCTTGTCTGTTTGGGGTTTGCGATCTCCTCTACCTTTCACTTTGAAAGCTTCTTAAATGTGTTCTCCCTCTGGCTGGTTTAGGGACACTTATTAGCAAACTTTCCAGCCTGTTTATTGCATTTAAACAATTTGATATACATCATTGCTGAGATCAAAGCATGTAGAATTTTTTACAAATAAATATGCAATCCCCTCACTGTGAATTTCCAGGGTCCCACTGATTTTAAATGGATTACTTTACTATAATATTAAGTTCAGGTTCTAACCACAGAAATGCTTTTGGAAATGGCATTGTATTGAGTCTAAATAGATTCCATGACAGATTATCTCTCCTTGGAATAATAATGTTTTAACATGATTTTTCAAGCTTTTCTCTCTGGAAATGAGATGTTAAAACAGGCTTATTTTTAAGGTAAAGTGTATACAGGCAAATATTCATAGACATTCCCATTCCAAGACTATTGATTTAACAATCTCACAACAAAACTTTAACTTCAGACTACAGCCATGGTTTTCAGATATTTCTTTGTGGTAACTGTGGCAATCTGACCCATTTCTTTATAGATATTCTAAAATTTACAAGCGGAAATTTTGCTTTAATTGTTTAAAAACTGCAGTGAATCCGGAGCAAACTTTTAATTCTGTGTTAATCTTGTGCACATGAGTTTTGTCCAGTGAAAATTTTTACTTTTTGTCTGTGAAATGCTGACCAGTGGTTCTTAAGGGGTTGGTGGTACTGTTGTTGTTGTTTTGTCGTTGTTGTTGTTGTTTATATGTATATATATATAATTTGCAACTGGGATGTAGTATCTGAGAGTCAGGAATGGCGATGTTCATGTGAAGATCTGGATTGACCCTCACAAAGAATTATCCACTAGAGTGTCAGCAGCAAGCTCACTGAAATCAGTTTAGTGACAAGTAAGTTGATGATTTAGTAAAAATTCAGGTGAGTGGTCCAATCTCTGGAAAGGTCATTCATTCTCTGATACAGCAGAGGGAGGGACCCATAGAATTCCAGAAATATTGCTCCCATATGCTTCTAATATTTTCAGGCTGAGTTTAGATAGTTTCCAACATGTATTTGGTTCAGTGTAGTAAGAGTAATCTTATTTACATAAGATTCGCTATTATAGTTACTGATCCCTATCATATGAGCTCGTTAAGGTCAAAGGAATGATTTACTTCTAACCAAAGGATGCTTTTGTGTGTGGATGTTATGTTTTATCATGACCGTATATTTCACATAGTTCCCTTTGAAAGAAGGAAGAAATAGATATTTTCAGCTTTAGTTGCAATATAAAAGTAACATCTTGTTTGCTTTTGAGTTCACTTCCTACTGAAAGGGATTATCTTTAAGTGAGAATTTAGTGTATGCATGGAAATAATGAGGAAAGAAAGAATATGTAATCAAACCCCTTCATCATCTCTTTATCATCCAAGTCATCCTAAAGAATAACTTTTACACACACAACATTGAGATAGAGATTCTCAAGTTGAACACTGGAGTCCAGGCCTGATTTCATTGTTTAGGGACGTGAGGGTGCCTGGTTCTTTATCAAGCCAGGCTTTAAGCTCATTGACAGAATTTTAAGCTTTGAACAACCTTCCATCCAAGAACTGGGTGGTCTTGAGATGTTGTTTTTAATTTCCCTCCCCTGTGTTAGATACTGTGCTATGCTCTGAGGGACATGATCTGTGTGTCGTTTATGATGGCTGTGCAATAAGGATTCACCTTTGCTGCCTGGCCTTTTGGCAACTGTTGGTTAAGGAAGCAGCATTTAAAAAACATAAATAAATATACTTTTGTTTTAATTTGTAAATATTCACGAGAAATTAGAATAAAATAAATTTTAAAAGTAAAAACTAAGGAAATGAGGTTGAACAACTGTGTTTTTGAGCAGGAAAATAAACACATAGTTAGTTCCCTTTGAAAGAAGGAAGAAACAGATATTTAAAACTCACGTGTTTAGCTCCTGATATATGTCAGATTCACATACTTTATTCTTATGCTCTTCATGGTTTTCTGAGCAAGGTGCCATTATTATTATTATTATGATTTTTCAGGTTACAGACATGGAGTCCATGTAGTTTTAAGACCTGCTGAAGGTCATAAATCCAGTAAATGGGAGAAATGGAATTTAAATTCAAGTGTGCTGTCACCCAGCAGCCACAGCCCCGTGGCATCGGTATCAAACAGTGCATTATTCTCATTGTATCTGTAATGTACGATATGTACCTAAAACCAGAAAAAATTTCTGTTGGTAAATAACGGGTCCATATCAACTAAACACCAGTGACAGAATAAATACATTGCATTAAGGGTTTCCCTGAGTTTACTAAGTGGTGGGGAATCGGGGCTTTCTATTTTGACTGACTAAGGTTGAACGTGGGAAAGTTAGAAGTTATTTGAATAAAGACAGGGAAGGAAGTTGTTTGAATAAAGAGGGGGAAGGAAGAGTATGGTAGTCCCAGTGAAGTTACAGGATGGTTGTTTGGGGCTCAGAGATGGATGAGTCACCCCCAGGGTCATTGAACTGAAGTATCTGAGGTTAGTTCCCAGCCTTTGGCATTGAGGGTGGATATTTATATCAGCCCTAGTGCTATCTGCATAGGAAGGACGGAGATGGGAGGAGGGTCACGTCCAGGTTATGGCTGCAGGGGCTTGGTGCTTGGCCTGGGCGTGAAGCATTGTGAGTCAGCCTCTCTTGCCCTTCTACAGTCTGCTCTGCACACAGCGCCAGAACTTTTTTATTTTAATGCAGATCATGTCACTTTCCTGTTCAAGTCCCCCAGTAACTTTCCATCATCCTCACAGGGTGATCTAGAAAGGTGTTGTGGTACAATGCTGAGGAACATGGTCCCTGGAGCAAGGCCCTGGGTTCATTCTGCGCATGTCCTCCCTTACCCCTGGGGCATACATTACAGGACCCCCAGTGGATACTACCGAGTCCCCAATACACTGTTTTTTCCTATGCATTTTCCTATACTGTTTTTTCCTGTATATCCCCGTGATAAAATTTACTTTATTAAATTAAGTACAAGAAGAGATAACCATAATTAATAATAAGGTAGAACAGTTATAATTATTTAATTAAACTTTTGTGAATGTGGTCTTTTTCTCTCCATGTCTCAAAATATCTTAATGTAGTATACTCACCCTTCTTCTTGGGATGATATAAGAGAACAAAGTGCCCACATGTTGAGATACCGTGGCAGTATTCTGCTAACTGAGCTGGCCTCTGTGTGACTGATGGGTAGGCAGCATGTGCGACATGAAGGTGATGGGCAAAGAGATGGTTCCCGTCCAGGCAGGATGGAGCAGGACGGCCCAAGATGTCATCACACATCTCAGAACAACTTAGAACTTATGAATTGTTTATTTCTGGAATTTTTCTTTGATGTTTTTGGACTAAGGTTGGTAACTGAAACTGTAGAAAATGAAACTGTAGCTGAGGGAGGACTACTGTACTAGCTTTGCAATCCTAGACAATTTTTTCAGCCTCTCTGTGCTTTACTTCCCTTACTGTTAAAAATCTGATAGGTAATCATTTCTGTCTCAAAGGGAAGTTTAATTGAGTTAATAGAGATAAAACACTAAGAACAGCGCCTGGCACACAGTGAGCTCTGGAGTATTTATTACTACTATGGTCTGCAAGCCGGGCCCCTGCCTCGCTCTCTGGTCTCATCTTCTCCTGCGCTCTGCCTTGTCCAGGGTGCTCTGTCTGCATCACTTTGATATTCCCCCAGGTAGGGTAGGCTTGTTCCGGTTTCAGCTTCTTTGCAGTTTTGTTTTGTGCCTTTCCTCCAAATCTCCATATGGAGCTGTTTCATTCAGGTTCCCGTTCAAATGTTTCCCTGACCAACCTATATAAAATTGTATTCTCCTATCATCCTTTCTCCACTCCATGCCCTGGCGTCCACGCCTTTAAGCCATGTCATCACTAGCTGGCATTACATTGTATGTTTATGTATCTGCTTATCAGTCACTTTCCCCACCAGACCAAAATCTCCATGAGGACAGGGACTCTGACTCTTGTCTTCCTGCCCAAATCCCTGTCACTTAGAATATTTTCTGGTAGATAATAGATGTTCAAATAAATACTTGTCAAATTAATTTTTATAAATTTCATTTTTTTCTATTCTTTCTATAATTTCTTTTTTCCTTCTGTCTTTGAGGCTTAAACTGTTCCTTTGAACTCTCTTTTGCTTGTTGTCACTTGCCCCAGATTATGGACTTTGGGAAATAATCATTTGCTCTGCTCTTTCTTGTGAAAGTTATCTAGCAGCAGAAAGTCTTGTTCTACCCTGTCACCCTTGGTACAGGGAATAGGATTCAGCCATTTTATTGTCAACGTCATAGAATATTCTTAAAGGGCTTAAGGTCGGATCTTATGTTAAGATGTTTACCAAGCTACCACATGCTGGCCACACCTGAACCTTTAAAAGAGTTTGGGTTTATTTTTCATTATAAAAGCATAATTGCCAGAGGAAAATAGTCATGTAGAGAGCAATGGGGAAAATTCTGTACTGACAGCAACATGTACTTGAATAAGGCTTTGGAAATATTTAAGCCTCAAATTTTACTAAGAACACTTAGTTCCTGCTAACATTTTTATCCTGAAATTGGATACAACTATTGAAAATTCCTAATTTAGTTTCACAGTGAGATTTATTATGCAGTTTTACAATAGCCAAATAAAATGGAGGTCTCTTGTTTGATGTTAGTAAGCCTTTAGTCATTTTTTCCATTTGAATTATTTTCAAAGAATTTGAGTTTACATCTTATGTAGTAAAACATTCAGCTAGGAAAAAAAATAAATCTTAATTTAGAAGTACTCTGCAAGGAAGTCCTTGTCAAGGAACTTACTGTGTGTTCTTAGGTAAGCCATTTTATCTTTTTTGTGCATTGACGTGAACCATTGTAAGATATAAACAAAGTTGAATGTTACCTCAGCAATGTGGTTGAATTAAATGTGAGTGTTAATTGGAAATTCTTCTTATAAAGATTAAGAGTTGAAACTGATCTTGTGGAATTAGCCTAATAAAGCTTACCATAGAATTTGCAATATTGTCCTTGTTTTTCTCTATTCTGAAAGAGATGGTGATCTCTTTAAAAAGGCTATATGCATTCCTTGGTGAGAGTTTTATTTCTCTCTTGTATATCTTAACAATAAATACTGAAAGTACGTATGAACATAAGATGGAGTCTGTCTGGCTAAAGCGGACGTGACACAGCTGGTCTGGTCAGTTTAGGTCTTGCCTGACCTTCACCCCCTGTCTCCCATCCTTCCTGTTTTGTAAATTAGGCTCCTACCCTAAAGACACCTTGTCTTAAGTAGTTTAGGCGGATTGATTTAGGAGATTAACTTTTGAATTGGAATGTTATTTTGGATCATGAGTTATACTGATTATTGTTTATTATGGATAATGAGTTTGGTCGATTATTGTTTAAGATAAGGGTAAACATGGTCTTCACTTTGAACTCAAATGTCTAAGACTGTAATTTTGAAAATGGAAGAACAGAACAGTCTTGGAAAGGCTACCATCCCTGTTCTCCAGAATCCTGGCCTTCAGACAAAGTTTGGTGGACCTATCCCCATCTCTGGCTCTGCACATTGGCTAACAGTGACAGGTGGCTGGACCCTCTTCACCCAGTAACAATACTGTAGTTTGGTTAATATCATACCATAATTAAAAGAAGATGCTGAGATGCTTTTCTTTCAACCAAATCTGAGTACCTACTATGTTCTAGGCATTTGAGGTACCTCAGTGAACAGAATGAACGAAATTCCTTGACTTCTTGGAGTTTACATTCTAGAGAGAAAGATAGGCAATACACAAAACATATAAGTAGATTATATAGTAGGTTAGAAAGCGGTAAGGGTCATAGAAAAGAAATTGAGCCACGTAAGACAGTCCAGGAGTGCTGGAGGAGGAGGGGCAATTTTGAATGAGTCAATCAGAGTCGGCCTCCTGAGAAGGCCTGTTCAAAAAATTAAATGGAGTGATTGAGCCACAAGGATTATGTTCCAGACAAAGGCAACAACTGAAGCAAAGGCCCTGGGGCAGAATACTGCCCACATATTTGATGACATAAAGAGCTCAGCAAAGCTAGAGTGGAGTGAGGAAGGTAGGGAAGGGTGAGGTCAGAGCTGTAATGGGGAGGGACGCGGCTGGCTTTGTCCTGTGGGCACTGTAAACCGTCATAAAAACTTTGAATTGTACTTGGAAGGAGATAGGGAGCCACTGAACCCTAGAGAGACATGTTTGAACATGTCAGCATCACCTGTGTTTGAAATTGGTTCTTTTTATATAAGCCATCTCTGCTCCTTATGGTCTGGTATTGTGGGCGTGACTGAAACTCTTGAGAGGGATTCACTGAAGTATGTCCCAGCGTTTCTCCCCCCTGGACTGTCAGTGGTGATTGCCCGTGTCAGAGTGTAAAATGAGAGGTCTTTTAAACATTTTATTTTATTCATTTTTATTTCAGAATATTACAGGGGTACAAATGTTTTGGCTGCTTGAATTGCTTTTGTATAGTTTGAGTCAAAGTTATAAATGGGCCGATCACACAAGCAGTGTGCATTGTACCCATTAGGTGTGATTTTATCCATCCTTTCCTTCCCTTCCCACCTGCTTGATTTCCATCCTCAGTCTCTGGCAGATGATTCTCAGCAACTCTTTGTGGTGTCTGTAAGAAAATAGCCACGCCAGCAGCTCCAAAGCCAGAGTCTCCAGTGGGTGCATTCCCAGTGGGGGGTCTAGTGCTATGGGTGTCTGAACTTAACATTCTTTGTTCTCTCCAGAGCAGGCTTTCATGTAAAGAATTGGACATCTAGGGAGATGGGGAGATGAGTTTGCAAATTCATGAGGAAGTTTGTTAGTGCATTCTCATAGCGCTTAATAAAACTGGTGCCCTGTTCAGTATAGTCAGTGGGAAAGACTCACCTCTCCCTCACAGTGTAGTTCACATCTCAAAGTCACTGTCAGAGTTTTCGTCTTAGCATTGCGGTGGGATTCCAGTAACCTGCCTCTTATGTGCTGAGAAATTGCACCTTCTAACAGTCAGGCAGAGCCTCTGAAGATGTGTTCTGTGCCTGGCTCTGTCATGATGCTTGTGATCTGAATGGCAGTTTAGTATTGCTATCCAAATTCCACACCTCAGACGAGGCATCTAATTCTCCAGTGTACCCAGAACAAAGTGAGGCACCTTTGTGATCTAATCTCAAGGCAGGGTTATTTTCAATTTGTATCCAACAGGTGACTGAGAATCAGTTTAGATGTTTATGCCCTTTCGTAGGCGAAAATGTAGAGAGGAAGTGGAATGACTTTCAAGCAAAATATCATTTGTAAGCCTTGTTTTTCATCTCTCTGGCATGATCTGTCACGTATCTTTTTCACAAAATCTCTCATCTATTTTCCACTCCCCTGGGTTGAATGGAAGGAAAATGAGGACTTTGAATACTTTTTATTATTTATTTGTTTCAGTTTTGTCTCTATTACTGTATGGAGGTTTTTGAGCTATTAATATAGACACAGAAATGTTTCCAAATCCAATATATATTTGGATATGTCTGGTCATATCTCCTATATATTCTCTTATTATCTTAAGAGCCTATTCATAGGACATTTTCTGGGAATCCAAAAATCATGTATAGGAAAAATTAAACTTTTAAAAAGAATTTTCACACCCATCTCTGTGGAAAATGTTATAGGGAAGGAAGAGTTTGAAAAAATTAAAACTCTTTATGTTTATGTTATGTTAACATTTTGTGACATTTTAAAATAATTAATTTGGTTTTCTAAAAAGATTACTTTTTACTATCACATTATAGGTTAATATAATTAATGCAACTTTTCTAAGGAAGAAAAGAATCATGTCTGGGGTCCAGGCAAAAACAGTAACTTACCCCTAAATTCAGCTTTATTTATTTATTTCAGATTAATACGAGGGTATAAGTGATTAGGTTACAGAGTTTGCATTTATTAGGTAAAGTCCCTGTTGTAGTCGTGTACCACACCCAGGAGGTGTGCTGTATACCTTTACATTGAGCCCATTAGGTGGGAGCTCCCCCATCTCTACCCCCCATCTCCTCCCAACTTGAATTAAATTGAGTTTTTCTCATGTGTGGGTGTGTATTAGTTTGTCTACTGGCTTCTTATTAGTATTGAGGCCATTGGCTACTAACTTTTCCATTCTTGTGATACTTTACTGGGAAAAATGTGTTTCAACTCCATCCAAATTAATACGTAAGATGTAAAGTCTCCATCTCTGAATTCAGGTTTAAATACGGCCACTTGTTTGGTGTTTCTGATGACTATTCATAGAACCAAAAATATCAACCTTGAAAGATAAAAGTATGTGTCTAGAGAATGGATGGGAGTTTTCTAGATCTCCCAAAGGATATTTCAATAGGCATCTCCCAAAGACATTTCACATTGAACAGCTCCAGAACCATCTTAATCTAACACGATCACAATGAGCACTAATCTCCACCCTCCACTGTCCTCCTCTAAGGAAGTGTACACACACACCTCTGTCACAGCACTGCTGGTCCTGCCTCCTGTCTGTGTGCCATGCTTCTCCCACTACACTGTCAACTCCAGTGTAAGATGGGTGCTCTTTACAGGAGGCTCAGTAAATGCCTGTCTAATGAAGAAGGAATGAATGATGGCGGTAACAAGTGACAGGGGCAGCAGTCAAAGATAAGTACATGGTCTATAGCGTTGCTGTGATTGCCCTGGCAGTAGCCATGGAACAGAGCAGTTCCAAGTGCGATTCTTGTAGTACTTGCACGAGTACTGGTTGGGATGCTTATTAAATTCAGATTGGTGGGCCCAGACGCAAACCTATTGAATCAAAATCTCTGGAAGAGTAGCATAGAAATCAGCATTTTAAAAACACCGCCCCCTCCCCCACTGCCCTCATCTCATTTGGGAGATTAGCTGTGAGCAGTGGAATTGGGCAGTTAATATCTAACTGGAGAATCAGTTGGCTAAAAGAGAAGGTAGCCAGTGATGATTTGTGGCAGGCAATGGGCAGATGTTGGTAAATCTGCTCATGCAGAGCTCTTGTTTAAGACCCTTAGAGGTTCATCCTAAAAGTCTTAAGGATAAAGAGCCTGTTACTCCACTAACAAGCCCTGAGAAAATCCTCTGAGCCACTACATAGTTATTGGAAGAGGGTATGTGTTATAATCCTCTGTCTCTGCTCCTTCGTGAGTCCAAATGCTTTGTTTGTTGCTCCCTTGAAGAATCAAATTAAACAGAAGTAATTTCAGTATTAATAACAAAATTAATTGGAGTATCCCTGATTAAAAAGCAAAACTAAATGAAATAACTTTGGAAAAATATCGTGGATTACTAAATGAGGCACGTGTAAAGATTTTCAGAAGTTTTCTTGACTGTGGCCTCACAATATTTACGTACAGATAGGTAGGGGAATGATATTAGAAGGGTTTGGAGCTGTGTGTGTGCATTGTGCATCCACATGTTTTGCTATTCTATTTAGAGAATCCATGCAGCCAATTGGGCTTGTAAGAGAGTAAAGAAGACATATGAGATATGAAGGGACAAGCTTTAAATAAACCCTCACAAACAAAATTATATTTAAAGAAGGTATTTAGGTGTATGTGTTAAACATCTCTCATGTTTCTTTTTTTGAAATTATATTCTAGCTAGGAAGTTACCTAAGTGGGCGTCCAATCTGTGGCTGGGCTGCATGTGGATTATGCGAGAACTTTTTTGCTGGCAAATATCACAAAAATTATGTGTAAACTTTTTAACATTTAAATTTTGCTTTTTCTCATCAGCTTTCATTAGTGTTTGTATTTAATCTGTGGTCCAAAACAACTCTTCTTTTTCCAGTGTGGTGCAGAGAAGCCCAAAGGTTAGACACTCCTGATCACACTCCTACAATTTAAACTCTACTGCAATTTATTGAAAAATGGATGCTTTTAATCCTAGTAGGAGGGGAAATGGGAAAGAGGGTGAGAAAGGGGATGTGGAAAGGTGCGGTCAAGGAGCAAAGGCAAAACCAGCAGAGTAAGACTCATGGACATGGACGTGTCTCTAGGCTGAGGGGAAGCACGCTATATGGAGAGGTTAAAGGTTAAGGTCAGAGGAAATACCAATGGAGGGAACTAGGTCAAAGGCTTTGTTGTAAAGGGGTATAGAACCCTGAGCAAGAAGGCGAGAAGCAGGTATGGAGATGGAAACCAGTGAGAGCAAGCCTATGTCCTCCATGCTGTGGACACTGCAGGACACTGTTCTCCATGTGAGAGGGTGGAGATTAGGTAGGGGATGTGAAAACAGGTAGGACAGATTTGGAATAGCTGTTAGAGGAAACTGGGAAGGGAAAAAGCCAAGTATAAATGGAACTATGGACAGTTGGTTTAAAGACCAGTGGCATTTCTCTTGATCTTTCGGAACCTTTACCCAGTTAAAGTAAGAAATAGATTTATCATTACTTCTATATGAGACTTCAGAGGATTTAGAATCCTTTCTTTGGTAAATGATTTTATATTCAGTGATTGTTTTTACTGGGGCATAGGGTAGTTTTTAAAGACCAAATCATTAACTGTAGATGTTAAATGAGGGTGAGAAGAATAGTTCCTACAATCCAGGAAAAAATATTTTGTCTCTGAAAATCCACGAAAAATAGATCTGATCAGAGAAATGCTGTCACTGTAAAAGTATTCTTGGCCTGGACTAAGATTGACTGCAATCCAAACAAAGGTGTAAACTTAACCCAAAGAAAAAATAATTTAATCTGGAGGACCAATTAAAATCAGTGTTCTTGGAACAAAGGAAAGGAATCAGTCGTTCGGGCCTTCCTCAGCTTGCCGAGCCAGGTCTCTGCTAGCTGCAGCAGGAGTGCCAGGAGCGAGGGAGCTTGCGTGGGGGTCATTTCAAAACAACTTGAACTCTGGGCCCCTGCACTGGCTTATTTCTAAGGACTTTATATTTGCCATTAAGAGTAGCTGCCACTCAATGGCGGAAGTGTTAGTATCTGCCAATGATACAAATATAATGTCATCAAAGAAAAATTTCAATCCAGAATAACCAGAAATTAATCATCCTGGGTATCTCCTACTTGACAAGCACTGACTGGCTCTAATCAGAACAGGCCCTCTCAAGC
>NW_003852495.1:3294070-3295911 GCF_000181295.1 Otolemur garnettii | reverse complement strand
GGGAACGAGAGATGCCAACACTGGGGTTTTGTTCAACTCCCTTGTAGGGAACATGTAAAGAATTGTGTCAAGCCCTCTGTGCCCGGCTCAGACCTCTGACGGTAATTCCCCCTCGTTCTAATTCCACCCTTCCTTTCTATTTCTAACCATCCATAGTCCCATATTCCCAAAGATGTGTCAGATGTATATATTCAGTTTGGCTGAATTGATTGCTTTGAGAGGAAAAACTTAATAATATTAGAAGTGCTAAACAGTCTTACAGCAAGGTCACATTAAGAAGTGGTTTTCTTACTGTTGCTTTTTATCACAGTGATTCTAGTGCGTGCTCTGTAAAACCAGATTAGATACCAGGGCCTCTTTCCTGAGGCCTCGAGAGGAAACTGCTAAAATCGTATTTTCAGTAAATTTCCCTTATTCATAGCTACTTTTTTCTTGAACAGATTTTGAATAAGTGGAAACCTTTTACCCCTATTCCTGTGTTCTGTTTCCTTCGGGGTCCAGTCTTCTGTGCCCTCCAGGTAATGAATAAATAAATTTTTGTGTGAGAATGTGAGAATTTGAGATTCTCTGTCCCCACCCAAGCAGCTCTGCTCATTAAAGTAACTTTCAGAAAGTAAAGCAGCTGCCCTTGTTTTTCAACTTGGAACAGTGTTGCAAACTTGGGGATTCCAGGTTGAGCCCAGAATGATGAGTTTAAATCATTGAGCCCTTTTTGGACTGGTGGGTGTATTTGTTAAGAATTGTGTTCAGTTGCAGGTAACAGAACAACTACAATGGCTCAACCAAATAGGAATTGATTTTTTTCCTAGGTAGCAAGAAGCCTGAAGGCAGGTGGTTCAATGAATCATCCTGATTGCTTCTAGCTTCTTGCTGTTCTCTCTTTAGCATGTGGCTGTCATCCAAGAATAGGGGGATGCTGAATCTATCATTTTCTTATTAGGAAAATAACAGTTTTCCTGGGGGGGGGGGTCTCACCTGGAGACTTCCACTTACATGTCTCTGGCCAGAACTAAACCACATGCCACCCTTAGCTGCAAGGGATTCTAGAGAGGTATTTTAACTGGACACATGGTTACCTTGAACAAAATAGGTGATTGGTTGGCAAGGAAGAAGCACAATCTTAGTTGGAGAGCAGAGTCTACCCTGAGGAGATGCATGATATCTTTTAAACCCAGTTTTAAGCAGTTAACCGAGTGTTTTCCAAATATCAGTGTCTTGGTTATATTTCTGTGACGGAGTAGAGTTGTTTGCTTGTGTTGTTTGTCTGGGAGAAGAAGTGATGCCCCAAGTGGCTGTTTCCTGGCCTTTCCCAGTAATGAACCTTTGATTTAATAATGTGATAAATGCAAGTGGCATGGAAGGGTCACCCCTCCCAAAGTTCTTTGGCTTTTCACTATGATGAAACTATATAGTGGGCCCCAGAGACAACCACAGAGAGAAATCCTGCTGACTCTCACTTGACCCACTTTTTATTTCTTTCATATTCAAGAGAAGAAAGGTTTTTCTTCTCAGGACTGTTTTGGGGGCTTGGGACCTTTTTTCCTCTTTGCTTTTGTAGCCTGTCTCTTACTTTACCCCATCGGCTTTATTCCAGCTCTCTGTTATGGTGTATTCTTAAGCTTTCCTCCTAGGACAGGGATTTGAGGAAATGAATGAGGTTTGTACATTTGATTTTGAGAGCCATTGTCACTACATAATTTTTAACGTTCCTAGAAAAATCTGCATGGTCTCTTTTTCATGTTTTCTAGTTTCATTTCCTATTCTAGGCCCCTAAGACAGAGCTTCCAACTAGTGTCATGTGAACAGATTGTAGTGTGTGAATCTAAGCCTTTGGCCTTCAG
>NW_003852495.1:3267487-3292664 GCF_000181295.1 Otolemur garnettii | reverse complement strand
AATATCAAAATATACAGCACATATATTAATATATACCTTATGAATGTATGGTATAAATTATGTATGGGTATTTTAATCATTACATATTTTCATATACCTTTATATTTACATTTGTAATATTTATATTAATTTCAGGAAGCAAAAGGAATAATTCAAGATTTAAGTTAATTTACAAATTTTATTGGTCTTGAGAATACTTCATTATTATTTTTGCCACCAACATAACAACTTTGCATTTGAGTCCCAGTATTTACAAAATGTTGATGAAGATAATCTGGGCATATCGTTATGAAAGTCAGCTCACCAGGAATGAGAAGTTGGCTGCAGATAACTCAACCATTGCCCTGTTAACCCATTGTGATATCTATCTGTGAATTCAAATGCTTGTATGTAGTACTTGTTTCACAGAAATATCTCATCTCTTTATTTTGGGTGGGGCAGATTATTTGCATTTGCCACTAATAATATCAACACTCAGTCCATTTTTGTGGACTAGAAAGATTGATGGATGAATAAGTGATTTACTAATTGGTCCAGGTTAACTTCTACATTTATAGAATTTATTTTTTTTAATGTAGAGAAAAATGAGTGGTTTAAAGTGTTTCTGTGTTGTTGAGCTCTATGTGAGCATTAAGATTCCTATATGCAAAAGATCTAATACAAGAGAGAGTGTGTGGATACTAATACTCAAGGATTGTACTTATTAAACCTTAACATAAAAGCTTTTTAATTTCAAATTAATATGAGGCTACAAACAATGAGGTTACAATGCTTGCATTTACTACATAGAGTCTCTCTTATCCCGTATCCAAGAGGTGTGCCATATACCCTTCCATTGCGCCTATTGTGTGGGGGGCACGCCAATCTCTCTCCCTCCTCCCCTCTCTCTTCTCCCTCATTCCCCTACCCCCAACTTGAATTGAACTGAATTTTTCTCTTATGTGGATGTGTTTTAGATTGTCTATTGGCTTCATATTAGTATTGAGTACATTGGATACTTGTTTTTCCATTCTTATGATACTTTACTAAACAGAACGTGTTTAAACTCTACCTAGGTTAATACAAAAGATGTGAAGTCCCCATATTTTTTATGGCTGAATAGTATTTTGTGGCATACACATACCACAGTTTGTTAATCCATTCCTCAATTGATGGGCATTAGTCAGTATCATATGCTTCTATAATTTGGAATATTATGTGAGGGGGGAAAAAACCATTTACAGAGTGTCCATTTGCTCTGATTGATTTTTTTCCTGCCCCCCCCCCACTGTGTTTGAGATTCACAGTGTACTGGCTGATTAAGCTGTTGTAAATATCTCTGTCTTGATAAATGATTTCTCCACATCTCTCTCTAGTATTTAATAGAATACTAGCTTAACATTGAAGTGAGGATTTTGGAATGAAGAAAAGAGTAGGCTTTTTCCCTTTTTCTTTGCTCCTTTAATTTAGGATTTCCACCTTAATTCTTCACACATAAAATTGGGAGTGTTATGTAGTGTAATGATAAAACTGGAAATATTCAGTGACGTATTTTTTAAGGAGTCAGAAAGGTAGTCTAAGTTAAAGTTCAGGGCAGTTGGTGGGAATTCAGAATATGTCTATCTTCATAAATCAGAATGTGTCCTCCAAATATACATCCCTACTCTTGCAATATAAGAAAAAAAAAGTGATGTCTGTATCAATGCTTAGAAATAAAGCCATGGTTTTCTTTCTTTGTTGGTTTGTTTCTGTTCCTTTGTTTTAAGCCCAATGTCTGGCTAGAGCATTCTTAAGGGGACTTCACAGCATCCAGAAATTTTGTTTGACTCTCTGGAGCTGATGGTGTGGAACTTTAAAAAAAATTGGGGGTGGGGGTGGTTAGACAGCTCCTAACACATTTCCACTTCTGACATTGAAAACATACAGTCTTTAAAACTTTAACTTTTATCTTTACAAAGAAAATTTGTTAATTGTTAGCTCATCAGAAGTCCAAACAAAGTAAAATTCTCTGAAAATTGATCTATCCATATTCCAGGGCAAACCTGGATTTGAGCTCTATCTTGGCTATTTGCAAAAGTAAGATGGCTTTGGCTTATTTGTAAATCCTCAGAAGAGGCAGGTGGCTCAGACTTACCTTGTTACTAGCCCTACTTGAATGAGTTCAAAGAACAAAGATAGGTATAAGTGTGGGTAGGTGACCTTCCTAGGCATTTGAGAGAAGGATCAGCTTCATCTGTACTTACTTGTCCCGAGATGGTCAACTATTTTTCAAGTGAGCTTACGCTCAGAGAAGCTAAATGAGATATCTGCACAGTATGAATTAGTGAGTGTTCAAATTGAGGAGGTTTCAAAAGTTATCTTGGTGTGTCAAGGTATCTATTTTACTCTATGTAGTCCTTCATAAATCATAGTCATTCGTTCATTTATATGTGCTTTTTGTCACCCTTGGTAGAGTGCCGTGGCGTCACAGCTCACAGCAACCTCCAGCTCTTGGGCTTAGGCAATTCCCTTGCCTCAGCCTCCCGAGTAACTGGGACTACAGGCTCCCAGCACAATGCCCAGCTATTTTTTTGTTGCAGTTTGGCCAGGGCTGGGTTCGAACCCACCATCCTCAGTATATGGGGCTAGCGCCCTACTCACTGAGCCACAGGTGCCGCCCCCATCCATCTCTTCTATCATGAAATGTGTACTGAATGTCAACTTTGTGTACAGTATTATTCTAAGCACTCACTACATCTGGGATCAATGAGTGAGCTTAGAAATAGTAAACTTTAGTCTACATTATTATGCACTGAATTGCTTTGTTATGATTAAGGAAAATAGCAAAACATTGATATTTGTATAAATTATATCAGAATTTCACATATTTGCAAGTTTCAGTCCTAGTAAGTAGATATAGGATTAGAAAACAATATTAGAAGTACGAATGGCAAATGGGAGAGACAGTCTCATCTCTGAGTGGCACTCAGGTTGGTGCCTTGCCAAAATCAGTCTTTAAAACTTTAACTTTTATCAGTCTTGATATGGCTTTTTATTTGGGGGAGACAGGGTGTCCTCACGCTTTTATTTTTACTATGAAATCCCTGACTCTAACCTTCACTATTCTCAAGCCCCTTCCCACTAACATCAGAAGAGTCTTTTTGCCCCTTGAATAGAGATGCTTTTCCTTCTTCATCCTTATACTTTATATTTTGGGTTCAGCTAGTTTTCTAGTCTTGTTAAGTTCCTGCCACATTTACACTGGTTCTTTTATTTTCATGATTGTTTTTCTACCTTTAGCAAAGGAAAGGCTGGCTATTTCAGGCTCCATTAGCCCTTGTTAAAGAGAACACAACTTCTAGTCACCTATATAAAGTGAGCATGTCACAGGGAATGTGGACAAATTTCCTCAAAAGCATGAGGTTTAAAATGTGTTTTACTTTTTCACAATTCGTGTCCTCTGAATGAAAGAGCTGCAAATAGAAACCGTAATATTAAGAGTTTAATTTAAAAAAAAAAACAGAGCAATGCTTAAAATCATGTTTTAGAATAAACTGCAATTAGCTTGATTTTTTAAAAGATTATTCTACTATTTAAGTGAAACAGAGATGATTAAAGGAAGAAGGACATTTATATTCCATCTATCTTTATGGTTCAAAATATTCAACTTCTAGAAACTTGGGAAAAATCCAGACTTTCTAAATAGAAACAAGCTGTTAACTACTGCCTCCCTGAATCTTGTCACTATTTAAAGTGATGGACCAGAGCCCGGTCTTTGAGGCAAAACCATTTCTTACAGGGAGTGGTCTGAAGAACTTTTCTTCAGAGAGAGAGAGCTTGAAATGCACCCTTATATAAATGCCTAGGATTAATCTGAATTGAGATTGCTTTAAAAAATAATTTTGAATAGGTAATATATGAAAACAGTATAATGTTAAAAAGATACAGAAAGAGAGTACGTGTCTTCCCAACTTTGTGCCACCCTGAAGGCAACCAGTGTTACCAGTATCAAGTTATCTATCTGGAAAAATTTTATCCATATCCAAACCCAGAAATATATTCTTCTTTTACATGGGTAGCAGAGTAATTGCTTTAATACACAAAGTCAGAATCACACACTGTCAGGCACACTTTTCTTTGAGAACAGGTTTAAGTTACTAAACACTGTTCAGTGTCCCTTCTGCCTCCCGAGGCTCCCCTGTGGTGAGTCCACAGCAACAATGTCTCGTGAAAGATCACACCCTGCTCCTTTTTCCGTGGGGGAGGAGGGGCAGGCAAAGTACTGCCCTGGAGGTGTCTTCATTTGTGTTTGTGAAAGTTAATAGGCTAAAAAAAGTAAAGAGGCTTCTATGTCTTGTAAAGCACTTAAACAGAGCACATGGAATCTTTATTTTTGAGTATCCTGAAGATTATTGAGAGGGGCCAGTGTATTTCCACGACCCATGGCTGGCTTCGGGCTATTCTGTAGAGACCTCAGGAGGAGAAGATGTCACTCCTGTGCTCAGCCAACAGCAGGTCCATATAACTTAATCAGCCAGGACGGCCTTGCCCTTCTGATCTCTCTCTCTCTCTCTCTCTCTCACACACACACACACACAGAGGCACACATAGGCATTTATAATCTAAGATGTTCCCTGCCATACCATCTAGGGAAGATGGGATCACTCATTGCTCCTTGCTCTGTATCCTTTATCTCCCTGGCTTGAGAGCTGGGCTCCTCCCTCATGGGAGGCTCAGTCACCAGGCCTGTGCTGGTTTCCACCTGCCCTTGGATCTGTTTCTCAGGAATAGCTTTTTTTTTTCCTCTTGCAGTTAGAAGTTACACATGGTAGCTGCAATAGAAGCCCGGATACCTGGGCACCAACACCCCTCTTCTACACATTTGAATATTCTTTTCAGATCCCTCTTCGAATGACCAAGCTATCCAAGCACATTAATCACAGTGCACTTCTCTCCCTTGCTCAGAGCAAAGTCCCCCCGAGTTAGAGAGAGAGCTGCATTTTTCAATTTAAGTTTAAAAAGTTATGCTTTTTAAAATTTTTCATGATCTCCTGAAACACTAAGTAATATTTGTAGTTGAAAACTCCCACTTGGAATGGAGCATTCCTATATTCGGAGGGGCAGGAATCTGCACTGCTGTCCTATTCAAAGAGCCGGCTGGTCTTCCATCCAGGTGCAGACAACTCCCGGTTCTGTCCAGGACAGTTTTTCTCTGTGGTTTTGTAGTGGGTGATGTGTGTAACTGGCTTTGCACTTCTGCAGCATAGCTCTGCAGAGCTTTTTGTAATATTGCACACAAAATTTGTTTTTATGAAATTCAGAATAAATTAATCATACATGTGTAGTTTCAGGAATTCTATTTGGCTGCCTGAATTGGAGATTTTTGTTATATCAAGGAACAAAATAACTCCTCGCATGGGTCAGCTGGCAAAGCAGGCCTGGTTATTGACATCCTCCAAATGAAAATAAGCAGGAACCATTATTGTTTGGTCTCAGTCTGTTACCTGCTAACTATCAAAAGCATCAGAAAACAGCAAAGGAATCCTAACTTACGAAGGAGTTAGAGGAAGATATCTTATAATAATGTACTTCTCTTGATTAAAAAGCGACTGCTTACTCACTCACCATTGATTTTGATGAGGTGAGGTGCTGCTGGCGGCAGAATCAGGGACTGCTGGTTCCCCAGCGTTCAGAGAGTGATACTATGAGGTCATGCCCACAGAGTTCAATCTTCACGGATGTCACCGAGCTTCGTTCTGTTTTGAGAGTCCTTGTGCTCTCTGCTTCGGTTTGTACTTGTGGACTGTGTGCTTTTGGTCTTGGAAGAAAGCCAGTGGGAGGGTGGTTTGCTTAGATCTATGCACCTATTACTATCAGAAATAACCCAACCCCTGTGTTAGTGTTCATGAAATCCATGAACATGCAAAAGAATAGTCGAGCTAGGCTCCCTGCCTCTGTCATCTCACTGTTCCTAAAACTCAGTGTGCTCGTTCCTGCCTCCCTGTCTTTCCTCCTCCTCCCCCCTACCACCCTCCCTAACCTCATCCGTAAGACCTTCTTGTTCCATGATGCCTTTCCAACTCCATCCGGACCCCGCTAACCCTCTGGGTCTCTGTGCTTTTCTACCTGGTGCTCTATCTTTTTAGTGTTTGTCTTGTACTTTGTTGTGCCTGTGATGTCCTCTCAGCAGCTATACCATGAAACACCTGCAGACTGGAAACCTTTCCTGATTCCCTTGCACTGTCTGGCACAGTGCTGGCCATGTATTGTGGTGGGTACATAGTAAAAATCTTTTGCCTGGTGATGCTAATTAAATTATGAGTTATTGGGTAGACCTTAGTGGACATACAGGAAGGTCTCAATGTTTTACCCCATGACAGAACTTTTTTTGAGATGCAGTCTTTGGTCCTTGATAGGAAGAATGCAGTGGCCCTCTTATAATGATCCTTCCTCCTGGAACAGGATTTTTCTGTAGTTACTGTATCTTTCTCTTAGAATAAAGAAACCAAATACTCCATAGGAGGCTGTTCAATATAGTCAGAAAGTCAGGGGAAGATTACCATCTGTGGGGAAATACATAGAACACCTCCCTCCCCCATTAATAATCCAGGTAACTCAGCTGAGAGAGGAGCTCCCTCCTGGAGCTCAGGACGCTGCCTCAGGGGCCCATCAGCATCACTACCTATACAGAACAAGCCCTGGGAAACTGTGGCTTGCAGTGACACTTCACTGACTCAGATGCTCTGTGGACAGAGGAATTCCAGAGAGTGTCGGTTTATCTTTGACACACTTCAGCTTCATATGCTTTGGAATTGTAGTTAGTTTCCAAAAACCACACTTGGCATTTATATTGCTATTAAGCTAAAATAATCAGAACATGTTATGAAATGTATGGATTCTCAAGTGCTACAAGATATATATATAGAAAGAAAAAAATATATATAGATATCAGTTATTCCTAGATATGATCCCTGTCCATGGATGTGTTTAAGTAACTTGGAAAATTCAGGTAATAGAGATTTCCAGACCCTGTCACTAGAGAACCTGTTCCCGCATACTTCCATGCTCTGTTAGACTGTATTTTCCCTACTTCCATTCACAACAAACTGTGGTCTGTGTATATCCTAGAGGTTATGAGTGAGGTTGGGTTTGAGTCCTCGTTCTCTCATTCCCTGTCTGTTTGACCTGCCAAACCTCAACATCTCATCTGTAATATGGGGACGAGATTCTGCCTCCCAAGGGTGACGTGAGGGTTAAATAACCACACAGACGAGAGACGTAAGGTTGTGTCTGGCACATCCTGGAACACCTCAGCAAACTATTTCTATTTTTGGTGTGTTGTTTTCATGCATCATTTTCTGATATGTCTATGGTTTTAGGAAGTTTCAGAGACACACATCAATTGGTATAATTGGAATTGGTATAATCTATTGCCTCTGATTAGGAAAGAAGGGTCCATTCAAAGAGTAATGAGTAGGATTGCCTGAGACGTTGTAGGGTGGAGCTCTTCAGCGGATCCCTAAGTGAGTTGTTTCAGTGTGTAAGTTGTTGTTTTTCTCTAATTGCTTTACAGCGGAGATAAAAATCTGTTTTAAATACTACCACGGCATTAGTGGAGCCCTGCGAGCCACGACCCCCTGCATCACGGTGAAGAACCCCGCTGTGATGGTGAGTGCCAGCTTCCTCCTGAGACCCATGCAGAGACGCGATTTCTATTTTTGCCCATGCAGGCCTGACAGCATTATGAGAAACAATGAAAAAGGAAACACATTTAAACAGCGTGGGTGCTGTTTTAGGAAAGGAAATAACTTACGAGGCTGGCAACACCGAATCGCTGGTCCAAATCCGTGGAAAAGTATGATTTGATTTATAACAGTTCTGTGCAGAGTCAGCTCTTCAGGGAGCCCACTCCTAAAGCCAAGAGCAAGTGCCCATCATGGAAGGTTTTAAACTTAGTCTGGGTGGCCGGTCAGGAGGAAGCAGTAGTGTTGCATCTTAATGTGAATTTTACCCATTTTAATAGTGGGCGATTCTACCTGCCGGTCAACTCAAGGAGCTTTTGCCCCAGAAAGGGTGTGAGCTGGGAGTCATAAATGCACTCTTTCCTCAGGAGGTCTTAGCCCTGACCCTTCTCAATGCTGAGTTGGGGTCTAGTGCCCAAAGGTACGGTGCATACTTTTAGTAAAACAGGGCTACTCAATGGAAACCAGTTTATCAGTCTCTCAGTTGGAGAAACAGATATCTAATTTACTTTCAGAGGAAACTGGTTGTGTTGGACTTTCGAAAGAAAGCATGTCCATTTCCAGTGTGATACTTTTTTAAGGATTACTTTTCACCATTTTATGATTTTTTTTTAAAATCAATAGACCAACTTCAGAATCTAACAGTCTCATAATATATGGTTCCACTGTACATAGGTGGTTTGAATCAGGTGGTTTGGGGTGATTTTAGAATCTAGAGATATAAATCATTGCAGTTTTTATTAACCCATTAAGGTCAGGCAAATATAGTAAAAACATACTGACTCCCATAACATAGAATCTGTGTGTGTGTGTGTGTGTGTGTGTGTGTAGATAAATATTTATAAATACATGCAGTTTGGGGAACAGTAAGTGGGGTAAGTGGTCAGGCTGAAATTCAGAGAGCAATCTCTGCAAATGACAGTTTGACATTGTCAGGCTCACCCTCTGTTGTCTCTGATGGCACCTGTGCCTCTATCAAGCTCTCTTTCCCTTTCATTTATTCATTGGAACAATCATTCATTAGATGCCTGCTAAGTGCTAGACATTGTGCCACTGCTATAGGTGAAATGCTGAGGAAAAGATAATCATTAATGTCACTGGTGTGGTGGAGTGAGAGACATCAGTCAAATTGTATTTATTTGGGTAATAATCGTATGGGGGGAGTGAATGGGGCTGGGAGAGCATGCACTACATAGTAGGTTTTGTCCTGATCAGGAAGACGTTCCTGAAGAGAGCATGTCAGAAGGACAGTCTTAAGGATGAACAGAAATTACACAGGCGAAGGGGCAGGAGGAGCACTTCAGGCAGAGGAACAGTGTGTGCAGAGTCCTCAACATCTAAGCACTCTGCTCACATTAAAATTATATGGCAGTTCTCATTGCGGTAAACATAGTATAGGATATAAAAGATTAGCCCATAGTTACTATCTGAGACTTTGAAGATCACCAAGAGAGTAATAATTGTTAATTATCGTATCTGCCATGTCACACTCGTAAGCTCTGGAATGGACTTTGCTCTAGTTAATATTCTAAAAAGACATGTTACAAAACTAGAAGAGTGAGGCTGTTTACCCATTGTGTATGAAATTAGACCAGCACTTCCAAACATGATTAAACATTTCTGGACTCAGACTTTTTTAGACTTGAGCAGTTTCAGTATCCAGATATTGAAGGCAGTGAGCGTTTACAATCTGGACAACATTGATTTACTTCCTTTGATGTTGTATTGAGATCATTCTGTCAAAGCCTGTGGATAGTTTGGGGATAGTTAGTTCACTGTAGACAGGCTTTAGAGCACCTTAAAAGCATCATAGACACACACTGGCAATCAGAATAGCACATTTTGGTTCAAAGACTGACTAGTGGGATTGGAGGTTAATTGATTTCTGACCAAGATGGAGACAGTTTGGTCTATATCCAAAACAAAAAGGCTTTGCCCCAATGGCACCTCATTTGGGGGTGAGCATTATATTTCTATACTAGCATGATGGGCACCTAGGAATATGACAAGGGTTTAGTTATCACTACTAATTGATAACATTGATATTCACAAAGCCCACCTAGTAGGGTTATATACCACTACCAAATCAAAGAATAGGCCTGGAAGAAGTAACTGGCAAACTGCCCATAGAAGGAAATGAACTTCCAGCCTAATCATGTGTTCTCCTTCTCACTATCCTTTTACAATGAATCAAGAACAAAAAAAAAATTGTACCTTCTCTGTCATTTGTATTTTGACGTCATTGTCATTCATCAGAGTACACAGCAGTATGTGTCTCAGACACTTGGAACAGGAAATCCTTTGGCTTCAGGGAGAGATTAAAGCGGCCATCACTCACTACCACGTATTGTTTCAGTACTTGGTTGACATTGTTGCTTTTGGGTTTTCCTGGAATGAGTCTGTGGAGTGAGTTTATTTAAAAACCTCTCTCTAAACACTGAGTGCAGATGTGTTTATTATCACTAACGTCCCCATATCTCATGGTAATGTCTGGTCTTTCCTGGTTTCATTGTAATGAATGGTAAAATTGAATTTTTTCAGTATTTTTTCAGAGGAGCATATTGCCAGATTCGCTGTGCAGGGCACTGTTTTTCTGTGAACTCTTTGAGAAGTGTGTTTCAGGTTAGCCTTTGGTCAAATGGTGAATTACTTTTGAAAAGTGAGAATTAGAGCACATTTTCTTTTGTTTCTCATAATTTCTGATAATGTTTTAAATAGGCTTTAAATAGATTATGAATCTTTTTAGTCTCATTTATAACTCACATAGCACAAGTATCCATAGCAGGCAGAGATGGCATGTTTTGGAGGGTGGCTCATCTTACTGGGCAGTGTGGTTCATTTTAGGGGCAGCCACGCTTCTTGGGCATCTTTCTATGCTGAGATACTGAAGGAGGGGCAGGTTGCTGAGTGTGTGTCTCCGTTGTCCACTTGCAGTATCTTACTGTAGTCCAGAGTCATGAGTGGTGAACGCAGGCTGAGATAGTCACAGCCATCAGTTACCTGGCCGGTTCACTGCTGCTTTTGCCCCAGCTAATTTGGGAATGGTGAGTCAGAGGAAGAATAGATTAATAATATGATAAGCCACATGTGTTTGTTGAGACCCAGTTCCATGGTCTTCAAAGATTCAGTTCTCTGGGTGAAGGGAAATAAAGGAGCCTGGGTGACACCCTGGCATATTGTAGACAACACGTGGAACAATCAGGAGTCAGCTAAATGCCACACAAAATAGCCTTGACCGAGGCATGGGAATTACAGCAAAGACAGCAGAAATTTGTATTTTAAAATTTGAGTGAAATTTCTCAACTTTGCTTAGATTGGTGATGGCTTATAATCTCCTGGTGGTAGGCGATTTTCACCAGGGGTGTAGGGAGTGCTGCAAAGATAAGGGGGAGACAATGTCAGAGAAAACCAGATTAGGCAATAGTGAAAGCAATAAAAGCAGAATTTAATCAGTAACTATTGCAATAGAGGAGGAGAGTCCTCAATAGTGAACTGGCTCAATTCTGAATATAACAAAGGAAAGTGGGGATTTATAGCCGAAGAGCTGGGCTGAGGGAGGGTCAGTGGATGAAAACTTACTAAGTGATCAGGGTGATTCTTGCTAAACTGACCTAATGGGATCTTGCTGAAGGCAGGTCAGAGTCAGCAGATATCACCTGGGGATGGAAGAGGCTGAAGAATTTGGCCTGATATTGAGGCTGATCATATATTGAGGATGAGAATTCTCTCCAAACTGACTTAGCAGGGTTTTTGCCAAAACTAAAACTCTGCTTAGATATAAGTCCAAGGTCAGGCCTGGTTGGGGAGAGGGCTCAAAAAGAGCCTGACTAAAGTTTCGTCTCACATACACAAAAATCTTTGTAAGAAAAGTTTAATTTAAACTTTAGAATTAAAATGTCGTTCCTATTTCCTAGTTATTCAGAATATATCCTTTCAATTCTGTCTCCTAAAGGTTGTGGACTTTGTTTTCTGGGGATCATGAAGGTTTTTCTTCCTAATGTACCATAAATTATGCACTAATTGTACATAAATTGAACAAAAGGTCAAAATATGCTATGTGGGCTATAAATTAGTGGGCTTTAAATTCAAAAGCTTTTAGAAAAGTTATCAGCACGATAGCACTGCGGATTCTTACTATTGCCGATTACACGTGTGACTGCACATGCCATGTGCCTGCAGCACAGCAGAACAAGGGAGCCAGGACCCCCACTGGACTCAGAAATATCTGACAACACAATAATTCTGTTTGTATGGATGAATCTGATACAAATCGATTCTTTATTCTATGTTTTCCTATTAAAGCTGATCAAATTTGATGTTTGGCTTTTGACTAAAGAGAATGTTTAATACAGTAATAGTAATGTAAGTACGTGTACTTCATATCATCTGTATTCTTATCAAGAGGGAAAAGACGTAAAGTACATTAATTGATTCATGTTCATAGGGAATTTCAAAACTTACGTATTTTTTATTTTGGGTAAAGATTAAATTTAAGAAGGATCCTCTCTCTTGCCTCTGAGAATCGGTGTTTGTTCCTCTTTACGAAGGTTTGGAAATGAAGGAATATAGGCTGGCTCGGCATCCAGAGCTCAGTGGGTAGGGCACCGGCCACATACACCGGATCTGGTGGGTTTGAACCCAGCCTGGGCCTGCTAAACAAACAAGCAACAACCACAACAACAAAATAGCTGAGTGTTATGGCAGGCACCTGTTGTCCCAGCTATTAGGGAGGCTGAGGCAAGAGAATTGCTTGAGCCCAAGAGTTTGAGGTTGCTGTGAACTATGATACCACAGTACTCTACAGAGGGTGGCAAAGTGAGACTTTGTCTCAAAAAAAGAAAGAAAAAAAAGAAAGGATATATGCTACAATACTTATTTGATACAAAAATTATATTTGGAAATATAAGTGGCTCCCTAGAAAAATCTGTTTTCTCTCTTCAGATGGGGGCAGAAGGTATGGAAGGAGGTGCTTCAGGAAACCTACATTCTCGGAAACTTGTTAGCTTTACATTGTCAGGTAAGAATGTCTTCAAATGTGGCCTCCGGTTTGAAAGTGTATCATTTCAAGGGGATGAATAGTCACTTCTTTCTGCAGACTTTGATATATGATGTATGAACCAGTTTATTCTTTTGGAAAGTCAAGTATATCTCTTACTATGATAAAATTAGATTATTAATGTAAAATCAGAAATTATTTCTTCTGCCAAGTTTTCTGGTGATTAAAAAAAAACTATATAGCTATTTTAGTTCCTTTAAAAAAAAAAACCCCATAATATAACAGGCTAGTCTCACTGAGGAGATTTGATTAAAAGTAATTTATGTTTATCTTAGCTACAGAAAGGAAAAATTTGAAGATTAGTGGCAAAAAAAAATATGCTTCTTTTTCTGTGGAGGAATACACAAAAACTGGAAAATGGAGTATATTTGCTTGTTTTATAGTTAGTAAAATATTCACATTTTTGTGTGTTTATCATACAATTAAAACACTGATTTTCAGGTTATGAGTTGGGACTCATTTGTAGTTTGTAAGTTTGATTTAGTTGAAACCAATAATTTCACAAAATGAATAGAATAATATCAGAGTTTATCACCAAAGGGAAATCTTTTTGGTAAAGCAGAAAATTTATACAAACAGAAAATTTATATACACAAAAATAAGCATGACTACGTATGCTTGTACTGGGTTGCAATGTTAAACATATTTCACACATAGGTCACTGTCAAACACTGTCAAATTTGAACATCACTGATTTAAAAAAATGAATTGGTAGTCATAAAGTCAAGAATACTCTAAGAAAATCAATATTTGAAATAGGCATTTAAAATAGACAAGTGCATTGCCATACATACAAAATAAGATCTAACAGGTATCTGCTACTATAGATGTTTTGTTTTCATTTTTTTAATAGATGTAGTGCTTCTGAAATTTAAATTAGACCCAGTTTTCTTGATTGCAAAAAAAAGGAATGAAAATGGATGTTCTCGGGAGTGAGAGTTAGGAGACCTGACCTTGACACAGACAATTTCCCAGTGTGTGATCACCACGTATGATCCAAGTGTGCACTCACCACTGCTCACTGCTGGCCACAGCCTACGGAGGATCTTTGTCTTTGCACGTTCCTCACCACCACCAACCCCCCAGGAGTTTGCTTAATATGAAATCCTTTTTCGTTTTGGTTCTTTGGTCAATCTCAGAGGTTATAAACTGGTGACTTAAGGTTCAAAGTAGGCCAATAAATATATTTTGTTTGGTACCCTCAGGGTTTTAAAAATATTTAGATTTTTAGATGGGCACCTAAGGTACCACTGCCCGTGATATTACAGCCCTACTCCCCTTATGAGTGTTTCCTCAAAATATTTGTGCTACCCATCTGTGCCTTATGTATGTATGTATTTATTTATTTTTTGAGACAGAGTTTCACTTATTAACCCTCAGTAGAGTGCTGTGGCATCACAACTCATAACAACCTCCAACTCCTTGGGCTCAGGCAATTCTCTTGCCTCAGCCTCCCAAGTAGCTGGGACTACAGGCGCCCGCTACAACACCCGGCTATTCTTTCATTGCAGTTTGGCCAGGGCCGGGTTTGAACCCACCACCCTCGGTATATGGGGCCCGCGCCTTACCCACTGAGCCACAGGCACCACCCATGCCCATCTGTGCTTTAGACCTTCACAGTAGTGAGGGGAGCTGCAGGAACTGAAGCCCCTGGTGATGGGGAGGGAACAGTTAGCCAACCCCCTTAGCTCGGAATATTTAAAGGGAGACCATGCAACCAATGTCTTAGTTTAGGATTATCACTCTGTGCTTTCAAGTGATCTGTGTCATTCCAAACACTATACTTACATATTGGTTTTGGCCATCTAGAAGTCAAGAATCCTAGGCCATTTTCCTGAAAAGTAGAAGATAAGCTTTGGGACACAGTCAAGTGCTGCTTCTTTTAATACTTCTTCCAATCTCTCACCTCTGATCTTTTCACATGAAGGTTAGCTACCTAACATCTGTTTTATTTCTTACCATACAGCTAGCCAGTTGCACGTAGTGTTCAAAAATGGCTAGGAGATGAAAACAGTTCTAAATGTTAATTCTAATTAGTATGATTGTAACATATCGACCGGGGATAACAATATCCGAGAGAATGCAAGCCCCACAGAATTGCTGCTTATAAATGTCTACTCTTATCTATGGATAATTACGGGCACAAATCATTTAACTCTAACTGGAGTATTTAATATGTCATACCTTTGTGACTCTGAGCCCTTCTTTGGCATGTGCTGTGGTATGGATATTTATGAACAAGAAAATATATAAAAGAGAGAAGAGCAAAATTAAGATGCATAAAGGGACCTGAATAATCAGATAATAATCAGATATGGTAATTTATCATATTAATGAAGATTTATCTGTACAGTGCCCCACTGTGGAAAAGTTTGGTCTCATGGCTGTCTCACAATGACGTCTTTCATCACGGTGACTTAGTCTTCTGATGGAATGCTTTTTGCACAAATGATTATTTTTTACGAATGATTTAGCTCTTTTGGATGCTATGGCAGCCATTTCTGTCCATGTTACTCTTCATTTATCACAAAGAAATTCCTTATTTTAGAATAGATTTAATCTCTAAAGAACATCAGCTGGGCATGGTGGCCTGCACCTATAATCCTAGACTCTAGGTGGCCAAGGCAGGCAGATCCCTTGAGTTTAGGAATTCTTAAACCAGCCTGAGGAAGAGGAAGACCCTGTTGCTACTAAAAATAGAAAAACTAGCAGGGTGTCTTGGCAGGCTCCTGTAGTCTCAGCTACTCAAGAGGCTGAGACAAAGAAGATTGCTTGAAGCCCTGGGGTTTGAGGTTGCCGTGAGCTATGATGATGCCACTGCACTCTACCCAGAGCAACAGAGTGAGACTCTATCTCAAACAAACAAATCTAAAGAATATCTCTCTTCTATCTTTGAGTTTGAAGACGGCATGATCAAGAAAGGCAAGAAAATAATTATGTGAATTGCACTTTCCTGCCAAAGCTTCTTTGTGCTAAATAAAGCCAAGTAAAAACACACAGCATTAGTAAATTGAGAGCAAAATGCAAATGCTGTATTTAATAACGACTGTGTAGCTTATGAAGTGCCAAGGTGGGGCACTGCGAGGCTGACGATGGCACAGCAGCTTCTCTCAAGTGCTTGTCTAGCTCCTGCATCTCCTGTCTCCTCCTCCTCCCGTTGTTTTTCTGATCAAAGATCTTACTACATCTCATGCAGTGTTCTTAACACAAGATCCTCTTGGTTGCAGTTTTAAATATTTGCTGCCATATTAATAAATATTAAATAGCTACTGTCAGTTTTGTGTCATTAGACATTTCTGGGTTACTTTCATCACGTGTATCTGGGTCACAAGTTCTTGCTAGCCGCTGGTGAGCCTCCTCCAGAGAACCTTCCCTAGAGAATATGGTTCCATGGGCAACCGCCGGGCAATTCTGTCCTTTTAAGACCTGTTTTAGGAAAGAGCTTGTGTGGGAGGGCCCTGGTGACCACCTGTAATTTAGGGTCACTATAGAAGGTCTGGTCTCCAACTGAGCTGGGTCTTCATGCAAGGCTTTGGTTCAGAAGCGTGTGCAGAATTTCTTTCTGAATCAATCCCAGGACTGATCGTTCAGCATTTTCCATGATTAGCTCCCGGCCCTGCCTGATTCAAACTGATATTCTCAGAAAGGCATTGAGGTCCCAGCACCACTAGCTTTATTCCCTGACACTTTTGTGTCTCCTTGGCCATTTAAAACGGTATCTGTCTCCACACTACATGAACTTTAGCTAGGACTTTTAGCAGCTCATATGGTGTGAAACTACAACTTGTGAGTCTAAGGTGAGTTATAGGACATTCATCAAATATTTAAGTTACTTTATCAGGTACTTAAAATAGCAGTTAGTTGGGGATGCTCATAACTCAGTGGGTAGGGTGCCAGCCACGTACACTGAAGCGGGTTCAAACCTGGCCTGCGCTAGCTAAAACAACAATGACATCTGCAACAACAACAACAACAAAAAATAGCTGGGCGTTGTGGCAGACACCTGTAATCCCAGCCACTTGGGAGACTGAGGCAAGAGAATCGCTGAAGCCCAGGAGTTTGAGGTTGCTGTGAGCTGTGACCTCACAGCACTCTACCCAGGGCAACAGCTTAAGCCTCTGTCTCAAAATAAATAAATAAATGAATAAATAAATAAAATAGCAGGTATCATTCACATTTTAGAAATATTTCTGGTCTACTTTTTGTCCGCCAACATTCATACATTTATGGAATATATATGGCATTTTAAATGTGACATGAATGGGTGTGTGCTCTAAAGTTTCATCTCCAATTAATGCGTTCATACTCATTTCTATATATTTCTATATATATATAAGATTCATTTTTCTTTCATGAAGGAACACATTTTCCAGTAAAGTGTTTACTAGGGATTAGTCTCAAGACATTGAAATTTTGCTTGCTAAGTTACATTACTGTAAGGAAAGGTGGGGAGATGTATATGTTGGAATTAAAAGGGTTCCCAGAGAAAGCCAACTGAAGGGTGTAAGGTGGTGGTAATGGTTTGGCTTTATTTTTGTGCAGCCTGTTAGGAGACCCCCCTCTGCTGGAATTATTGCCATAACCCACTTGTGTTCATTTGTCTAAGCAGTCACAGCACGAATAACTTTGCTATTGTTTTAAGAATGGTTTCTGTTTAAAGCTTCCTGTGTGTTTATTTAAGAACAAATTGTCTTTGAGCTGCTTGTTCTAACCAGGATATATGGATCCTTCCTTCCTCCTTCTGTTCCTTTTCCCGCTTCTTTCCGGCTATCTCTTGTCCCTCCCTCCTTCTCCCTGTCTTTCTTTAAAGATCTTAGGGCAGTTGGGCTAAAGAAAGGGATGTTCTTCAACCCTGACCCTTATCTCAAGATGTCCATTCAGCCAGGAAAGAAGAGCAGTTTTCCCACCTGTGCCCACCACGGGCAGGAGAGAAGGTCTACTATCATCAGTAACACCACCAATCCCATTTGGCACCGAGAGGTAAGGGGGATTTCAAGGGTCTTCTACCTGAGAGCTAGGAAGTCCACCAAGTTTCTCTCTTTCCCTGAGCTGGTTTGGGGTGTTTAAGATAGTTGAGGTGCCGAGGGGTCCTGCAGGAAAGAGGGCACATTAAAAATGGACTATTCTCCTCTCTTCAGAGCCAGGTCTAGGGAAAGACAAGTGAGGCCCTCACCTCAGGGGCACAATTTAAGGACCAAAAGACTCACTAATCAAAATAAATATCTACATGTAACATTTTTTAAATAATCATAAGTAATGCAAAAAATTCACAATAAACAAAATATCAAACTTTTAAATAAGAACAAGATCAGCAACATTGCCTTGCTCTGGTAGAGTGGAGCCTGAGGCCAGAGGAAAATTCAGTAATGCTGATCCTGTTTTTATTTAAACATTTGATATTTTGTGTTAGCGTTCATTCCATACAAATTAAAGGAATTTCTCTGTCTATGGGTTTTGGCAAACATTTTATGAATTTCTAGATTTCCGTTAATTAGACGAGCCCCACAAGGAGGGGCTGCCCTGAGTGAAGCCAGGTTGTGTTGATGGTTCTGTAAAGTTCCTCACAGCTACAGTCATCTTACTACACAGTTCAGGGAAAACAGCAAGCAAAGGAAAGTCAAAGACTGCACTAAGGGACATTGTTTCTCATCATTTGATCTGAGTCGTGTTTCACATACTAGTGTTAGAATATTTCTGGATAAACCTTTTACTGGCACAGGAGTTACACAGTTAAGTAGACCATAAGCTAAATGTCTAATGATAACAATATGCTCTAACAATGAAATATTTCTAATATTTATAGAAATATTTACTTGGAAAGAGATATTTCAGGGAACCTAAAACGCACCAGAGAAAAGATCTGACTATATGAGATGTGCCAGCACAGCAAGATGATTCTCCTGGGCAGTTCCTGAAGTTATGGGGATGTGTAAATCATTATCTTGAATATTGTATTCTTACACCTGGTTTTAAAAACTACTTAGGATCTCATAATGGTAAATAACTCTTAAAGGCATACCACTTAATTTAACACATTCAAATCTAGAGGTCATAAAATAGATCTCACTATGAGCTCTAGACAGTGCATCAAGGATATGATAATGAACAAGTAATAACTTTATTTTCCTAACGTTTTATGTTACAAAGTTTATGACCATGTCTCTAGTGCAAGCCTGAAAGGGAGGTTTATAGGATGAGATTATCCTCTCTCTAGTTTGGTGATTAAGAAATTAAAGCTTAAAGTGTTCATGCGACTAGGCATTCAGAGACAGAAGTGAGGCTTAAACTCAGCTTTTTTATTCCAAGCACATAGGCTTTTCCATTAAGCAGAATGCCAAATTGCATGACCCCTTGGAGAACTTTAATTGTTAAAACTAAATAAACTTAGGAGCATGTAAGTGGAAAGCTGGCTAGCACTATCCATGTCCCCGTAGTTGCATGGATCCTGTCCAGGAAGCAGTAGGATGATCTAGGTTAGATTCCTGGCTCCATCATTTACTTACCCCGAGACTCTCATTCTAAAAAGGAATTAATTTTACCTTTGTAAAAATAAAAGGAAGATAATGTATGTAAAAGTGTTTGAAAGTGAGGAAACGTCTTCATTTTATATCTTTACAAGGGTCCAATCTAATTTTCTCCAATGTCATTCCTGAATGAAAATAACAAAGGCTGCATTAACCTCATACTCTTCTGTCCTGGAAGAGGCCCCATGTGCCTTTTAAACTTAAATAAGAATTTCATTTAAATACTGTTTTTCAAAACATGTTTATCAGGGAAACCACAGAATTCTGTACATATTCCCACTCTAACTGCTCAGTAGAGGAGTATTTTAAAACTATGCTTTCCAACTTCAAAATTTCATCAGTAGGAATTAAAATTATTGTTAATCAAATATACTAGTTAATTCTAAACCATTCTACAAGATATTACATGCCAAAGAATTAAGAGGTAATCAATGTAGTGAGTTCTAAAATTATATTGTGCATAACTTAATATTTGATAACATCTCCTGGAAGGTTACATGTAGGGAGAGCTTCTTTTATCGTGCAGATCTCGACTATTGCTTTTTAATCCCTGGGAATGGCAGTGAAGCTAAGTGAATAAAAGATGGTGGCTGCAGATATTTCTAGCAATGTGGACTATCTATGTCACTAGATTTTAAGAGATGCCATTGCCTAAAATATATCTCTTTGATGCCTATATCATTAAATAAAATGATATAATATCATATTTGTCCTTCTTTCGAACCAACATGCTATCTATTTGTGTTTTCAGAAATATTCCTTTTTTGCACTTCTTACTGATGTCTTAGAAATTGAAATTAAAGACAAGTTTGCCAAGAGCCGTCCTATCATCAAGCGTTTCCTGGGGAAACTCACCATTCCAGTCCAGAGGCTGCTGGAGCGACAAGCCATCGGGTAATCAGCCCTTCCCTTTAGGGATCTTGATGAGATTAGTTCATAGGGAGACAAGTGAAATGAGATATGGCAGTCCTAGGACATTCCTTCCTGGTCAGAAGTAGTAATAAAATCCTTTTAAAGATAAAAGTGCCCCCAAACCAAAACCAACAGTGAGATATCACCTCACTCTGTTAAAATGGCTTATATCAAAAAGATATATAGTAAGAGATGCTAGTGAGGAGGTGGGAAAGGGGAGCCCTCCACACTGTTGCTGGGAATCTAAATTAGTGCGGCTACTGTAGAGAACAGTATGAAGGTCCTCAAAAAACCAAAAATAGAAGAACCTCCATATGATCCAGCAATTCTACTTCTGGGAATATATGTAAAAGAACGAAAACCTTATACTATCAAAGAGATGTCTGCAGTCCTGTGTGTGATACATACACACAGTAGAATACTGTAGGGTTATAAAGACAACGAAATCCTGTTATTTGTAGCAGCATGGCTGGAACTGGTGTCTATTACGTTAAGTGAAATAAGCCAAGCACTTAAAGACAAATATCACATTGTCTCATATGTGGGAGCTAAAAAAAATGAATGAAAATAGATTGGTGGTTACCAGAGGCTGGGAAGGGGAAGGGAGTGGGGAAAGGTAGAGAGGAAGGTTTAAAAAAAAGAGATATGCATGTACTTAATACCACTGATTTGTACACTTTAAAATGGTAACAATGGTCAATTATACATGTCTGCCGCAGCCTCCCAGAGTGCTAGGATTATAGGCGTGAGCCACCACGCCTGGCCACTGGGGTCCAGTTTTGATGCCTCTCTTATCCTGATTAATCCCATCCAGGGAATTTATTATACCAAAAAACCAAAACCACCTTGTTTCAGAGTCATTTAAAACAAAACCTAGACTCTAAGCACATATTATATAGTAAAACTTCTAAGCATATACATTCATTTAGGCAACTAAAATTTATTCATTGACAGAATCTTAAAAATGTGACTGATGTCTTTTTTTCTTTTGTAAGCTTTTTGTACGTTGTGAGTAAAGAAGTCACAGTAAGGAGATAGGGAAGAACAAAAGATAGTTATGAACATTAATAATTAATAGCCGGCTAGAGGCTCTAAGCTGTATAGTGGTGGGAATGTTAGATTGCCACACTGTTTTCCTTCGGAAATCGCCATTAGAGGGCAGTATGAGAGCAGAGATGGAGGGATTTGGGGCTATCATTTTGATTAGTTTACTTAATTAATAAGAATAAGTGATTTGATTCAGAATAAAAGTCACTTTCATACCTGGAAATGAACTAAATGCATTTGACTTTGGTAAAGAGACATAGACTTGAAACAGAATGACAATTTCTCCTTAGAGCCCCAAGCCTGGGGCCAAGGCAGAGCAAAGTGGGCAGGCCCAGCCGTGGTCGGCTTCAGCCCACTTCTAGGCATGAGTCACGACCCTTCCCCAGTGGCTTATCTAGCCATCCCATCAGCATTGCTCACAAGCCACATTGAGAATCAGTGGTGGGCGGGCTCCCCAGTCGCGAGGCCAGCAGCACCAGCCCCTTGACTTTGCAAGTGAGGAAGAAGAGTTCAGCGGCCCTGTCCCCCTCACATAGCTGGGGCTGCTCCATGTGTGTGGTCCATACCTGTATTCTCATGCTGGTCTCGCCTCACTCCTAGCTCCTATTCTTCAGAGCATAGCCCTCTGTGCCACGTTGTCAGGTGATAAACCTTGTCTGGAATGTCCTTTGAGAACTGGCTTTCTGTTTGCCAAACGCCAAGGAACCAGGCCCTTACTACTTCTACACTAGAGTCAAAACACATTTAAAGCTTAAGACCTTTTGTAACTCCTGATGACCTTCAACGTGACTTTTCCCTGGACCCCCTTAGCAGTGAGCGAGCAAATCAAGATCCTTAAAAAATATCAGATGCTGTACTGGATTTTCTGTTTTTATTATAGTAATAATTTTCCTTGCAACAAGATTTCCGTTTATCCTGGCGTTTATAAGTGTTAGTTTTTATGAATGAATAACAGTACATTGGACCATAATATACCTTGAGGCTTTTATTTTCTTTATGTGTAAGTCTGAAGGTTTTAAGAGAGGTATGCAGGACCTGGGATGTGGCCTGCAGGAAGAAAGTGAAGCTGCCTCCAGTATAAGAAGGATGAAAGAACTCTTTCTCCTCTTGCAGAGATCAAATGTTGAGCTACAACCTTGGCAGAAGGCTCCCAGCTGACCACGTGAGTGGGTACCTCCAGTTTAAAGTGGAGGTGACATCTTCTGTGCATGAAGGTGAGAGACATCTGTATGAATAAATCACTGTAGGAAAAACTTGTTCACTCTCACTCAATTGTCAGTTTGCTTTTGAATAGAACTGAATCTGTGTCCTGTTCTGAAAATAAAATAGCCATCAAATGATTACCAGCTGAAGTTTTCTAAGAAGATAGGAAAGCCTTTTTGCCAAAAAGTTTATCTTAGGCTTATGCCAGCATTTTGGGCTAGAGAATTTCCTACCTAACACACATACGTTATAGAAGTAAGTGGTGAATTCTGTCCATCAGCAGTGCTATAAGGAGGGCTCAGTGGGATAACTGAATACTTTGATCTGATTCATAGCAAAGAAATAGGTAAAAAGTTCATTCGTTATTTCTAATTCATTTTTATAAATACTGATTTCTCATTCAGATGCTTCTCCAGAAGCTGTTGGCACGATACTTGGAGTCAGTGCTGTGAATGGGGACCTAGGAAGCCCTTCTGATGACGAGGACCTGCCAGGGAGCCATCACGACGGCCCAGTGTGTGCTAATGGGCCAGTTTCTGAGGAAAGTACTGCCGATGGGACCCCCAAGCATTCATTCAGGACTAGCTCCACTCTGGAAATAGACACAGAGGAATTAACTTCTACTTCTTCAAGGGCCTCACCTCCCAGGGGACGTCAGGATTCGCTCAATGATTATTTAGACGCTATTGAACACAACGGCCATTCCAGGCCGGGGGCAGGGCCCTGCTCCGAGAGGTCCATGGGAGCATCTCCCAAACTGAGGAGTAGTTTTCCCACCGACACCAGACTCAACGCGATGCTGCACATCGACTCGGATGAAGAAGATCACGAGTTCCAGCAAGACCTGGGTTACCCGTCTTCTCTGGAGGAGGAAGGAGGGCTGATCATGGTGAGCAGGGCATCCAGAGCTGACGACGATGCCAGCTTGACATCTCAGACCAAGCCAGAGGACAACGCCCCTGAGAACGAGGACGCCTCTGCGCAGGAAGCCTCCTCGGAGGATAAGCCAGACAATCTCCCCGAGCTTGCAGACAGCTCCTTACCCTCAGGCCCAGCCCCAGAGGAAGGCGAAGGTGGCCAGGAGCCTCAGCCCGGTGTAGACCAGGGCAGCACCGAACTGTGTGGCTCTCAAGAGGTGGACCAGCCCACGAGTGGGGCAGACACGGGGACTTCGGACACGTCAGGGGGAAGCCGGAGAGTCGTCAGTGAGACTGAGTCCCTGGACCAGGGGTCCGAGCCTTCCCAGGTGTCCTCTGAAACGGAGCCCAGTGACCCCGCCAGAACAGAGAGTGTCAGCGAGGCCAGCACCAGGCCGGAGGGCGAGAGCGACCTGGAGGGCGCCGACAGCTCCTGCAACGAGAGCGTGACCACGCAGCTGTCGTCGGTGGAGACGCGGTGCTCCTCTCTGGAGAGCGCACGGTTCCCCGAGACCCCCGCCTTTTCTTCCCAAGAGGAGGAGGACGGAGCCTGTGCGGCGGAGCCCGCCGGCAGCGGCCCTGCCGAGGGCGCCCAGGATTCCGCACGCACCGCGGGTTCTTTACCTGCGGTGCAGGTGCCCGGCGGGGAGGAGGAAGGGCCGGGGCCAGAACCGGCCGCTGTTCCGGACCAGGAGGAGCTAGGGGAGGTCTGGCAGAGGAGGGGGAGCCTAGAGGGAGCCGCCGCCGCCGCCCCGGAGAGCGGGGACCAAGAAGAGGGTGATGCTGGGGGTGCCCAAGGTGCCTGTGAAGGGGCCACTGCCCAGGAGGAGGGCGCTGCTGGAGGTAGGACACTGGAGACCTGGCGCTCTTGGCTGTAGTTTCCCCCTCAATGCAAATGATACTGCAGGTTGGGTACACATATGGCCGGAATTTCTCCCTTGGGGTTCCGCAGTTAGCAATGGGAGTAAGACGGGCAAGCGAGGTGAAAATGAGAACGGGACCAGGAGAAGGAAACAGGCAACCACAGTGAGGGCACCTGAAAGACTCCCTCTCCATCAGGTCTCCCATTTCACCTTGGGGAGACAGAGGGACTTAACCAATCAGCGACTGGAAGGAAGGGCACGTGATTTGTATCCAGCGCTTCCGGAGTTCAGATTCAGCGCTTTTTTATTTTAAATGGATCTTCTATTAATGAAATCAGAGGCCTGTCATACATCAGCCTGCAAACCTAAATAATGAATCTCTAGTGGGATATAGGTTGTAGATACAAAATGAAACAGGCTGACAGCTTCAGCATGAGTGTAATCTCACAGCTTATCAAGAACACCTTTAAGTCACTTTATAAAACTTCAAAGCAGATGTTAGGATGTGATTTGCATCAAAGGTAATGTTTTTGTCTTCTATGGTGTAAGGAATGTCAACTAAGTTAGGTGATACGTTCTAACTTGAAGAATAAGATATTTTGGTGTCTGAGGATGCAGAGTTACACATCAGTGGTATTGTGTCACACTGAATATTGCTCTCTAGAATGATTCCTTGCAACTATCTTGGTATCAATACATTAAAAAGTTGAAGGGTAACCTCAGAGATTCCAAAATAGGAAAGATTTTCTTCTTCTGTAATTTATTTTTCTACCTAAATTATCCCTTCTTCTCTTCTTCCTCCTCTTTTGACTTTTATTTCTTTCGTTATCTTGTGGCCCCTGTGTGATCCTATGATCCTAAAGCATGAGTGCCTGACCAGGGCAGGAGCCACTGGTGGGTTGGGGATGGGGCTGGGGGAGGCAGAGAGGCTGAGCGTGGACTCAGTTCTCTTCTT